>NC_081419.1:71599105-71942626 GCF_949786415.1 Peromyscus eremicus
ATTCCATCACCTTTAGGGTGAGGTGACAAGATGCTGGTGTAGACACTTAGTAAAGCCTGGGCACACTACAAATTTCTGTTGGGGCTGAAAAAATGACTATCAGTTTTGAATGACCTTGATCTACTGAAAACTATTATCTATGGTGATTTTGGATCTGCCTGTGGAATGCCACTGAGAAGATGCTGCCATGGAGTCTCTTATTTTCTAACATCCATGATCCTCTTTAGAACAAATGTTGAAACCTAATTCTCATTCTCCTGGCTTTTCCAGCTCTGTTTATTTAGTAATAGGATGTGAGAGAAGTTAAGTTATAGATTATACTGTTCAACCAGAGTTGAAAGAAAATATGAGACTGTAATGCTTACTTGGTTCAAAATTTAAACTTTTTCTCTAATCTATCCTTCTAGACAGAGAGGTTCTGAGAGTCAAAAACTGACTGGAAGACTAAAGACCAAATCAATGTGGGGTCGGTAAAATTCTTTCCAAATAAACACACTTGGATCAGGCTGGTATTTTCTAACTCTTTTAGGTAAGGCAGCACTTTCTAACTAAAAACTGAGACTCTTTTCTGACAATTACATAATAGCAATATAGAATAGTTAAAATCTAGACTGTTCCAGGAGGTTCTAGTTAAACTATTGTTATTTTACTTGAATCTTCAGAAATATTAAGGCCCTAAAATCTGGGAAGGATAACCCAAGGGCAGAGTCAGAATTCCAGTATGAACTTATAGATTCATTGAATATTGAACAAATCCATCTGTTGAAATTAGGTTAATATGCTAAAAAATGATAATGGGAGAAAAACAGTCAAATCCATTCTTTGGTGTCTGAGAACTATTCCTTTAGATGGCGAGGTCCATAGAACAAGTTTATAGCCAAGCAAAACAATGTCATGTTGCAAAAGAAATGACCACAAAGTATTGCCTTCCAAAATGGCAGAACCTAGGTCCTATCTGAAACATAATTCTGCTCAACTTATGTGTGTCCATAATTTCAAAAGTTATCAAATAAATAGTGCTCTATAAATACCATTTTAAACAACATCAAAGGATTCCTCTTCCCTTGGACCTAAAGGAATAAATAAAATTAAAAGCCTGTATTCTTTGGAGTACTAAATGAGTTTCATTTATATGTTTCTACATGTAAGAGAGACCAAAGGCAACTGTTTTCCAGCCACCTGACTCATGCATGATTCTGTCATTTTTCTTACTAGACAAAGTACCTGGGCACTAATATAATCCCAAAGGACAAAACCCATGTCCTTTGAGACTAAATATAGGAAGTGCCAGGAGGAGCTCATACAAAGAGGTATTTGGATAAGTTACTTTGCCCTTCATTTATCCTTCCAGGATTGTGTCCAACATAAGCTTTCGATGTAGAGGTCTTCGAAGGAAAGATGGCAATACTGACCTTTTTCCAAATAAATGATCTTCTAGTTACAGTCAGATAGTTTTCCAGAAAGTCAGCCACATAATTATACTGTCTGTTTTGAATGTATCCCAGAATCCAAGTGTTCCCAATAGAAGATTTCACCTTAAGAGCAATAGCATGAAACAGTAGACATGTTTCTCCCTAAGAATGCATAACCACTTTCACAACTGTAGATGTGGACACTACTTTATTAGTTGTTTAAAGATGTGGCTGTTGCAGCTGCAGCATATATTTCATGGTGGTCTGAACAGAATGTCCAGCCATCTCTTCAGATATTTATGTCTTTACGAGGAGGTAGCTGACACATATTCACTTGTTCTCCATTCTGTTTTGTAGAACCCGTCTCTGCTCACTCATATTCATGAAATTGGTTATAAGGTTTCTCATAGAAAATAATTTGACATGAGTCATTCTCTCATAAACCAATGGATGCTAAGAATACAATAGCAGAAGTGATGAGTGGATACGGTGCTTTGTGAGCCCTATTAGCTCTTTTAAAGTTTCAAAGAATCATATAAACTAAGACTCTGATAATCCCCACTTTCTGGATGAAAAATACGTTTATAAAGGTTAAATAAATGAATCAAGATTGCACAGTCAGAAAGGGCTTTAAATTCAGGTGGACTGGCAATATTGTTGATTGATGTGCTCCGAAGGCAAGTCATTTTTAATTTATCATTTTTCCACCCTCAAGAGAAAACAAAGAAAATATGTTTTATTCTTTCTCATTTATGATGATAGCATTTGTATCCAAAGCTCCCATTTATTGTGAAATCTCCATTTGAAAGGAAAGAAACACTTATAGTCGATGGCTTTATAATATAGTTTAGGAAACTTATTATATGAAAAAAGCACCAAAGGTGAATCTGTGCTACAATCTGCTAGTCTATTAAATAAATATATAAAATGGAGCTTAAAATATGAGCCTGCAGTCAAATGCCTTCTGCTGCAAACAAATTTGTCTCATCAGAGCAAACACCCAGCTGTGCTCCTGTCTCACTCCTCCTGACATCACCCTCTGCCCTGGCTAGCCAGGAAATTTTTTTTTTTCATCTTGCTTTCTTACTAAGTGTCCTTCAAGATACTGGGATACCAACTAACTGAAGTCTGGCTAATGATTAAATAAAGATATATTCTGAGCTTTACAAAATCTTTTTGTCTTGCCCAATTCTATAAATCACATTCATTCAGCCATTTCCTTTCACTCTGGCTGCATAGATGAATTATATTCATTCCAACTGAAGCTGTCTTTAAGACTAATTCTGTTTTGAATCCCTTCCATATGTCTGCCTATTCATTTATTCTCAAAATCTTAGGATATATATATATATATATATATATATATATATATTGTAATTGGAATGTTTTTATAGATTATGAAAATGTTATAAAGTAAGGTTAAGTCGATAAAGAAAAGGAAGTTGGGAAATAATATGAATGCATATAGTTTGAATCCTATGCACAATCTCACCTTTTTAAATGTTTGAAAGACTAGAAATATCCTCATCTAAGTAAATATCTGTCTCCTTCTCTATCATCTCTATCTCTGTCATCTCTCTGTATCTGTCATCTTTATATCTATATCTATATCTCTCTATATACCTTCTCTATCATCTCTATCATCTATCTGTCTAATCTATCTATCTGTCATCAATCTATCTCTATGTATCTATATCTCTATACATTACATTAAGAAGTTTGTAAAAGGTGAGCACGGTCTTAATGCTTCAGATCATGAGAATATTGAAAATATTCATCTCTCTTTAGTGACACGCAAGTTTTAATATACTACCTTGCCCATCATTTTAGCCTCATATTAACGGCCAAAAATCTTGATGCTCATCCTCCCTATGTGTCATACACTCAACTTGGAATCATCACAAAGCTCATACTTTCAGTGGATTCTGACACACAGGAAAGGGAATACTAGGGCTTTGTAGCTTGGATCTAATGTCACCAGACCTGATGTGAGAGGCTGTCTGTCCTAAAGGTACATGTTGTTAAGATACTGTAAAAAGTAGATGAAAATTGATTAAACATCTGCATCTGAGACTAAGAAGTATGTTGAAAATCAGTGATTTTTTTCTCTTTTGAAGAAGAGATTGTACAGTTTATCCAATGTTTAATTCACTATTTTATGACAACCTATTAGGAGTTTAGTATTTTCTCAGTTGCATGATTTGTTTGACATGAAGATAAGAGACATTATTTTTTCAGGTCTGTATACATATACAATTAATAGAACTAAACGTAAACCAGTGTTGCCAATCAGTCTTCGATAAATGTTGGCTAACAAATTGAACCAACAAAGGCCCGAGGTAACATTAGTTCAGTTGTAGTTCTATATAATGCATTTACAGTGTTTATTTCATTTTCGGGCATCCCAGTACAGCCCAAATTAACCAATACAGCTGGAGGGGAAGGTAAGGGGTCCCATAAAGTGTCTGCTTAGATTTGTGCATTCATTTTCCATTTTTGGATCCAGCTGAATAAGGCATCCATTCCTCAGCCATTTACCATGGGAAGAAGGGAACATGTGGATTGCCTAAAGACAATGAGAACCTAACCATGCAGTTAGAAAAATAAAAGAAGAAAAGAAACTAGAAGCAGATACAATATGAAATTTCCTGCACACACACACACACACACACACACACACACACACACACACACACACACAACAAACAAGCAAAAACAAAACAAAACAAAAAACAAAAAACGCTTGCCCAGAAATGGAACGGAAATATCATGATTTTGGAAGAACTACAGTAGAAATCTTGAAATACTAAATACTGGGCCCCCGGAATGACAGCCCTATGAAGAAACATGGCAGGGCTGTCTTCTATCACTAGACATATCCTTTAGCAGTATCAAAGTGTTTGGAAGTTGAAAATTATTGTATTATTTTCATTATGGACTGATGAATATGTTTCACTTTGGAGAAAGTATTCATTAATACAGAGACAAACAGTGAAACACTTGTCACCTACATTGCCTCTCAGAGACTAGGTCTTACACAAAAAATTCTTGACAATGAGATGTCTGCTGTTAGTTATCTATGATCAATACAAACTGCAGAAAGGGCGACCATGTTGGAGGATGACAAAGCACATTCAGAACACATGTGATATCAGCAAAACAATAATGTTCAGTAGAAGCACAGCCTTTGAGGCTAGAAAGCCCAAAATACTAATGTTAGGTTCATCCATAAGTAAAACACACTTTTCCTTAGGCTTAGCTTCCTCTTCTATAAACTGAAACCACACTGAATATTTCATGGAGAGGAAAAAAATTATATATGATCATATATATATACGTATACATACATATATTATGTATATGCATGTACATGTAAATTATATGAGAAATAAGTATAGCTTTGTCTTTTCCTCCTATGTCCTAGAACACAGTTTGAAATCATCCTTGATGTTATGTCTGACTTAAAAGCAATACAAATCAAAGGTTAGAGATGTGGCTCACCATTTCAAAGTACTTGAGACTCTAGCATGAGGATCTGAGTTCAGATCTCAGCACTCACATCAGTCAGCTCACAAATGCCTGTAACTCCAGCTTTAATGAATGTAGCACCCTCTTCTGGTATCCACAGGCATATGCATGTACATGAATGCACACACACACACACACACACACACACACACACACACACACTAAAAATAAATCTTAAATAACAATAAAAACAGTAGTTAATAAAGCCATGTTGCATAATGGATAAGAATAGAAGCTATGAAGCTACAGTGCCTGGGTTTAGTTATAACCCTTTACATATGTATTTATTATTTGTTTTAGGTTTTGTTTTTGGTTGTTTGTTGTTGTTTGTAGACAGTCTTGTTTTGCCTAAACTAGCCTGAAACATGCTATATAGCTCAGGCTGGCCTCAAACTCATGGCAATGTTCTTACATCAGCCTCCAGAGTGTTGGTAAACTCTTTTTCTAAATGGTGGATTACTTACTTAACTTCTTTTGTCTCCTAGACTTTTCATGTGTAAAATAAACATAAAAAGATGATCTACCATTTCTAGACCAGTTACCATATGTCACACATTCTAAACCTTATCACATAAAAGCTCATTTAGCCTCAAAATCACTTTGGATAATGGTAGTATTTATTACTTTCATCATTTTGCCGATGGGGAAACTGAGACAAATGTTAAGTAGCTCAACCAAATGATAGTACTCTTTTTTTTTAAAAATACAGAAAATATAGCTCTGAAGTCACTCTTTGATCTATTAACTATGTCACTGTGTATTTCTACCCTTCAACTCACTGGAATTTTCTCATTTAATTTACTCAAAATTGAGACGTTGTAAAACTTTGCTTTCATGAGACTTACAAGAAAAATAAAGCAACTAGGTTAAAATAAACAGCTCAAGGTCACACAGCTCATAGCTTTTGCTGTCTGCTTTTAAAATCTGTAATTCATAAACCTGAATCATACAGCCTCCATTTCAGTAAAACCTTGAAGCTAAGTTTTGTGAAAAGTATACATGGTCACATTCTAGCACGAAGATTTGCAGTTCAGAAAAAAGTTCTGTTCACCCACATGACTTCTGCAAGACTCCGGTTGTCTTACATGGCGACTTGCACTAGTTGGTTTTTCCTCCCCATCCCACATTGGTAGTGTCACTGCTCTGTGGCTGTTAAAGGTCTATTTGTTTTGGCTGATTAGCATGGTTGACAGGTAAATCATCACTAGCATCCTCTAAAGCAGTAGTTTTCAATTTGTGGGTCGCAGCCTCTTTGGCAAACCTCTACCTCCCAAAATACTTACTTGTGATTCACAACAGCAGCAAAATTACAGTTATGAAGTAGTAACAAAAATAATTTTATGGTTGGGGCCATCACAACCTGAGGAACTGTATTAAAGGGTCACAGCATTAGGAAGGTTGAGAATCACTGCTTGAAAGTCTTTTTTGAAAGTCTTTTTTTTTTTAATGCCAAAACACACTTGGTAGTAAGTGTGGGGCGTTTACCCAACCACCCCCACAGTTCCCCAGAGTTTTCTTGAGTGCGAGCAGCAGGAAATATTAGATAGAAGGATTTATTGCGGAGAATATCGCGGAGATAAACAGATAGAAAATAAAGGATAGCCTCGAGAGGGCCTGGAACCTATTCCAACGGGCCCCGACTGTCTCTGCCCCAGGGTTTTTATAGAGACGCCAAGGGGTGGAGCAAAAGACCTCCTCCCCCAGCACAGCCAAGTGCAGACCATCTCAGACACCTGCACTTAGGCCCGTGGTCTAATCATCCTCTATGTGGACCTGCTGGGTAAAGCCACGAGGAACCCGAGAACGGGCTCCCACAGGTCCCCCTTTCTTAATATATAAAAAAATAACTATAATGGCTTACAGCAATCTCCATAGCTGTTACACCTCCCAGTATGGGAGTAGAGGATGATATAGATGGCATTTCTCTTTTGAATTAGGTTCAAGGTGACTACAGCAGTCTTAGCTGCCTCAAGCCCTTACTAAGCCAAAAATTCTTAAGGCGACTACAAACTTAAAGAATCCCTTAGCTTCATCATTACCATTAACAGGTTAACATAAATATTGCTATACATAGTCACAATTCTCTCAATCTTACAACTCAAAGCAAACTCTTAACAGAACCATTTGAATTAGCATATATGGTGCTATATATAGTTAACAATTTTCTCCGTCTTACAACTTTAACTCAATCATTTGAATTTTCTTGTTAACAGAACATAGGAAAAACTTCGATGTATTCACATCAAACTTAAATAATCCTTAACTCCACAAAACCAGGGTGCATTAATATCAATAGGGTAAATATAATTTCTGCAAACAATTCAACCTCATAACTCCTTTTCTTTATAATTTTTTAAACAAAATCTCAAACCTAGAAGAAACTCATACAATTCCTACAAACCCATATTGAAAAGCAATCTTCTCAATCTAACCATTAACACTTTGAAAACTTAGCAAAACATCCAAAAGCAGTTTCTTAATAAAACTCTTTATACTTTAAAAGTAGTCTCTTAATATACCCCATTTGCATTTCTTACTAACAATAACATGATATTAATCCACTCAAACAACTTTTGAAATTAGACTAAGGAATATTAACTCTCCCCCTTTTCTTTATAATTTAAGCAAAATCTCAAGCCTAGTTAGAAAACCCAAACTTCTGTTTAAACAGTTCCGTTTGTAACACAAACCAGTTCCATAAGTAATTCCATTTTACATAAACAGTTCCACAAAACAATTCATGAATCACCAGTTAATAAAGCATATATGCATACACAAAACTGCATCTTGATTCTAGGTAGAAATAATAAATTTCTTCATTTAAACAGTTCCATTTTTAACCCAATTCCAGCAAACAGTTCCTAGCTCATTACTATAAACTCAAAATTGTCCCATTGCAATGAAATCTCTACTGTTCATTTCATTTCTTAAGTCCCAAAATTCAAATGATAAATTCTGGTACGAGTCTTCCAAATATGAAGAAATCCATAACCAAAATCTTTGTAGTTTTATCTCATTTTAAGTTCAAAAAGTTCAAACAAGAAATAAATTCTAGTATCAGGCTTTCACTTCCAAATATGAAGAGACTTTTTACAACCAAAACTTTTTGTAGTTAACAATTTTAGTTCAAACAAGCGTCTCTGCAACTTTGGTTCTCATAGACCGACCTTTTTAGGTACAGTAGTAGTCTAAACTGCACCGTTTTTTGATGTTAGCTCAGGTTTTTCTGTGTTGCGTCGATTTTCCACGGATCTCAGCTGCGGATGCCTTGTGCTGGTTCTGGCGTCCGCCATTCTTAGCTTCTTAGCGGCTTTTGGAGCTTTTGAAAAACCGCTCAGACTGCCTGCTTTGCAGTCTACTAGGACACTACCTTCTGTGTCTCAGGTTCTTTCACCATATACATTAAGAATAGACTCACACTTAACATTTACACTTTACAAACTCATATAACCTTTTGCCTTGCAAAGCATTTAGACTCACATTCAACATCTACATTTTACAAACTCACATATAACGTATTAACATCTACTTATTTATACTCCTTAAGGAAACTATAGAACTACTTTAGCAAATATATTTCTTATTACTTATATATTTCTTATATTCATTCCATCTTATTCTTATTTAAACTTACATTTACAGCTAACATCTTTACTTCTTACAAGCTTATCACTACATGTCTTAAGACTACCTTAGATACTTCTTGCAAGCTTATATTCTTAAAGGATCTATAGATCTATTTTACAAACTTATACAGGGCTACCATTAGCATATATTTAACTTAGCAAACACCTAAAGATTTCTTAACACAGATCTAACAAGATAATTTTTACAAACTCACATATCTTCATCTTTTTCTATTTCTTACTCTTAATTATTAGTACTATCTCTATTAGACAGATTCTCTTAACTAGACAGGAAGTATGTACATCATTTCTAAAGTTTAGAGTTTATAGTCAGCTTTGTTATAAAACACTGGGATTTAGTGAGTGTTGTTATAGAATTGTGATAGTTGTTGCTAGGGGACTGTAACCTTCCCAGGATGACGCCACACTCCAAAGTTGCCAGTTCTCTCAGCCGTTCCGGACCGGCAGAGATGCACTGTCAGCGGTAGACGGTTTTTAACTAGAGGCTGTCCCTTCACCCAAACTCATAATAGTTCCCCTAAGTACTTCAATTCAGACAAACATTTCTATTATAGCAGTACTCTTGGTTTGCTCTACCGAAAAAACTTCATTTCATACTGAGGGTGAAATTACCATATTTAGCTGCTGTAAGGTCTTTGCCAAATACCGCACAGCTATTAGGTGATATAAAGTATTTTTCTAAAGGAGTTAGTAAAGCCACAAGTGGCACTGCTCCGAACTGTATTTAGTATTTTCTCTTCATTAGCTTTAACTCCTGTTATTAGCAGCTGTAATATTTAGCATTGATTTCTTATAAGGAACTTTCAGGTGAAGCAACTCTTTTGTAAGACAGCTTTTCTGAAGTTTGTTTCCATCTATAAAGCAGTCATTTCTTTTTGAATGCCCGTTTCTTATCCCCTTAATTAGATTTGCAGAGGAATCACTCATTGTAGGCAGTTTGTTCAAAAGGTAAATAATTTTTAATTTCACATAAGTTTCTTCATATCTAAGACAACGTTCAGTGTATAAACTGCTTTCCCTTGTTTTAAGGATTTTAAAGTGGCTTGTTTGCTCTTAAAGGTAGCTTTTTGTCATCCAACTACCGTAAAAACTTTGCACAGCTATTAGGGTAAATAAGGCATTTTACCAACGGAGCCCCAAACCGCGAAGCACCTAGTTCCATATCCTTTCAATTTTTCATTGGAACTGACACTTAAACTCTTAGACGATTTTCCTCCTTATTCTTTTAAAAGCTGTATTTTAAGTTTACCATGAACGTATTTTCGAGCTGACAAAAGTGTTTCAGGACAATGTCGCCATCTTTAGTGGAAAAACTACCTTTCCCAGAATGCATTTCCCTTATATCAGTCCATAATAGTATCAGTCCCTTAAATCAGTCCTTTATATCATTTCCCTTATATCAGTCATTTCCCATAGTTCTTTTTGGGTCTGAGAGTCAACTTTTAAGTTCTTTTTTACCAGACTTGCTTACAAATTCTTGCCCGGGAGGTTTGAACAAAGTTTTTTGCTTTTGCAACGGGAGATTTGAACAGGCATTTTACATTTTCAATTATGGGACATTGGGAGGTTTCTGGTCTCTCCTCAGCTGGCTTTAACAGGTGTCTCTCCTTTAATTGACACTGGCCCCCAAATCAGAACTGCACCTGCCTCGTTAGCGCGCATTGAGGTGGGCAATTTCTGATAGCAACTTTCCTCGGGGCTTGTGTTTGTCTTAGCCAGTCAGTGAAAAACATTCACAACAGAGTTTTTTCATAGCTCTTTCAGAGAGATTTTCTCCCACTGATCTATTTCATTTTGCTTGTTCCTTCCTTCCCCAGATGCAGAGCTTCAAGTATCTGCGGCTCTGTACCTCTGCTAGCTGCCCTTGGAAGTAGGGCCTTTTTTTTCTCCCCCCCGAATCTGCCTCAAATTCTAGCAGCTTTTTCAGGTCATATTTTTCTGGGGAGGAATCGGTCCCTTCTGTTTCTTTAGAGTCTTTTTCCCAAACAGTTCCCAGTTTGGTCTCAGTTTATCCCCTCTACCCCAGAAACAGTTTCCGACACTACAGTGGCGGCTTTCCCTGCTACTGAAGGTAGAGGCTTTAGTCCGTTTGTTTTCTGGGTCTGTGTGGTTTGCGTACAGACTGAAAATCTAACAAGGGAGGTTTTTGCCATTTCTAAACTCCCATTAGGACAGGCATTTTGTTTCATTAGGCCTTCACCTGGCCCAGTCCCCCAGTGGGTTGTGTTTGTCTGTCTGAGTGCTCAAGGACAGAGCTTATGCCAGAGGCAATCACCCCTTAGGGCTACACTCCCTCATCTGATTGGGAGTTAGTTGAAACAAAGCTTTTCTCAAAGAGATGCTTTCTCTGACAGAAAAGAAAGCTTTACTAGTTCTGTTCTGCCCTGGCTGGGCTCTTTCTCCAGACAGCGTTCTGACTCAGCAGCACAACTGCTTCAGACACAGTTCAGCTTTACTGTTTTCCCAGAAAGGTCCTTTCTCTGATAGAAAAGCTTTTTTCTCAGATTTCTTTTTGCAGCTGTGGACCTATCAACCCAGGACTTGTAGGAAAGTGGACAACTGTGCCGTTCCCACCGGCTTTAGTTTTGTTTGTTCATTAGCAATCTTCCCCTGGGTCCTGCACCTTCCTGCCTCAGCTCTGTGCTCCAGGAAGTTTGCAACTGCAGGAACCCTAGTATCCCCGAAATGCACTCCAACTCAGAGACGCTGGCCAGTCGCCTCTGGGTTTTTGGTCAGAAGCGAGGATACAATGCTTCAGGGGATCTTTGCATTAGGACGATTAGGAGACCTTTTCATTCTGAAATGCTCACTCAAACAAAACCCTTGATGCCTCAGCTGAAAAGCTTGGCTTTGCTTTTCTCAGGTAAAGTTTCTGGCCCTTTTGGGCTCTCTGTAGCTCTTTACCCACACTCTCCCAAGCGTTTCCCTCAGGGTACTCTGACCCACTGTCTTTTACTAGCTTGAAGAGACAGAGCTTAGAAGAGGTTTTTAGGAACTTGTCCCTGCCTCCTGCATTGCAGGGAGGATTTTTAAAGCTTGAAAAACAGAACTTAGAGGTTTTGCTGTCTTAAGAGGTTTGTTGTTTTTCCCTTAGAGCTAATCACAGGTAATCCCCATACTAATATCTTCAGGTGATTCTAATTTTTGCCCTTTTGAGAGAAAGTTAAAGGCTTTAGTTTTTAAGTTTGAGAGCTTTTGAGAAAGATGAAGGCTTTTTAGAGTTTTTTTCCCCAAATTTTCCAAGAAAAGCTTTAAGAGGAAGGTTTTTTTCCCCCCAAGAGAAAGAGCAACTTTTCCCAAAGCTTCCCAACTTTAAACTTTTTGGCTTTTTACATCCCCATTTTTGCCTCAGGGAGAAATCACTTTCTCCTGCCGCTTGGACTTAGCATTTCAGCTGCCCCAGGTCAAAAGCTTCCATAGGAAACTTATTCTTCCCCATAAGCTCGAAGAAGAGCTTTTTTACTACCCAAATAGCCCAAAGAAAGATTTTTTTCCCCCAGTTTGCATTCAGAGCCCCCAAGTTAGAAAATTGAAGAGTTTTTCTGTCTAGTTGCCTATTTTTTTCTACACAATCTTACACTTCTAAGTTTTTCCTAAACTATATTACTACCCTATGCCTTATACTTATTTTTCACAGATAGAAATTGAGAAAGGGATAGAAGATAGAAAATTTTGACAGAAGAGAATTTCGCTGCAGCATCGGACATCCTTCCAGTCCGCTTTCCTTTTCTCTCGAGGATAAAACCCCTGCCTCTCAAAAATATATATATAAAAAATATATATTTTCCATAACACCGGCATGCCTCATCCACTGGCAGGGCTGAACTCAGCACTTTCGCCAAAAACTCTGTAATAAAACTATTATTTTCCTTTATCTTTAGTCCCTATTACTTTGTCTTTAGTCCCTGTTCATTTGTCCTTAGTCCCCCCTTTTTTTAGTCCCCCTTTTTTCTTTAGTCCCTTTTTTTCTTTTGTCTTTAGTCCCTGTTCATGGCGCCATTCTGTGGGGCGTTTACCCAACCACCCCCACAGTTCCCCAGAGTTTTCTTGAGTGCGAGCAGCAGGAAATATTAGATAGAAGGATTTATTGCGGAGAATATCGCGGAGATAAACAGATAGAAAATAAAGGATAGCCTCGAGAGGGCCTGGAACCTATTCCAACGGGCCCCGACTGTCTCTGCCCCAGGGTTTTTATAGAGACGCCAAGGGGTGGAGCAAAAGACCTCCTCCCCCAGCACAGCCAAGTGCAGACCATCTCAGACACCTGCACTTAGGCCCGTGGTCTAATCATCCTCTATGTGGACCTGCTGGGTAAAGCCACGAGGAACCCGAGAACGGGCTCCCACAAGTAAGATAAAGTGTTTTTATGAAGATATTTGTTTGTGTGTGTGTATGTGTGTGTGTGTGTGTGTGTGTGTGTGTGTGTGTGTGTGTGTAGTAGTAGTAGTAGTAGTAGCAGTAGTAGTTACTAATTCACATTCTATGGCACTTCCTCCTGCTTTTAAATTTTATATACAGTTATTTTGTTTTTCTTTTTTTTAACTAAATTTATTCATTTGTTTTACATTCCGGTCATAGTTTCCCTTTGGTCCTCTCCTCCCATTCCCTCCCCCACCTCCCCTCTGCACCCCCATACCCCCTTCCCCAACCCCACACCTGACTGACTGAATCCACTCCTCCTCTGTTTCTGTTCAAAAAGGGGCAGGCCTTCTATGGATGTCAACAAACCATGGCATAGTAAGCTGAAATAGGACTAAGCTCCTCCCCTTGTGTTAAGGCTAGGTAAGGCAACACAGTATGAGGAATAGGCTCCCTAAAGCCTGCCAAAGCATCAGGAACAGGCCCTGCACCCACTGCTAGGTGTCCCAGAAGTAGATGAAACTATATAACTGTCACACGTATGTAGAGGGTCTAAATTGGTCCCACGCAGGCTCCTTAGCTGTCAGTCCAGTGTCTGTTAGCTCCTATGAGCCCAAGTTAGTACCTCTGTAGGTTCCCTTGTGATGGCCTTGACACCCCCTCCCACCCCACCTCATACAATCCTTCCTCCATTTCTTCAACAAGATTCCCAGAGTTCAGCCCAATGCTTGGCTGTGGATCTCTGTGTCTGCTTCTATCAGTTACTGGACGAAGACTCTCTATGACAATTAGAATAGTCACCAACACAGATGTTTTGTAATACTAAGAAATGAAGAAATCTGTGTAGATGATATCAAATAGTTGTGCTGAAATGTGATTTTATTCGTATGTTAATAAATATAGTTGCCTGGGGGTCAAAGCTAATAGCAAGCCATAGCAGAAGTCTGGCAGTGGTAGAACATGCCCTTAATACTGATCACATGACAGGCAGATCTCTGTGTGTTCAAGGATACAGCCAGCATGGAGATACATGCCTTTAATCTAAGTACCAACCATAGAGACCTAGAGGTCTGTATAGACAGGCAGTGATGAAGAGGTCATGTGGTTGGGTTTATAACCAATGAGAAGGCAGAACAGAAAGTCAATAAAAAGACAGACACACAGGAAGTAGGTCTCTTTCTCAGGGGAAGGATGGCAGCGGCAGTAGGTGGTAAGAAGGCAGTATTGGTCTTAGCTCTTAGCTACTGCTCTGTGACCTCTGGGGCTTTTAACTCTGCATTTGGCTCTGTGTTTCTTATTTAATAAAACCGTTCAGAATTACATCTACAAATAGTCAATAGACTTTGTCAAAGACAGCTGTCCTTGACATTTGGTACTACTTAGTTTATTTCTAGTCTCTGTACATCTGTGCATGTGTGATATAGATAAAGGTTGTAGTCAGTGGTCTCAAACAGATTTTTTGAATCCTGTGTCAGGAGACTGTTCACATGGAGCTCAGAAGACAACTTGGGGTGTTGGTCCTCACCTCCGCTTAGAGTCAGGGTCTTTTATTCTTTATCACTGCACTCAGCAGGCTAGCGGGCCCTTGGGCATCTCCAGTTTCCATCTGCCATCTCTCCATGGGAACACTGGGATTACAGGTAAGTGTTATGTCTAGCTTCATGTAGGTCCTGGATATCCAAATGAGGTACTATTGCTTGCATGACAAATGTTTTAGCCCCTGATCCATTTCCCTCACTGAGTTATGTCAGCTCTGTCTGCCTTAAAACACACCACATCCCTTAGCATCACCGCGAGAAATCTCCATATTTGATATTTACCGTGAGTTTCATTTAATTTAAAAATGCCAGACTCATAGCTGATTCAAGAGCCTTCCTCTCTATGAAGGCCAGGATAAAACACCTGTCTCCATCACCTGCAATGCTACTCCCCCAGTGCCAACTGCTGTCAGTGTTTTGTTTGGAAAGGGTATTATCTTTTGTTAAGAAAAGTCAGAATATTATTTTTAGCTTCTCATTTTCCTTCAAAACTTTTAGAAATTTTTTA
This sequence comes from Peromyscus eremicus, assembly GCF_949786415.1. Classification (NCBI taxonomy): domain Eukaryota; kingdom Metazoa; phylum Chordata; class Mammalia; order Rodentia; family Cricetidae; genus Peromyscus; species Peromyscus eremicus. Next base: position 71,614,098 of record NC_081419.1, read on the forward strand.
ATATTTGAAATAATTAAAAAATGTTTTAAGGGAGTATGTAGCAAACTTTCCTATACACTTTTCTTTCTCCATGCTAACCCGAGACTTTGTGGGTCTCAAGTCATGCCTGAATCCTCCATAGCCATTACTCTTTTTGTTCTGTTTCATGTTACTGTTTCCTTACTATCTCATTTAATTCACCAGAAATAGAAACTTCCTGATTCATTTTGTTTCATGACTAATACAACATTTATATGGTTTATATTTTATTAATTTAAGAGAGAATGTTGTATTTAAATTGATCCATTTCATTATATTTGTAGAGAAAATTATTTAATTCAACTGTAATTCTATTGTAGTTGGTACAATTATTATATGTTTTATCAATTACCATGTGTTTTATATTTATATATCCTTTTTGATTGAGTTTAACTTCAGGGTTTGATTATCTTTTAGTTTTATATCTTTTAATACATTTACTGGTAGTTATATTTACTTTAAAATCAAATATAATTATATTTTATTCCTCTTTTACATTAGGGAGAAATATAATGATTGTGGTATTATGTTACTATATACGAGCATTTTAATTTTGATGTTATTATCCTTCTTTCCATCATGTGCTGAAATCTAGTTATATATCTTAGAATTAAAGTCGCAGATGATGGTGAATTTTATTTGACTTTCATTTGCAATGCTTTGCTGCAAGAGATTATGGGTTTCATGCAAATCTTGATTTTGTTCTTACTATGGTGGTAGCACAGGGTTGTGGTGCCTCGCTAGCCAACTGATGGTTCCTTCATCTTCTCTTCATTGGCTCCCACATCTTTAAGAGTCAGTATTTACTATGGCATAATTAGAGAGAAAAGTTTATGGGGGGTTGTGTAAGACTGTCTTCAGACTTGTGCTTCCATCCTAAATGGATCTCTTGTAAAAATAATTATTAGATTTATTCATTTTTATTTTATGTGTGAGCACTTTGCCTGCATGTATGTATTTTGCATGACTTGCATGCCAACAGTGGTTAGAAGATGTTATCAGATCCCCTGTGGCTGGAGTTTCAGAAGGTTGTAAATCACCATATGGGTAGTGGGAATCAAACAATGGGCTTCAGGAAGAGCAACAGGTGCTCTTAAATGCTGAGTCAATTCTCCAGCCTCACACAGTATATATTTTTTAATAGATAAAATCCTTGTGATGTTTTGAGAAAGCAAAGTTAACCTGGAAATACGCACAAAGTCTCTATAGCACTGGAATATGGGCTTAGTCTCCTTTTTCCCTTGGAAAAATATTGCATTGACTGGTCTGAAGAAGGTGTTACTCAGTTAAATTTTGTTGGCATCACCTTATGCTGTTCATTCTAACAGCACTTATTTAGATATCTATTGAGTTTCTATCCGGATTTTTTTTATAAGAAGCTCAAGGTGAAGTTAAAAATTACTCTCTGTTTTTTTTTTAAAGAAAAATATGCCTCCAACATATGAGAGATGAAAGGTGAGGGGCATAGCACACTGGGAATGAAAAAAACTGTCAAAGGGAACCAGACAAGGTGATTTTGATTGAAACAATCAATTATAGTTACGATTATGCATCATTCAATTTACCTATTTTATATACATTCTGGGATAGTTGCCATATATCTGTTGTGAATTTAACCTCATCTTACAATGCTCCTATGCTATCATTCTTAATGTTCTAAATATTTTTCTCTCTTTTCCTTCTTCTCTATTTCTTAACTCTCTGCCTAAGACCAAGTAATATGAAATTACCCTTATGATATAGCTAATTTAATAACTCCAGGATAACTTTTTAGCTTCATTCCTTGCCCTCAAAATTAGAACTGGATACTTTTAAGGTCCTTCATCCTTTGTCTAGCCTCAAAATGCTACTTAATTATTTATTACAGTATGAATTATCCTCAAATCCATTACTGAGAGAAGGATTTGGCAGAGAAAAAAACTAGCCACATGTTAAGCAGAGTCTCAAATTCTTTCAATACCTCATCTGCTCTGCCACAGGAACAGCCCATTGTATCTTAGAGTGCTTCTTATTTATGAAGTTGAGGCTCAGTTCCTTCCCCGAGATACTGGCTTTCATCTTTTCAGGGTGGAGATTCCATAGTTAATTCTCCGAGGGCCTTACTATTAGAATTTGATTAAAACAAACTTGTATTTCACAAACATAAAATGTCAACTTCTGTATGAAGTTCAGAATGACACCATTAAAACAAAATCTTCCAGTAGAATGGAAGGACATTCAATATAAGCGAAAGAAAATGAGAGAGGAGACAAAAATGCATGGAAGGAAGGAAGAAATGAAGGGAGGGAGGGAGGGAGGGAGGGAGGGATGGAAGGAGGGAAGGATGGAGGAAAGGAGGGAGGAAGGACAAGGGAAGAGAAAGAGGGAGTTATAATGATGGAATATATTTCAAGAGAAATGGACCAGTGAAACCAATATGAAGTGATTTTATTTTATCAAAATAAAATTTTTAAAATTCACATTCTATATTTTTTGTTCTCTGCTTTCTAAAATATTTTGAAATATTAATTCTGCTTATATAACATTAATATCACTGAGCCATCAAACAGTCAAGTTCCAAATGCATTAAATTTTTAGTTGTTTTTAATTTCTATATTCTTATGCCTTCTGCTTTAAATGAGAATACAAAGAAAACGTATGTCTCCTTTTTTTCTTGTATTGTAAAATGTATCCTCCTTTTCCTCTTCTATATCTTATCATTCATGTAACGTTACTGACACAATAATGGGTTGTAAGCTGAGGTTTGAAAAATACATCAAACTGCAACCTTAATGAATAAGCACAGTCATAGAAAATCTCTTGCTGTAACATTTGTTGTGGAGCTAAGTGACACAATCTTGGATAACTTACCTTGATCTATTTTGTTCTCAGGTACCATTGTCATACAAGGCTCTACTTAAACATCAATCAATATGTCAGCTTGGGAAAAGGAATAAGATATGATGGAAAAGGGGGGAGGTGGTTTAAAGAGAGAGATAGGAGAAGAGATGATAGCAGGACAGGGCAATGAAAAACAAAAACTCAAACTTTACCTGCGATCAGTAATGGTAGATGTTGATCAATGGTTTTTAATGTTTTCAACGTTTTTAGAAGAAAATTATCTGTTTTCTCTAAGGCCAAATCCCACAAATGTTTCCCTTAAATTTCAAATATTCCATTAAAAACAAAAACATGAAGGAAACTACTATTCAGGCTACAGGATTTCTAGCTCTGAAATCTTATTATAGCAAGCAAAATGTTGCTTGTAGGTAGATTTCTTTCTTAACCCGTTTGTGAAGCTACCATTCTTATAGTGAGTTGTTAATACATCAAAAAGAACAGAGGAGCGCAGGTCTCTGCTTACAGCTGTTAGGTTATCATGTGCTCGAGATGCTGAAAGGCTCTAACAAGACGAATTTAAACAAGTTGTTACTGAGGCCAACTGTTACAAGTGTATGATGTTATGGTTACCATTGTGATTTATCTATGCTGTTTTTGCATAGATATGAACTTGATTTCAAACAATAAATGCAACAGTCCTCACCATATTTCAGTCCACATTACTAAAAACTGATGAGAGATAACTACATTTATGACCAGCAGGTCTCAGCAAATATTATGTCATGAAGCATCATGGGTGTCCTTCTCATGCACAAGGCATCTTGCCTATGTTTGGCCGATTTCAGCAACAGATTTTACTAGTATCTGAGTATATGCCACTTTCCTCTTGAAATGTAGAACCCACTGGAAGTTTCTATCACAATTTAGAGAATTTATTTAGAGATTTAGTTACTATACTCACAGATCCTCAAGTAAATAAATATGATGGAGAATAATAATTTTCCCAGTAAAAGATAGAAAGTGAGTTTTTATTGGCAATCAAAGGAATGACATTTCCCTACCCTTATTAATATAAGTTGAGTAACAGATGCAATTTCTTTGCATACAGTTTTAGACATAATGGCAGTGCTTAAGTTAATGCTCTGCAAGATTAAAACAATGAAATCAGGACTTCCTTTTGATGAACTTGGTAAGGAATTTATCTCAGGTCTGACTTAATATCACAAAGCCTGTGTAAAAGCCACTGCTGTTGGAAACCAATGTCTTTTGTTTTATCTATTGATAAAATTTCACATTTCAGGGAGAAACTGCAGATTCAAGAGAAAGCCACCCACTTCTGTGGGCCTTTCTCAACTGATGCTACATCTGTCCTTGTATTTATGAGGACTCTGTCTTGCTGCAGAACATCATTAGCATTTCAGCAAACTCCCTGAGTGTTTCATTCCCACAGTGTTCAGCTATTGTTCCCACCTGGCACTAGAAATGCAACTCAGGGAAAAAGCAACATAAGAGCCTGAAACGAGAACAAGAAGCTGGGATTTCAGCCCGATGAGGTGGAATGAGCACCAGGGCTTGGCAGTGCGTGCGGGGGTATACATTCTAATTTATAATCCCACAGTGTGAGCCCATGGTCTTCATCAATTTCTTGCCTCTAAAAAGGTTTCTAAAACAGTGGCAGGGGATGAGATAACACAGATAAAGACTCATAATTCCAAAGATTCACTGCCCAACATCTGCTAAGATTTCTGTGATTTTGGAACAGGCATTGTTTTTAAAGAACAAGGTGAACCAAGGAAATTAGAGACTCCAGTGAGATAGGCTGTATCACACTCCCTCTACAACAAGAAAATGGCATAAAGGAAGGTCAGGAGAGATACAAAGGCAAGCCTTTTGGATGAATTAGTTATAAGACTACTGCTGAAGTCTAAATAATCAATATTTAGATATATAAAACAGTTTTATAGATGAGTAAACATACGCACTGCAATGCTCTCATATTATCAGAAGGTACTATGTAAACTGCCAAAAGAGAGAAAGTAATCAATTTCTCTACCAAATTATAAGACCATAATGATGACTGTTCTGACATAATATATCCAATAATAGTGGCATTTCTTCTTCTCCTTCTCCTTCTCCTCCTCCTCCTCCTCATTCTGGTTTTTAGAGACTGAGTTTCTCTGTGTAGTTTTGGTGCCTGTTCTGGATCTCCCTTTGTATACCAGGCTGGCTCAAAATCATAGAGATTCGCCTGGCTCTGCCTCCCGAGTGCTGGGATTAAAGGCCTGTGCCATCACCACCCAGCAATACTGGCATTTCTGTTTTGGGGGGTAAGGGCCAATCAATGAGAAGGAATTCATGCCTGATACTATAAAACATAGACAACTTACCTATGGCTGGACCCTATAGAAGAACTCAACACCAACATTTTCCTAAACCAGTATAATACATACAGTGTGTATGTGTATGTGTGTGTGTGTGTGTGTGTGTGTGTGTGTGTGTGTGTGTGCACGTGCCACAGTAACTTAGAAAATACTCGAATTTGATTTGTAGGGGTAGGAAGTGGCATGGGAAGAATGGGAGTGAGGACAGGAGGCAGTGGAAAGGATGTAAATATAGTATATTCACATACGAAATTTTAAGAAATGCTTTTTTTTTTTTTTTTTTTTTTTTTTTTTACAAGTCAACAGTTTATTAAGAATTAAGTGAGGGCATGGAATGTGACACAAGTAAGACAATCAGATGGGCAGAAGAGCACTACACACACAAAAATTAAACTTCACTTCAAAAAAAAAATCACAAGGCAAAAGAAAAAGCAATTAAATCATTATAAAGTAAGGTATTCCATGCAAAGCACCAAGCCACACCCCAAACTCCCAGCTCCCAATAAACACTGCCATGCTAGCGCAATAACCTTTTTTTAAAGAGGTTTTCTTTTATTCTGCTAAGCATAGTTAGAAAAGCTGTTTAAAATTTAAGGTTTCTGTCAGGTACTATGTCTAAGTGGTCTTGGAGTTAGCATTTTTTTTAAATTAGCCAGAGATAGCAGATCCTTGCATCTTTGCCTGTTGAGTATTTTGACTGTATCCTGGGCATTGTGAAGTTTATGTGGCGTAGGTTCTGCATGCCATTACAATTCTAGGTAGAAGATGGGAACCTTGATTTTTCTGATTAGTTTTGGAAGACAAATTATGTCCTGTATTCTGGATGGCAGTTCAAATATCAGTTATGAGTTATACTAGAGGTAGGCTGTGTGCTCACCTGCACATGCTATATTCTCTATTCTTTCTGTGTCTGTGTGTGTGTGTGTGTGTGCGCGCGCGCACACGTGTGCGTGCATATGTGTGTGTGTCTACATACATATACACGATTAAATATAATATATAAAATAATATATTGTTTTTTTTCATTTCAGCCCTTTTTATGATTCCTGGTAAGTATAACCACATACAAGTTTGAGAACTAGTGTTTCAGAATAGTAATTTTTTCTTTCTTTCTTTTTAATTGAAAGCAGATTTTTTCATAGTATATATTCTGATTGTGGTTTCACCTCCCAAAACTCCTCCCATATATTTTTACTTCCTCTGCTACAAAACCAAAACAAAACAAAACACATCCTTTTGAACTCACTAAGACACAACAGACATATAATAAGAATAAAATAAGAAAAAAATAAAGCAGAATATGATAAAACAAGCTAACAAACAGAAGAAAAAGAGCTCCCCCCAAGGAAAAAAGGCATAAGAAACACATAAAGACAAAGAATACACACATTTGCACAATACTAAAATGTCATAAAAACACAAATAGGAAACCATAAAAAGAACTTGTAAGGTTAAAAAACATGCTCTGACAAAGCATTATGAGACAAAGAGCCTCCCAAATACCATTGAGTTCATTTAGTGTTTTCTATCTACTGCTGAGCATGGGGCCTGTCCTTACAATTGGTTTGTATATCCAGTGAGCCTTCACTGGAGAAAAATAATTTTTCATTTGCAAGCAGTTATCAATTAGAGCTAGCTTCTGGGTTAGAGATCAGAGCTTATATCTACTTCCTATCTCAGCACTGGAATTCCAGCAGGCCCAGACATATGCAGACCCTGTGCATGTTGCTACAATCTCTGTGGTGTATATGTGGGTCAGTCTACTCTGTTTAGAATGCCTTGTTTCCTTAGTGTCCTCCATTCACTCTGGTTCTTACATTCTTCTGTCTCCTTTTCCCTAGGGATCCCTGGGCCCAGAGGGGAGGGATTAGATGGAGACAACCCATTTAGAACTGAGTGTTCTAAGATCTCTCATTTTTTTGCGCATTGTACAGCTATAGGTCTCTGTATTTGTTCCCATCCGCTACAGAAGGAAGCTTCTCTGATGACAGCTGAGCAAGGCAGTGATCTATGAGTACCACAGAATGTCATTAGGAGCCATTTTATTGCTAGATTCCCTTAGCAGAACAGTCTTATTTGGTTTTCCTTAGGTCCTTGACCTATATAGTCTAGGGTTCTTGGCTACCTAGCAGTGTCAGCTTTGGGTTCCATCTCATAGAGTGGGCCTTGAATTTGCTCAGATATTGGTTGGTTGATCCTACAAGCATTGTGCCACTATTACAGTAACTCACCTTAAATACAGGTCATCTTTGTAGATGGAAGAGTTTATTGCTGGGTTGGTGTTCACTTTTCACCTTCCAATTTGTTCAGAGTACCTTCTAGTATAAACTCTACACCATAGGGGTGATGGCTCAACTTCATAGGCTGAAGCTCAACTTCTTCCTTTTTCAAAGAGTTGTATAGGTGTTGTCTTCAGCAATGAGGCTTTAAAGTCAGCTTGTAAAGAACAATAGCCATGGCAATAGACTGGGCTATTTTGTTGTTGTTTTTGAGACAAGGGTTAGTTATTATTATTACAACTCTGTACTACCATTTGAGATTGGGGATGATGGTACCTTCACCAATCTTTTATTATTCAGATCACGTTAGCTATTCTGGGTTTTTTGTGTTTCTATGTGAAGCTGAAATTTACATTTCAAGTTCTGTGAAGGATTGTGTTGGAATTTTGATGGGGATTGTACTGAATCTGTAGATTGTTTTTGGTATGATGACCATCTTTATTACATTAATCCTACTGATTCATGTGCCTCAGAGATCTTTCAATCTTCTGATGTCATCTTCAATTTATCTCTTCAATGTCTTTTTTTTTTTTTTTTACAGTCTTTCACTTGCTTGGTTAGAGCTATCAACAAGATTTTTTTGATTTTGCTTTTAAAGTAATTTTGAAAGGTATTATTTCCCTGACTCCTTACTCAATCCCTTTGTCACTTTTATATAGGAATGCTACTGGATTTTGTATATTAATTTTTTATCCTACTACTTTATTGAAAGTGCTTATCATCTGTAAGAGTTTCCTGGTCCAATTTTTAAGGTTGTTTATGTATATTATCTTGTCATTTGCAAATAAAGATACATTGACTTCTTCCTGCTCTATTTGTATCCTCAATCTACTTCAGTTGTCTTATTGCTCTAGCTAAGATTTCAAATACTTTTTTGAAGAGTTATGGAGAGAGTTGGCAACCTTTTCTTGTTCTTTATCTTAGTGGAAATACTTTCATTTTCTTCTAATGTATGTTTATGTTCACTGTGGCCTTGATGTAAATTTTTTTTATTATATTGAGTCATGTCTCTTGTATTTCTAGTCTTTCCAGGACTTTTATCATGAAGGGGTGTTAGATTTTTGTCAAAGCCATTTTCTGCATCTAATTAGATGATCATGTTTTGTTCAGAGTACCTTCCAGTATAAACTCTAGACCATAGAGGTAAAGGCTCAACTTCACAAGCTGCAGTTCAACTTCTTCCTTTTTCAGTGAGTGGTATAGGTGTTGTCTTCAGCAATGAGGCTTTAAAGTCAACTTGTAAAGAACAATAACCATGGCAATAGACTGGGGTTTTTTGTTGTTGTTGTTTTGGTTTTTTTTTTTTTTTTTTTTTTTTTTTTTGAGATGGGGTTTCTCTGTTTTGTTTTGGTACCTGTCCTGGATCTCACTTCATGTTTCAGTCTGTTTATATGATGTATTATATTCATCACTGTACAGTATGTTGAACAACTCCCATATTCCTACATTCCTGGGATGAAGCCTATTTAGTCATGGAAGATGACCTTTTTGATGTGGTTTAATATCCAGCTTGCAAGAATTTTATAAAAAAAAAAAATTAGCCGGGCGGTGGTGGCGCACGCCTTTAATCCCAGCACTTGGGAGGCAGAGCCAGGCGGATCTCTGTGAGTTCGAGGCCAGCCTGGGCTACCAAGTGAGTCCCAGGAAAGGCGCAAAGGTACACATAGAAACCCTGTCTCGAAAAACCAAAAAAAAAAAAAAAAATTAGGATCTATGTCCTTACGGGAAACTGGTCTGTTGGGTGTTTATGTGGTTTAGGTATCAGAGTAACTCTGGCCTCATACAATGATTTTGGCAATGTTCCTTCTGTTTCTATTTTGTGGAATAATTTTAGGAGTACTGGGTTAAGTCTTCATTGGAGTGTGGTAGAATTATTTCCTAACCATGTAGTCCTGAGTTAATTCGGTTGATAGACTTTTAATTACTGCTTCTATTTAGCTAGGGGTTAATAGGCATATTTAAAATACTAATATGATGTTGATTTAACTTTGTTAGATGGTATATATCAAGAAAATTATCTATTATTTTAGATTTCCAATTTGGTAGAATATAGGTTTTTAAAGTATGTCCTTATAATTCTCTGGGTTTCTTCCATATCTGTTGTTCTGCTCCCCTTTTCATCTCTAATTTAGGCAATTGGATATTCTCTTTCTACTTTTTAGTTAGTTTGGATAAGTGTTTGTCAATATTACTGATTTTCTCAAAGAAACAAGTCTCTGTTTAATTTATTCTTTGTACCTTTGGTTTCTATGTTATTGATTTCATCCCTGAGTTTATTTCTCCCCACCTACTCAATTTGACTGTCATTTCTTCATTTTTAATCTAGCACTTTCAAGTGTTCTGCTAAGTTATCAGTATGAGAGCTCTCTCTCTTTGTAGGTATTTAGTACATGAATTTGCCTCTTAAAACCACTTTCATTGTGTCCTAGGAGTTTGGGTATGTTGTGTTTTCATTTTCATTCAATTCTGAAAATTTTAACTCCTTTCTTACTTTCTGCCGTGTCTTATTTGTCATTCAGTAGTGAGTTGTTCAGTGCCATGGTCCTACCACAGCTGGGTTCAGGTCCTGAGATGGAGAAGGGGTGTTGGCATGAAGAAAGAAGTGTCCAACCACCAGATGAATTTCATACAAGTAGCTGGCCCTGAATAGCTCAAGCTGTCTTTATTCATACTTCAAAAACAAGCATGTTTTTCCCACTCTCCAACATTAACCTCTGGAAAAAACATATCCCCCCCACAACTTTTACATCAAAATAACTTTTAAATAAATAATAATAATAATAATAATAATAATAATAATAAACACTCAGTATCTTGTTAGCTCGGCTAAATATCAAGCCAGATACATCCTGTCTTTCAATGTTAAAAGGTGATAAACATAGGCATACATTCCAAAGAGCAACAAATTTATTTACAGAAATAGGTGTGATTTGCCGTAAACTACTTGCACACAGTTAACTTGTATTTCTCCAACTCTTCCATTGTCCTACAAAAGGGTCCTGCATACTTAAGACTCTCTATATAAAGGGCAAACTTAGATAAGGCATTCTTTTTCCATCTTAATGGTTTTTTTTTCCCCAGAATTAGGAGATGTGGTTAATGTCCCCTGTCTTGCTTTCTTATATGTGCCCATTAACTTTCATTGCCTCTGAACTTGTCAGCACTGAATCAGAAAAGTTCTCAGGATCTGGAGTAACAGCTGGTATTCCCAGATAAGACCCCTGAGAAGCATCAGTTCCCAAAGAATTTTAGGGGAAAATATTGGATGAAAAAATGGGGTTTCCAGGGATGTTCACATCTGTCCCATGCATGACTGACAAAATGAAACTAAAAACTGCCAAGAGAATCATCAACATTATGGGAGAGAAGAGAGTGTGTGGGCTGTGTGGTCCCAGCAGTATTCTGAGCTGTCCTGAGGTCCACTGGTTCTTGGCAAGTGAGACACTGTCTCCACAGACTTTGCCTCATGGAGACCTGTTGAACAAGTATGGTAATCCGAAACTAGGCCCCATGGTTCCCAACAGTTCAATTTCTATGAGTTTGCAAGCTTTCTGTTCTTGTTGTGGCTATCCAGTTGTAATCTATGGTGATGAGATAGAATGCAAAGTATTATTTAAATTTTCTTGTACCTGTTGGGACTTGCTTTGTGTCCCAGTATGTGGTCAGTTGTAGAGAGAGCTCCATGTGCTGCTGAGAAGAAGATATATTCTTTTGTGTTTGGGTAAATATTCTATAGATATCTATTAGGTCCATCTAGTTTATGACTTCATTTAGCTTGAACATTTTTCTGTTCAGTTGTAGTCTGAGTGACTTATCTATTGCCAAGTACTGAAGTTACCCATTGTGAATGTGTGAGTCCATATGTGATTTTAGCTGTAGTAATATTGTTTGGAGCATAAAATGTTTAGAACTGCAATACTCTCTTGGTGTATTTTTCCATTGATGGGTATGTAGTATCCTGCCCTATCTCTTCAGATTAGTTTTGGTTTGAATTCTATTGTGTTAGATATTAAGATGCCTACACAGGTTGCTTATTAGGTCCATTTGCTTGGAATATCGTTTTCCATCCCTTTACCCTAAGGTGCTGTCTATCCTTGGTATAAAGATGTTTCTTGGACGAAGCAAAAGAATGGATTCTCTTTTTGAGTCCAATCTATTATCTTTTTGCTAGGGAGTTGAGACCACTGACGACAAGATTTATCAATGAGCAGTGTTTCTTGATTCCTGTTATTTTGTTTCTTCAATGTTGGTTTTTTCCCCTTGTTTTTGTTGTCCTCCCCCTCTCTTGATTTTATGGGTTGAAATTAATTATTCTGGCATTTTATGGGGGTTTAGTAACCTCTTCCAGTTGATGTTTTCTTTCTGTAGAGCTGGATTTGTTGATAGGTACTGTTTAAATTTGGTTTCATTGTGAGATGCCATTTGTTTCTTTGTTTGTTTCTCTCCTGTTCTAATTGAAATTTAACAGGGTATAATAAATGTCTGAGCTGGCATCAGTGGTCTAGTAGAGTTTGTAGAATATCTGTTCACATCCTTCTGGGTATAGGTCTCCTTTGAAAAGTCAAGAGGTATTCTAATGAGTTTTCTTTTATATGTTACTTGACTTGTTCTCCTTGCAGCTTGTGATATACATTTAGTTCTATACATTTAGTGATTTGATTATTATGTGTCGAGGGGAATTTTTCTGGCCCCATCTATGTGGTATTCTATATGCTTCTTGAACTTTGATAAGGACCTTCTTCTTAGGTTAGGGAAACTTTCTTCTACATTTTGTAGAAAATATTTCCTGTGCCTTTGACCCGCCCCCCTTTCTCAATTCCTATTATTCATAGATTTGATCTATCATAGTGTCCCAGATTTTCTGAATGTTTTGTGCCTGGGTTTTTTATTTTTTGTTGTTGATATTGTTTTTAGATTTAGCATTTTCCTTGGTTGAAGTGTCCATTTCTTCACTCTTGTCTTAATGCCTGAGATTATCCAATCCATGTTTTGTATTCTGTTGGTGAGGCTTGCCTCTGAGGTTCCTGTTCAAATTCTTAAAATATTCTTTTCCAGTTTTAGCTCAAATTGAGGTTTTTTTGGTTATTCCACTTCCGCTTTTATGTCTTGAACAGTTTTCACTATTTCATTGCACTGTCTGCATTTTCGTATTTATAATAGCTGTTTTGTAGTCCTTGTTTTTTGCCCTAGCTACATTGCACCTCTCAGGACCTAATGTAATAAGATTGCTGGACTCTAACGGACACTCATTGTCCTGGATAGATGCTGTTCTCTAGGAATTTAGGTTCGAGATGATTATAATTCTCGGTGTTCATATCTGGCCTTGTCTTCTTTGGGTGGGTAGATGTTCCATTTTTTGGTATCATGTTACTGTTCTGGATCTTTGAAGAGTGTTATGGCTGTGGGTTGTTTATGGGACGTGCTTCTGAGACCCCACCAGGTATGAGCCCTGTGAGTCCTGTGTACAACATGTTTCTAGGTATTGGGAGCTAACACAAAGGAATGAAAATGGAATAGAAGAGAATTGCTAGGAGGGTCCACAGGAATACAGAAAACTGTTTTAGACTCTGGGAACGGGCGGTGGGGAGAAGAGACAGAATCTGATGGTCTGCTATAAAGTGGGAGATAAGACAGGGGAATTGGAATTAGAGGAGAGGAGAAAGTGTGAAGACAGATTGCATGATTCCCTGGCCTGTGTCTATAATATATATTTTAAATATGACTCAAGTGATGAAGATACTATGACATGACACTCCACACTACAATTCACTTTTGGAAATAAGCTAGGAAAAAAATAATCAAATAGGAAATTTAAGGCCATGTCAGCTCTTGGTTTAAATTCTAATTCTGTAGTCTGTTTGCTTGTGATTATTTATTTCATGGTCTTGGAAAGTTACTGCTTCTTAGTTTTAATTCTGCACCAGTGTTTTAGTTGCAGTGAGTAAAAGGCTGAGATATAGTCATTATACATTACAGCAAAAGTGGAATGCCCTGTGTCAGCCACTATTGTACTTTGGATATTGATTTCATATCAAGAAATCTCAGGAGAAAGTAATTACACCCACTTTTATGGTTTTAAATTTTCCTTTTGTTTGAGTAGATTATTATAAAATCTGAATGTAATGACAGTTTCATTATTTCAATTTTTTATTCTTATAAGTGTCAGGTTTACAACCCTGGATAGAATTCTCTCTCCCCTGTGTAATGGTGAGTAGGGGCAATGCTAATAGTACCACTGATTACCTCTGTTTAAATACAATGCTTTAAAGTCAGACATAAATGGAATGCTCTCTGGATATTTTGTTTGTATAACAAATGTCTTCCATAGTCTTCAGTTGGACACTTGGTTCCCCACTGGTTGAAATATTTTGAGAACTTGTATAATCTTGGGAAGATGAAACCCAGCTAGAAGAAAGTGGCCAATTGGGAATATTTCCTTGAGGTTTATAGTCAGGTATCACTTCTGGCTGGAGCCCTCAGCCACTACAGTTGCTAAGGTCCTGGTGCTGAGGCAAAGTATCAGATAGCCAGCATGTCTTCTCTGCCTTGATGGGCTGTGCCACCTTAAATAATGAGCCCAAATAAAACCTTCCTCCTGTGAGTTGTTTCTGTCACTTCACAATACTGCCAAGCAAAAGGGACTACTCCTTGCAAATATTTTCTATACATTCTTGGTTGGATCTGCTTGTAGGAAACCCATGCACATGAGTACTTGTCAGTGAGAGGCCACATGAAAGAACACTGACAAGCTGAGGATTTTATTGAGTTATTAGATCTTTCTATGCAATTGTTTGTTCATCTGTTAAAATTGGTCTGATGATGACAACCACAAGGCATACTGTGAAGAGTCCACAAAACAATGTTTTTAGAGCATTGCATTGCAACTGGCCTAAAATAATAATAAATGGGACAAATGTGAGACTGTAGCAACAGAAATCATAGTGTAAAATTGATCTAGCCCTCTAGATGAGAACAATAATGTAAAGATGATTAGGCAATCCCTAGAAAGATGAGGTGGGGAGAGCACCGCTTCAAATGGAGGCAAGTTACAGCTCATAAAAAGAGAGCTCATGGACTCTGGCCTGTCAGGTGGGGAACATGCATGGGACTGAACTAGGCCCTGTGAATGTGGGTGACAGTTATGTGGTTAGATCTGCTTGGGGAGACCCTGGCATTGGGACCAGGACTTATCTCAGGTACATGAAATGTCCTTTTTGGAACAGATTCCCTAGGATGGGATACCTTGCTCAACCTTGACACAGGAGGGAGGGGCTTGGACCTGCCTCAACTTAGAATGCCAGACTTTGTTGACCCCCCCAAGGGAGGCCCTACCCTCTTTGAGGAGTGGATGGGGGGTGGAATGGATAGAGGTGGGGGGCATAAAAGGTTGTCTTTTGTCAAGCATACAGAATATACCAGAGGGCCAGTCAAATCCTACCCAAAGGCTTCCCGTTTTTACAAACAGGGGTTGATTGTGACATAGCTATGTTCTATACATTGTCTATGTTTGTTTCTTTTTTCCTTCCTATGATTAGATATCTAACAAAAAGAAACGAGCTGTGGTTCAGAAGAATGCAGTCCATCGTGGTAGGAAAAGCATGGCAAGGGATATGAAGCAGCTGGTCACCTTTCATCCTTACCAAGAAGGAGAGATAAATAAAGGCTGGCTGGTGCTCAGTTGACTTCCTCATTCTTTTGCTTTTCTTCCTTCAAGGATTTCAGCCCATTGGATAGTACCACCTACATTCAGGTAAGGTAGTCTGTCCTCAGATAAACTTGTCTGGGAACATCCTTACAGTTATGTCCAGAGTTGTGTCTCTGGTCCCAGCTGACTCCAAACCCAGTGATGCTGACAGCGACTACTAGCCATCACATTGTGATAGCTGCTTTTGTACTATGATAGTATCCTTACAATTCCAATGAAGACAAAGCATGCCAGCTAACTAGCCCTGTACAGTTTTCTGTGATTTTTGCACTATTCCACGGCTCATAAGGGAATTCTCTCAATTAATTATTACAGCATTTTAGTCAAGGAAAAATAATAAGGTGAGACCAGGTTAGTAAAAGTAATTACTCAAAATTAATTCAAGCATAATATGAAGGAATGACATGGAGGTAGAGAGTGTTTGATAAAATCCAGAAATTCAGAACAGAAAGGAAAAGTACAACCAGTTTTACCACTGACAGATATCAAAATATAGACACAAAATTTTAGAGAGTACCTCAGTCAAGTCTAGCATAATTTCCTAACATAGGTGCTCAGCTAAGTGCTTAAAAGCAAAGTACAGCTGGCAGTGCCTTTTACTAGAATGTTAATTCTTCTTCCATTTGCTCTTAGGCCTCCTCCCTCTTCCTTCTCTGCTACCTGTTTTCTCTCTATTAGCAGCTTATTGTTAGGATTTTGACTACCAAAAGCCTTCCTTATCCTTTCCAGTGTCTCCTAACACCTTATATTCAGAATTTATATCTATTTTTCATTTCTATTTCATGCTAATTACATAATATTTGAGCTTCTTAATTTCAAAGTGCCACAGTCTGTTGAAATGCTGACACTCATTTTGATATTCCTTGTCAATCCTTCTGAGCTTGTAAGTCAGATTCTAACAAATGATGAGAATTAGACTGTAATGATGTTAGGATACTTTAGTCTCAAGAGAGTATTGATGTTTCCTTAGATAGCAGACATACTTCACCCATAATACCAGCCTTACTTCCTCAAAGCAAACATGTTAGCCTTTCAGATTATTTTCAAGAATATTGCAATGTACCTGCCTTGGGGTACTTGAATTACAGTCCATAGGGTAATGGTAGAATTGTCATTTGTGAAGTGGACTGTGTAGATTTCGATAGCGGGGAAATTTTAAATAGCCTTATATGTTCAGAAAAGACTTTCCAAAGAGAGAGAGAAAGTGACAATTAAATTGGAACTAAAGAATTCTTTGTAGCCAGATAAAGCATAAGGGCAATAACAACATACGTCAAAACAGATTGCCTCCAAGGCTAAATAATAATGCTGAATGTACTATATTCTATCAATGTATTTCAATTAGCTCATGACTACTCCTTTGACCAACTAATTTATTAAAATATTTATTATTTTACTTATCCCATCTCCATTTTACAATTATTCCTAAGAGCTATTCATGTCAAGATAATTTAGAGGCATAGAACTCATGGAGTCCAAAACTGTAGCCATATAAACACTTGTATGCATACACACACAAATGTAATTATACATGTATATGTCATAGTTCCACAATAACTAGAAGTATAATTTACCTAACATCTGGTGTCATTGCCATTTGTTGTATAATTTTTCTACTTATAAATTTAGAATTCATGTCACATACACTCACATAGGTCACGCAAAGTGTTCAGTGGTACACAGCTGGTTGGGGGCAGAACTAGAAAGTCAATGCAATATGACTTCTCTACCAGAGATATTTACCTATCTTCTGTCTTGGAAATGTGAAAAATTACCACAAGGGAAACATATTTAAGGAAAAGTTTACATCAAGAAGTAGATGACTTGAATTGAATTAGTATAGTTGGGTAAGTTCAGGGATCTGATGTTTAGAAGAATAGTTAGCCACATTCATTATGAGCTTACAATCCTTTTCGAGTAAAAAAAAACATTTCTTGCATAAATCAATTAACAATTATCACTCTTTTATTTTAATATATCTTTCCATTGACATCTGGGATTATGAGTTCTTCAAAGACTTTTAAACCATAGTCTGATTCTCTTAGCCAACTAAGAGGCAAACTGATCAGGAAGATCTCTTGAACAAGATTGCCATGTTCCTGAAGTAGAGGTTAATATTGGGTAACTGAACTTCTTTCTATTAAATTGAAATAGCCCAGGGTGACTTACATTTGATTATTTTCCAATCTGAATTCTAGGCAGGCACTAAAGTTTCCTCTTGTTCTCTTCAAGGAGTTTCAAAGATGCAAAGGGATGCTAAGAAGACATTTAGAATAAAAATGAATTAAAGTCAGGGACTTAGGTGGTGTTGGCATTTTTTGTTTGTTAACTGAAGCCCCAGCTAATGAAGCACAGTGTATGTAGCAGTAACTGCTATGGTTAGTATCACACATAGGGCCCTGCATTTGACAGTCCCCCTAACAGAGTGAGCTATGCACCTACAGCTTTAGTGTGTATACCAATTACCTGGGATCTAATATAAATGCCATTCTGTTTAAGAAACTCTGAGACTCTATATCTCTAACTAATGCCAAGTGATACCCATACTATCAGTTAGCTAAGTTAACTTAGTTCACAGAGGTAAAAATATTGGAATTACCAGAAATAAGTATGGATTGAACCTGCTTTTATGACTTGGCATAGAAAAGATATAAAGGAAAAACTACAGAAACTTGGAAAATATCATGAGTTAATTTCAAAAAACAAGTACTCAAAAAAGAATGTACTATTGTAATTGAAGATTCAATGAGAAATACTCCATCTTCTTACTAATGCTACCTTACTATCTGTAGTGAGTACCAGTTTTCTCTGATTCTTTATCACATCAGTAGTTCAAAAACAGAAATGAGTTACCATTTAAAATATATAAGAAAGAAGTATCAAATATAAGCTTTAAAATATGTAAAATCAATTTTCTGTAAGTTCATCTGAGAATTTCTTAGAAGAATCTAAATGCCTATACCCACCTACAAACAGTCTGCCTCACTATGAGGACTTCGATGATGAGCACTTCAATAGGGTGTGTACATTCAGCAGGAGGGTGTGTATATTCATCATTTATCACTGGCTAGTATACATTAGGATATAGTTATTGCTATGCCACCTACTTTCACTGACCACCTTTAAGCTGCCCACTGATGATTCAAAGTCTTATTTATATTAGTAATTTTGAAATATTATTTTGATGTATTACATTTTCCTCTTTTAAAGTCCCTCCAGTTTGTTTTCTCTGGCCACTCTCCTCCTCCAAAATTTATTTAATAACCCTCAAAGCTACTGAATTCATGGAGAAAAGTAAGGTAAAAAGGTATCTTTCTGGTGTGAAGAGGTTTGATAGAAACAGAATTATTTTAATAGAAGGTAGCAGTATCAGAGATGTCAGCAGATAATGACTGGGTGAGGAAGGCTTTTGATCTTCAGCCCTGCTTTGAATTGAAGTATTTATGTGACATGGGAAGAAAAATGTGATGATCTCACAATCTTTTTGAAACTATTGAAATACTATTAAAATAATTAGTCATAAAGGAACATTTGTTGTACTCTGTGATATTGGATGAACTAACAAGAAGGGTAGAGATTATGAATGAATGATAAAAACTCATTTCTATATAAGCTGAACAGAAAAGATTAATGTAACCCAGTGATGGTATTGTTGTGTTCATTGTAGGAAATATACATGACAGGGGATGAGAATGGATTTGTCTCCTATTATAGTGTGGGTGATAGATCTCCCGTTCATGGTCTGACTCAGAAGGAGGCAGGAACAAGAGCATCCTACTGGAGACCCTGGTAAAGCGATCACTTGATAAAATGTATTATGTATAAAAGTGTCATGGATATTTTGATTGGGACATTTTCCTTCATGCACCCATCTCAGTCCATCTACCACTGTATAATATTTAACCTTTGCAGGTGAAATCTGTATAGAGGATATGATACCTGAAATAAAAAAAAAAAAAACTGTGTTATTTACTTATACAGTCTACTCTTTCTGAGAGGCCTACCTGCAGTATTATTACAATATGGCAGAAAAAACCCTATTCCCCCTTTCTTTTACAGGGAAATGTGTCCACAGATGTCTTTAAATTATGGTTTCACAGTCTTTTGTTTCATTTGATGTTCGTCTTTAAGAAAAATGAATGCAGAAAAATTTAGAATAACAGAAATTACATAATAAGTATTAGATTTTTATGTGCTTATGCTGAAAGTAGTCCTCAGACATAATATCCAAGACCTAAATACTAATGAGGTCATGAAAATATGTGGACTAGTTTGAGTTTGGGGGTCCTTTTGAAAATATTAAACTTTTGTTAATATTTCTTGGCTTTCTGGGAATCCTAATGTGTATCTGGGAGAGTTCATGTTCAAAAGGGGGTATAAACACCTTGTGTTATCATTTAAATTTTAAAATTACATGATCACTTCTGTTTATTTACTAGAGTAGATTATGCAAGATGAATAACAGCACTTTTAATTTCTTTTTGGCATCATTCTCTTTGACCAGCTAAGGAACGCAAGGCCAGAAGACATGAAAAAATGATTATATAAATGTTTTCCCTAATATTTTTCTTTAATAGCGTATATTTGTGTTTTTACATGAAATACAAAACAAAAAATAAAATTCTTTTCCTGAATGACCCATATATTTGATCTATGGAAAATTAAATATGATTGTCCTTGTACCAAGTATGTGCTGAAGTTAAAAAATATTGTAATTAGTCAAATTCTAGCCCCACCGGCCTTGAGACTTAGGAAAGTTACTGAAATTACCCTGCTACACATCTCTGAAGTTTAGTTTTTATCTTTAATATAATTACAGCAAGTAAAAATAGCCTGCATAGTTTTCCTGAGCTTTAGGTTAAGTATTTCTTCTTAAATTCTTACTATATGGAAGATGGCAATCCTCCAATTACCACTTAAGACACATTTTGACAGTTAATATTTAAAGAAAGCATACAGAATTCTTGTGAGAGTGATTGCATCAACTATAATGTTTCGATGATGAAACAGACTTTCAAAGGCAAAATAACTTTGACATCACTTGACAACAGATACAGTTGGACTGTTAGTGTCCCTCAAATGGCTCATGGGTTAAAGGTTTGACATCCAGGAAAATGGGCATGGATAGGGGTTGGGGTGTCAATAGTAGGAAGTATTTGGCTAACCAGTCACTCTATCAATAGAAAGTGTGGGATGCAGTTCTTCTTCTTCTTTTTTTTTTAACTTTCTTTGTTGCTTAGACATGAGCTGAATGTTTTTCTCTACCAAGTACTCACCCAAACATGCAACACCTCCTTACATGTCCACCATAACTGATCTCAGACATTATGGACTGGGACCAGCAAAATCAACATCTTTTATAAGATAATTATCTCAGATATTTTGGTAGAATGATGGACAATGAATATGTAAGGTTAATTCAAAAGGTTAGTAAAACCAGGGCTGTTTTGTAAGACGAATTGCTAAATGGTCTTATTAATAAAAAAAAAAAAAACCCACAGAGCTAGATATTGGGGTAAAAACTGAGAGATTAGAAAAGCAGAAAGAAGCCAGCCACATTCTTACCACTTGGAAATCCTCAGTCAAAGAGACCTACTTCCTGTATACCCATGCCTTTCGGTTCTGCATTTCACTTCCTCTTTCTTGCCCAGCTTCCTGTCTGTGTGTATAGACCTCTAAACCTCTATGGTTAGTGCTGGGATTAAAGGCATGTATCACCATGCCTGGCTCTTTCACCAGTGCAGCTTTGAACACATAGAAATCCGGTTGGATCTCTGCCTCCCAAATCCTAGGTTTAAAGGCATATGCTGCCATTGCCTGACTTCTATGTTTAGTATAGTCTCTGGCTTTTTCCTCTGACCCTAAGATAAGCTTCATTATGGTGCACAATATTTTTGGGGACACAATCTATCACCACACTCTTTCTCTACCCTTCATTATTCAGTAAATAAATCTTCCTTTGCAATAACACAGCTGGATACTTTCATATCCAGTTGTATCTTTGTTATTGGACGTTCCCTATTCTCTATGTCCTTGTTGTAGAAACTAATGTATGTTAATCCATTAACAGAAGGAGCTGTGGGTCTTTAGAGAATATTTGGATGTTAGTTATTTCATATTTACTATGTGAGGATTTTTAAAAAGTTGCATAATTTATTTTCTGTCAAGTGAATGTAACAAAATTATCTAGTTATTGAATTCTCCATATCTTCAGATACCTTAGCGACATCAATTCTGAACACAGTGATAATGCTAAAATGTCTCCCTTTCTCCACAGCCTCCACTACCATTGGAAATCAGTGTGATCCCCTAGTAATTGTTGGATATTACTCAAATAATAGTAAGTAAATAATTTCTGGGTAACAATACATAGAAATCAGAATCATATAAAAGGCATGGGGGAGTTAACAGTGTCAATACACTGTCTCTGTGTGGTGTATTCTTCAGACCAGATTGCATAAGCAACAAGAAATACCTGCCTACGTTTTACTAATAGTCAAGTCAGTAGCACAGGGCAGTCTAGTTGAAGCTTAAATATCAAGAGAAGCTTTGAGGCTGGAAAGAAAGAGTGAGACCAGAACTCAAGAGAGTTGTGATTTTTGCTGAGCACAAGGAAATTCTCTGTCTGAATACAAGAGCAAGGTAAGGAGACCTACATAATTCAAGATGAAACACTAGAAAGGAAAAAAATTGCCACTGAACTTCATTCTAGGGTGGTGTTTGTTCGGGATTCTCTAGAGTTTGGATGTCTGTCATTTACTTCTCAGAAGTATAAACAAGGTCATTTTGTACCTGTCAGTTGAGACCAATACAAAGCTTTGTATATGGTAACACTAGTGCCAGTGACTATTTATTGAACAAACTTTTAGATATTGGGACTTGAAGAATTATCACTCCAAAAAAATCAATCTCAACTCCCATTCATCAAAAGATGAAATGTAGAGGTCCCTGATGACCTACTCTATAGAAAATATTATAGTAATGCCAAATTCAGGTACATATTGGAAGTTAACATTGTTCCAAATTAAAAAAAAAAAAAAATCTTAGCACTGAGGTACACAGTGCAGACCTGAATGGAGTTCAGGTGACATAATTTATGAACTCAGAACTTTGTTATTTTCTATACATTTAAAATTGGAATTATATCAGTATATACTCTGGATGACTCTTTTGAAAGCATAAAATGAGAAAAGGCACATAAAGTGCTCAAAATTACTTTTGTCATTAAATTTATTGGAAGAGAAAATAAGGAATTCATAAGACAAGAAAACTATAAGCATCACACAAAAATAGAGAGTTGCCTGGTTGCTGAGATTGCATGGGAAAGTGCAGGATCTTCTTGTGATAAGAGTAGAAGGTCATCCCATGTAAAACAGGTAAATGGTGCCATTCTTCCTTTAAAAATAAATATATTCTGAGAATGATACTAATTTGTCAAAGAATCATGAGCCTTCACCTCTTCAATTTGTACAATATGAGAAATGGCATGAATCTGAAGCAGAACACGAAAAAGAAGAGAGTTAATGTCCCTTGCCTAACAAAGAATCAGTCTGAAACCTTTGTTAAAACATACTAACCATCCCATTGCTCTGAATGATAAGGGGTTGTCTTTTATCCATGGAAATGAAATTCTTTGGAGTTTGAGAAATGCAATGTTTTATTGAGAGAAAGTTTCATAACTTCAGCAAGACTGGGTATTAAAGCTATATATAGTGATTTTGAATTGGTCCAAATAACATTTTCAACAGCCTTCATTTGTGAAATCTAATCTGCAGAAATAAGAATATGGACATATCAGGATTTATTTAGAGATACTTACTTCAATATTTAAATGGCTGTAAAAATAAAGTGAGATTATGGCTAGCAAGTGGATAAATTACAGATAATAATGCATAATGTAAAATAGTATGCATTTTTAAAAATAATTCTAGATGAACACAAATTTAGATTGAAGTAGAAAGAAGAGGGAAAAGAAGGGAGGAAAAGAGAGCAGTGCCCTGCATTGCTGTGCTTGGTCAACTATAAAACATTTCAAGAAATTGGTAAAACTGTAAGCATGTTCTCTACAGTTTAATGAGAAATGGGTTGTGGGTTATGTAGAGCTCACAACATGATTTAGAACTGTGACATGCACTTGATTTCTCCTCCATGGTGTCCTGACTACCAGATGAGAAGTAACTTAGCTTCACAGCAGCCTATGAAATATCTTTATTATTTTTTATGTTTTATAAGGTACCTATCTGTAAATCAATGTTCTTTAGACTAGAAATAGATTGAAGACCCCATCTAAGAACATGAAAAAAATATAGGAAAAATCACATTGTTCAGACCTAAACTAGGCACTGAATTCTCCCAAGAATAAAGCCAGTAGCAAAACAGAAGGAAAATGTGGGCAGGGCATTAGTAGTGCTTCTAAGGAAGGCAGTGTGGAATTCATCTGTCTCAGATGTTCAGAAAAACAAGCCAATACAATTAACTTTGAGGGAGTTTGATTTGGGTTCCTGACATCCAGATGAATAACTTCTTTATCTAATAACAGACAAAGAAGAAAAATGGCCAAAGATTTGCTTTCATATAGATTTGAAAGCTAGAAGTTGAATAGTACCAATCAAGTGGCCTTAGTGGTTCTCTATTAAAATACTGTAAGGTTCTTTCTGAAGGTATCTAAAGACAATGCAGCTAGCTAGTTGAGATAGAGAAGATCATCACAGAAGAAGAGGCTAAAGAAGTGTAAGAGCCAGAGATAATAGAAGATTAGCAGGAAACTGTGTTATCTGGACACAACAGAGAAACTATACATGTGAACTTACAGTGGTTATGATAGCTACTCAAGACTCGTACAAGTTCAAGCTAGTCCAAATTGTAGCAAGGAGAAGGTAGCTGGGCATGAAGTCCCACTTCTAGCCAGAGTTATTGGCAATTCTCAGGTGCTAGGAGCAGAAGGATCAGTTTTCTCTAAGAGTGTAGCTCCTGATAAGTAGATCACACTCCACAAATCCAACAATGTTTGGTAGCATAAATTGAACTTGATGAATTTACATAAAAAGAAAAAAGAAAAAAAGAAAAAGAGGACATGGGGTGGGAGGAATGGTTCAGTGGTTAATAGTACTGTTTATTCTTCTAGAGGATCCAGGTTCAAGTCCTAGCACCCACATATGGCTTAAAACACTCTATAGCTCCAGTTCCAGGGGAATCTGAAGCCTCCTTCTCCCTTGACGGCCACTGCTTACATATGGTACACAATCATAAATGTAGGTGAATATCCACACACATAAAATAAAATGGCTTTATTTGAAAAGGACACAAAGCTGAGTGGTTAAGAACGTGTGTGGATCTAGAAAGAGTATGAAGTATATTATCGAATGACATTGTACACAATTCTCAAAGGACTCATAACATTGTTTCTAAAGAGAATTTGAAGATAGAAAAGAATAGAATGGTTAGGGGTGGACCTTGTAGGAACTGGGTGAAGAATAGGCTAGTGAAGATGATTACTATACATTGAAGTATATGTTCAAAGAATTAATGACTATTATTAATTTTATTTTTAAAACTTTTGTATCATTACAATACAAAAATCTAAAAAATAATCCATATACTTTTTAACTTAAAGTTTCTGCATCCTCTCTTGTAAGCATACTTGGTAACATATATACCTTTTAATCTTCATATTTCCTGGTATGAAAATTGAGCCTCAAGAGAATTTAGTAAATATGCCCAAATCACATGTCTGTGGGAGGTTGACCTAATGTGCTGTTGTTTCTCCTTTTGCTGTACTGCTGAGAGGGGTACATATGACTTCAACTTCTTTTTTTAACACCTATGACTAAGGATTCCGAATAAATTGACATTTATTGAGACATTTATTTGGAATTTTAGAGAGCATGATCAACATGTGCTGCCCTGGTAGGGATTTTATCACTGAGCTTAAATCTCCTGATAAAACACCAGTAACCAGTATTTTATTCACTGCGATGGAGTCTTCTCAGCCTTGCTGCAGCATTCATCAGTGCTTTCTTCCTGGGCTGTTATGTTCCTTTGAGTTTTGTGCCATCTGACCCCTCTAACCTCTTTGTTCTTGTCTTCTTAAACGTTGCTTTATTTCTCCTGTTCCCATCTGTCATCCTAGGACTGTAAAATCTATGCTACTCCCTGTGTAACTGTACCCTTTGCTTGCCCTGCTCCCCCACTATGAGGACTGTATTACAGTAGGCTATTTACTGTGCCCTAGAACGTCATGCCTATGCTTTAATCCTGATTACCTTTGTACTGGTGAAATAATTAAGGCCCCTCCACATAGTTAAAAGGAAGATTTATTTAGTGGGTAACTTACAAATGAAGGGATAGGTAGGTTGCGTGGTCTGGGAAGGTGTATCGCAGTCCAGCGGTGTTCTCTGGAGCTCTGTTCTCTGGAGCTCTGCTCAGTCCACCTCCACCGTCCAGGGTCCAGGAACAGAGAGAGCTCTCATCTAGATCTCGGGTCTCCCGGTGCCTCTCTTGGCCCTGTCTTATAGTCGTGACAGTTGCTGAAGCCTCAATGGGGGTTGGAACTTCCAGATCAAAGCTGGAATGGCTACACACTACATCTCCCCCTTTTTGTCTAAATAAGAAGGTTCTAACCTAATACAAGACTATATACAAAGGAATGGTTATCAAATATTGTCCAAGAATAATGAGGGATAATGACCTAGATAAGATGGAGCTACAACCAATGCAAACAATATCAAGCAAGAAACACATACTAAAATCCAGAGAAGTATAGAGCATAGGTAAATGGCATGTTACAAAGTTCATTCCAAAAGGTGTCCTATCCTAAAGAACCTGAATCTAATACTTAATATGTTTTATCTAAAATATGTCTAAGATATTATATATATATATATATATATATATATATATATATATATATATATATATGTACATGTACTAAGTTGTAATTATAACTGCTAGTCTTCAATCCCATCAACAACCTGAGAAGGAATATAATGGTACCTGAGAAATGGAAGATGGATGCAAGCAACTTTCGGGAATCTTGGAAGAGTAGACCCAGACAGCTGGCAGCCTGGACAGTCACCTAATGTTTTTAGCATTGTTGGTGCATTCAAATTGGCTACAGGCCTAGAGTATCTGACAGACAGAAGCAGGAATTCTGAAAGACCATCTTATCCTGTCTTGGCAGAGTACTGTGGTCCAGGGTCTAGAAACAGAGAGAGCTCTCATCCAGATCTCGGGTCTCCTGGTGCCTCCCTTGGCCCTGCCTTGTAGGCGTGACAGTTGCCGAAGCCTCAATGGGAGTTAAAACTTCCAGATCAAAGCTGGAATGGCTACCCACTACACCTTTGCATGTGAACTTTTTGGAAATAAAGTTCCTGAAAATGTAATTTTACTAAGCATGTAAAGATGATATCATGTTGACTTTAGAAAGAGCTCCAAACCTAGTGACTCACATCCTTTCAAGAAGAGGTCAAGAAAACACAAGAAAAAGCAATATGAAGACAGAATAATGTGCCTATAAACCAAAATATCTAAATTACCAAAAACTAGGAGACATGGGGAACTTTCTGGCACAGAGTCTTCAGAAGGAGACAAGCCTTTTGAAGCCCTGGTTTTAAATTAGCAGTATCTGTAATAATCTGTTATAGCATACATAGGAAGTAATATAAGTATTACCATATTTAGATTTACGGTCATTTCATTGACTACTTCAGTGTGGACATCCCTAAATACTTAGATCTCAGTTTATACAAAGTTTTATATTTAAAATTTTCATATTATATATATATATGTATATTTATATATATATGTGTGTGTGTGTGTGTGTGTGTGTGTGTGTGTGTGTGTGTGTGTTTGTGTGTGTTGTGGTATATGTGTGGATGGTTGATCTGTTAGGACTACTTGCTTGCCAGAACTGTCTTTATCCCCTGATCTATCTCATCTACCCTAAACTAACATTTTTAATTGATAGTCCCAAACTTGCTTTCTCTCCTATATTGAAAATGATATCATGCTGGTTAAACAGAACAATCTTTCCTACTTAACTACTAGCTCTTTAGGCTCAAATGTCACTCACTAGAAAGTAAATGCACATGAGTTAAATATATCTCTATAATGCTGATCTGTATTCCTAGCTCCAACTCAGTAAGCTTATTTCCTACTCAAAATCTATTGTTGTTAAAGAAGAACAATCATCCCCCCCTACCACCTCAAACTTGAATCACTCAACACTGATCTCAACTTCCTCAGGGAATCTTCCTACCTTATATAAATCTGAATAATCTAGACACTGCAAAGGCACCCTGCAGTAGTCACTCTTGCTGGTGATTTACAAAATTCAATCAATATATCCTCAGTCCCACTTACATTTAACACTCCTAAATATGTTAGCGGATCTCCATCTGCCCATCATCTCTTTAGGACTCATTCTTGTTAACTTGTCCTTGGAGATTCTAACTGCCTTTTACCTCCATAAATCACAAATATCTTTCATTTTTTCACCCTTAATCAAAGTAAAAACAAGATTAGGCAAAAAGTCTCAATTAATTTCTGTCCTTCCTCTCTAGCTCTGATCCTTCAAATATATAACTTGAGTATGTACTTGCCATTCTTATTAGAAACATAACTATAACCTTTAATTTCTGATATGTTTGGTCAATATCTTGATCCAACCATATTTCTCTTCTCCACTCAAATGAACTACTCACCACCAGCATTTACACTGAATTTAGAGGATTCCCATTTGTTTAGGATCTTATTTCTTTTGTCCCTCCTGGAATAATAATGCCTACCATACAGTTGCCCTAAATGTTTCTGACTCCCTCTCTGCTCCCCCCATCTCTTTTGTTCTCATGTTTGGAGTATGTGTGTATATTGTGTATTGTGTGTGAGGGGTCCTCCAGCGGTGGAGATTAAATCTAGGCCTTTGTGCATACAAGGTAAAGGCTTACCACATCCTAGCCTCCAAATAATACATTCTTATGGAAAATTCTTTTCAAATTCCTAGACTAAGTCAGGCTTTTCATTTTATGTTATCCTAGTAATATTTCTCTTAAAATCTTAGAAGCCTTTGAGGAAATCTATATTTCCTTGTAGTGTAATTGGATAGTATCTGTCTGGAGTCTCCAGATACTGAGGCTCTTTGTCTTTATTTCCTGTTCACTGTGTTGTCAGCCATGAAGCCTCTCAAAAGATGACAGATAATTGTTAAGTAAATGCTGTTGAATCAATGTGCAAAACACACTTTCTGTGTGTTTGCAGCCATAAACACATTGATCATTATCTCAACCATCATAAAGTTTTGATCTGTAGGGATTCTTGGAAATTTCAACTTTATTCAAAACTGGAAATTGGAAACTTGATTCAGATATGCTACTGTGGTGCTAGGTAGCAGAATGAGGTATATCTTAAAAGTCTGGTTGGTTGTCTCTTTATACAGCTACAGTATGCTTCCTGCAATAAGTGGGTACAGGGAAGCTGAGCTTCTTCATGGGGCACTACTAATTTATAGAAATGTTCAAAAGTCATAACTCCCTGTATAATTTTAATGGAGAGATGTGTTACCAATTGTGAAGAGAAATGCAATAGAAACTATTATTCAAAAACCAATTTCTCTGACCAGTTCTTTGTTACATGCTCCTGCTACTGTCACAGATATTTGTGTTTTAAAAAAGAGGATTTTTTTCACTCTTAATAACTTATGTCTGCTCCATGAATTTAAAGCTCAGAAAAGAGGATGCCAGGCTATGTTGATGAAGAGGTTCAATTTAATTCCTAGGTGAACTGAGATACAGCATATTGAACAGCTACTAGTTCATGCAGCCAAGAGCCACAGTTCTGCTGGTGCTATACTCTCATAGAGGGTGTAAACCTAGAACTGACTTAATTTTTAGTTGATATCTCAGTAAAATAGAATACCAAATATACCTAAGGAAAGTGTATGGGAAGAAATTTATAATTAAGTCAGGCTTACAAATGATAAAGTAATTTCTTCCTCTGGTCCTGTTAAAATGGCTTGGCAAATTGAGTATAAGCCATGGCACAGAGGTCTACCTCCAACACTCTGCACCTATCCAGTATGCTACTTGAACTCTACAGGGGTGGAGTGGAAGGAGGGATGGGAGGGGAATTGTGTTTGGTATGTAAAATGAATAAAAAGTTTAAATTTAAGAAAAAAAGAAAAGAAAAAGGAGGCAGACACAATGTGTTTGATGGCAACCTCACAATACCTTGTAGGGATGCCAAATATTTTCTTGAGGATTTTTTACTTATCTCAGATAGATCCATAAGAAGGGACCAGAAAAGAAAATGTGCTAGCCTGTAGAAGATGATGTCCAATAGAATGATAAGTAGCATGACCAAACTGTTATTTTCCCAAGGTATTTTCTTTTGGTTGTTTAGTGAAAGGTAAAGATAGAAACTTAGCAATCATTGCCATGGTCTCACCTTTACAAATCCATGCCTCTAGAGATAAGCACCTGCTATGGTCAAATTAGCCCTCATACTTTATCCCTACTGCTTTTAAGCTGTTTCTTCAAATAAAATTATTTTAAGGAACTTTTTAAAATGCTGAACAATGACATTGATCTAATGGCATCTTTACTTTTCAGTGATGTGTAGTGTAAACTTTGACATTATTTTTTATACCCTTGATGGCAGTCTCTTCCTTCTGTGGCCTTGTAGGCTCATCTTTTTTATATTGCTTCTTCACTTTATGGTCTAGTCCTAAGATGGGGATAAACGTATTTTACCATAGGTCTCTTCTAGGACAAATTAGCTAAATATTTGAAAATTACCATTAACATGATAAATGCTGAAGAAAGGCTAAGACTCCTTGTGTGGCTGTGTGATACTCTGATATGGAAAGCTCCTGGGCACCTGTTACAGGGCAAAGCTTAGTAGACTAGGAAAGCTATTCTCTTCTGAATGCAAGAGCTTTCTTACATCAGAGTAGGAAAAAGTCTCACATAGAATAAAGTAAGTTTCTTAAAGGCATTTTAAGCTCTAAATGTGGCCATGAATAATTAAATAACACCCATGCAATAATGTGGTTCTAAAATTCATGTTCTCTTTTTCTATCATCAGTTTATCAGTTTCTACAGGACTACATCTATCATAATGTAAATATGCTATAATATATTCCCTCAAAAATAAAACAAAGCAGATCAGTGTTTTAGGAAGCATCTTTAAATGTTCCTGGTAACATCTGGGATCTTTCTTATGGCAAAACATCTCAAAAGTGTGTCCAATATTAATTTCTTCTATCTTACCTTGTCCGTAAACCCATATCTTCACTGAATTTATACTTGTCAGTGAGAATACCATCTTGCTTACCCAATTATCCAGCATTTCTCCCCACTTGATTTCACAGTAGTGTTTTCCACAATGAAAACCTTTTCTTCAACTTTCTTTATCACTGTCATCTCCACAAACCTCTCTTCTTTTAGAGTGTTCTTATCTTTCTCAAACCAGTCTCCTCTGTATCAACAATTCCTGGGTCATCTGCTACATAAACTCAAATTCCTCTCTCAACCATTCTCCGTGGCTGCATGAGGCTAAGGTTTTACTTTGCGTTTCTGAGCCTCAGTAGGTATAAGGAGTGAATTACTGTTCTTCATAAATTACAAAATCTAAATTATTCGATTATAGCAGCATGGATGCACTAAGAGAGTCCTTACAAGGTAGCTTTGAGAATGTTCTTTATACTTCTGCACTTTAATTTTATCTTTTCAATAACAGGACAAAAATATGTACTTAACATCATTATTGTGACAACATGAATTGTTCATCTGTTTATAATAGCTTCATCACAGTGCTTTAGAACATTTGTTTTCTGAGGGGCCTTCAACAGCAACATTAGTGACAACTAGAAACATGCTAGAAATACAAACTCTACTGTGTATTCTCACCCTGCTCAATCAGAAACCCAGGACACAGGACTTAGGCATGGGGTTTCTAGGTGATTCTCAGATGACAGATTCTGAGAAGGACTGAATTAGAATGGTAAATTCCAGGACCGATGGCTCTCTGGATTCTCTGATTTCTACAACTATTTGCTCAACAACAACAAAACAGTTCATAGAGATAACAGGAAGTTTTCCGACAATATCTTAACAGGTACATAAGCCCTAAATGCTTTTTACTAAGCAATCCTCATGTTGATTCTGTTTAATGTTAACAAATATTGAAGGAAATTAATGACAAAACCCAAATGAACCTTGTTATGAAAATTATTGCTTGCTCTTCCTTTGAAAGTATCTACTAACTCTCTAAACATCTAGACCTTGAAGAGAGGGAAAAATATTGATTTTTTTACATCTAAATGGCTTATCAATAGTGACAAAAAATGCTATTTTCAGTTACTTTGAAAATAAATCAATTCCAGAATCTGAGCCAAATTTAAACCTTGTCTGATGTTGAGGCTGAAGGGGGAGATTTTAAATATGGAATAAAGAAATGTTCCTAATGATTTAGAAATGTCACCTGTGAAGGCAAATTCTTGGTGTGGAGGGCTCACAGGAGTGCTGAGTGCAGGGAATGCTCCTCAGAGTTAGCTTTCTGTTAATAAAAGGGGATGGATGGGACAAAGATGAGTATCAGGTCATTTCCTACTAATCCTAGTGGGGCAGATCTGGTAGGAGTTGGGGAAGGAAAAAATTGGTCAAAGTATTGTGTGAGGGGAGAAAAAGACAAATACTAAGCACTACAACTACATTTTGAGTTCAAATATTAAATTGTCTTTTGATTAAAAAAAAAAACAGAACTAGATATTAGGATGAAAGCTGAAAGATCAGAGAAGCAGAACAGCCAGCCACTAGTTCTTACCTCTATGAAATCCTCAGCCTAAAGAGAGTGAGTTCCTGTTTCCTCATGCCTTACATACCTTTCTCTGTCCTGTCATATTACTTCCTGTGATTAAAGGTGTGTGTGCTTCCCAAGCAAAGGCATGAGATCTCAATTACTGGGATTAATGGTGTGTGCCACCACTGCCTGACCTCTAATGTCTAATCTAGTGGCTGGCTCTGTCCTCTGATCCTCAGGTAAGTTTATTAGGGTACACAATATATCACCACAACATTTGGCCTGGCTCATCTGCATTAATGTCATCATCATAAAGTATTTACTGATTTTTAGAAAAAAACAGTTTTGAAAGAAAAATGAAAAGAAATAGGAGCTTTGTACGTAAAGTATGGAAATTTTCTACAAAAAATTACTTGTATTCAACTTAGGTCTTTTTTCCCACAAAATCTAATTTTTATGAAGTTTCAGGAAATATTTTTTATAAAAATAGAAGCATGTTGTGATCCTAAAAGATGCTAAACTCGACAGTTACTTTGAAGAGTCTATGTGAGAATCTCAATTGCCCTTTCCTGGTTTACTTATTAAGCTAATCTTCCTCTGTCTTATGTGTAACACAACAGTAGTGTGCTTTTGTCTCTCTTCTCATTATTAGTTTTTTGAGTTCATATGCACAGCAATGTGTCCCCCGATATATTGTGCATCCTAATAAACTCATCTGGGGTTAGAGGACAGAACAGCCACTAGATAGACACAGAGGCCAGAAAATGGTGGCACACACGTCTTTAATCCTATCACGTGGAAGGCAGAGATCCATCCGGATCTCTGAGTTCAAAACCACACTGGAAACAGCCAGGCATGGTGACTCATGCCTTTAATCCCAGGAAGTAATGGCAGAAAGCAGAAAGGTATATAAAGCATGGAAACCAGGAAATAGAGCTGGTTAAGCTTTTAGGCTTTCGAGCAGCAGTTCAACTGAGGTTCATTCTGGATGAGGACAGAGAGCCTTCCTGTCTGAGGGAACAGGATCAGCTGAGGAATTGGCAAGGTGAGGTGGCTGTGGTTTGTTCTGCTTCTCTGATCTTCCAGCATTCACCCCAATACCTGGCTCCGGGTTTGTTTTTATTAATAAGACCTTTTAAGAATCATGCTGCAATCCAACATATCACTGTTCTCTCCCCACATTCATTATTTGACTTTTCTTTTCTCTGAAAGTCTTGTCTTGGAGTTCTGAAAATCTGTAACACTCTCCCCAATGCTGTCTATAACCATCAAGCCCACTTGTGACTTTAGAGATGTGGTAATGGACTATGCCCATTTACTAGTGTCCACCTTCAGGAAACATTGGAGACATGATGCTTATACATTTACATTCTCACAATTTTTGAGATTTTTATACCAAAGATAAGATATGAACTGAAAAGAATATTCCATTTAGAAAGAAGTGAATGTGGAAATAATAGGCTCCTCCCACTCCCTCAACACATTAGTTCCTTTGGCAGTTCCTCCGTCCTTCCCAGCAACCATTTCTTGGTTTTCCAAATGCTTTTCTCTAATAACCACTGTCTATACTGTCTATGATAGCTCAGGCTTAGTCACATGCTTATTCAACTCAGCAAGCAAAGTGCTCCAGTAGAATAACAACTGCCTTGGGGAAACAAAAATAGTTTGCCTTTGATTAAAGATGTGATCATATCTTTCTTTAACACTCAAGGCAAACTATTATGCTTGAGAACAGATGTCTCATATATATATATATATATATATATATATATATATATATATATGAAAAACATTCAACAGTTCTCATTTGATTTCCTTAGAAGTACATCAATCACCACCTCCTCTGTCTTTTAACTGGAGACTTTAATCCAATACCATGTTAGGTAATTATCTATAGGTCAGGTCTTGCTTTAGCTATTTCATCACGTCTTTCAATGCTTGTGAATTTCTTCTAATGCAAGTCGTATTTTCTGATTTACTATATTTTTTGTATCAACACCATGTTTTCTATTGTTTATAGCATGATGAAATATCCGATTCACATTCATATGGATGAATAAAAATGATTACCATAAAAAAGAAGTATGCCACCAACTCAATGAATTCTAGTGTTCACAGAGATAGGCACACTGAGGAAGGAAAGAGAAACATTTTGAATTGTGTCTGTTTTCAAACTAAGTCCTGAAGCAGTTTCCCTTTCCTTAGATTTACTGTGGATCACTTGTGAACTACGGTAGGAGAGTGTTTGTGTTTATCTTGAAATCTGTTCCTAATTCTTATTCCGCCAAGACCATAGGGATGTTTTCAAACAGGGAGCCCCTTTGCATGTGTTGTTTTTAGATAAACAATAATAATCAAACCTGGTTTAGGGTAAATTAACATCCATCATAGTAATCACAGCTGTGAGATTAGCAGTTGGTCTGTATGTTCACAGAAAAATGCAAAGGATTTTAAGTCACTATGAAATTTACCTCTCTCTCACTCTCTCTCTCTTTCTGAAGAAATTGCTACACAACAATATCCCATAGCTTTGGCATTGGTTACTCCCTCCTCTTGTACCCATCTTTCCCCGAATAGGAATGTTGTCCCACCAAGCAATTCTCAGCTTGCATGTCCATCAGGTTTGAAGTCTTTCTCATCTACTTTAGTCAACTTGCCCTTCTAGTATCAGCTAAGCTAAGACCGTCCATACTATGTGCACTTCCATATTTGATCAAGACTTATGTCTTTACTGTTATCTTTTCTTATATACAACAAGGTAGAAAAAATTGTTTTCAGTTCTTGATCAGTGATAAGACCATAGTAGGCAATCAAGAAATGTTTGTTAAGTTATGAGTGTATGAACTAATCAGAGACGAAATTAAATCACAATCAATGCAGAAAGTACTATTTTAACTGATGTGGAAGCAATATAGTTCCCTAGAAAACAGTTGGCTGATTTCACATAAAAACTAAACATGTAATTGCCATATGATATAGTAATTATGTACTTGGGCATTTAGCCCAGAGAAATGAAAATTTATGTTCACATTAAAACCTATACATAAATGTTCATAGGAGCTGAATTCATAATAACCCCCAAATGGAAATAAGTCAGGTGCTGTTCAGTAGGCTAATAATTAAACCAATTAGTGCACCCATGTCATGAAATACCACTTGACAGTGAAAAAGGAACAAAAAAATTGATTTCCTTCATCTCCTTGGACAATTCTCCAAGAAAATGTACTGAGGTAAAAAAGCCAGTCTCAAAGATTACATGCTAGATGACTTTATTTGCATATTATTCTCAAAGGAATGAAATGATAAAGATATAAAGATTAGAGGAAAAAGAACTTGGCAGAGACAGGATTAGTAAACATTCAAATGAAGCACATTTCCAGTGACATACCCTCCTGTGTAATGATTGTGGTGAACATAGGCACACAAGAAATATGCATATAAGTAAATACACATAACATGAACAAGCATGGAGTAAGTCAAATAAGATCAGTAAATTGTGTTAATTTCATCCTGGTTGTTATACTAAAACCCAATTTTACCTTTAGAAAATGTCTAGGAAATGAATTCCCAAAATGTTTCTTAAATTTTACATGAGATAAAATATCTCAAAATAAAATGTCTGAAAGGCTATATAACGTTGACTTACAAAAAAATTAAAGGATATTACTGTTTTAAAATTAGTAAACTGTTGTCTAAAAACAGTACTGAGAGAAATCAGACTGAACAACCATATATAGCTTCCTCACTAGAAAAATCCTCATTGGCTTTTTTCCCTGCTCTTTTCAAGTCCAGTCAGGTTATTTTATTTATTTGGAATAGTACCTGGCCAAGGTCCCCAGAAGAGGCTATTTACAATTGAAAGAATAACTTAGTACGATACAGTTGGAGATAAAACACATTTCCAAATATGTGCCATTAGAATTCGTATAGTGGCCGGGCGGTGGTGGCGCACGCCTTTAATCCCAGCACTCGGGAGGCAGAGCCAGGCGGATCTCTGTGAGTTCGAGGCCAGCCTGGGCTACCAAGTGAGTCCCAGGAAAGGCTCAAAGCTACACAGAGAAACCCTGTCTCAAAAAAACCAAAAAAAAAAAAAAAAAAAGAATTCGTATAGCAAGGCAGGTCGCACACAGCCTGTGGACCACTGGCCAAGGACAGCTATGAATGAGGTCCAACAACTAATGGTGAATTCACTTAAAATATTATGAGAGTTCTTGTGATTATTAATTTACTTAGTAATTCGATTAAGACATTCTCAAGCATGAACGTTCTACATGATAATTTGTAACTTGGGCTGGGAAGACAATTCAGTTGTTAAAAATTTTACCTTGTAATCATGAGGACCCAAGCTGAATTACAATAATCCAAGTGGTGGTATACAGTTGTAATCACAAGGCAGGGAAAGTAGAGACAAACAGATTCCTGGGTTTCACTGCCTAGTCAAATTCACCTACTTGGGGAGTTTAGAGAGGGACTTTAAGAGGGATTTCTCCAAAGAAGAAGAAAAAAAGGAGGAGGAGATGGAAGGAAGGAAGAAAAAAGGGAGGGAGGGAGAGAAGAAGCAATCAAAGGTAATAATCACCTCAGAATAGGCAATAGAGATTGCCCTCAGCCCTCTATATTCACACAAACACACATACATACAAACACAGTTGCACAGGCCTGGACACAGCACACTTATTAGCTATCTGAGTCCATGATTTGAGAAGTATAATCATGGTGACTACATATGACAATTTGCAGGCACTTATGGTTTTTGAATGGCCAGCTTGCACCTTGGCATGGGACTTCAGTTTCTTAGCTGAATTTGTGAAGGAGAGAAGGGAATAACACTGAACTGATTCTGAAATAGTCCTAGAATCCAAATCTGTAACTTCCACTTTAAGTCCCTGAAAATCAAATTTAATTACTCCTCTGTCTTTTCTGTTTTACACTTTCAAAGGGAATGAGACGTCTTCCTTTGAAGAGAGGATGGCTTTGAAGTTGGAAAGAAGTGGGTCTGAATCCTAGTTCTGTCAGTTACTCACTCACTAGAAAATGATAATTAAGTCGTGTAAAGAAAGCCATATGCCATATGTGTTATTATACACCCAGTTGATGAAGTTAACTGCTGTCCTGGCTCAGCTCTTTTCTGGTGTGGCATGGCCATATGCATCGTGTTCTCTGGCCACACCTGTTTTTTTTTTTTTTTTTTCCCCAGACAGATTCTGTGAGCTCAACTTTTAAAATTTCTTTTTAAACCCAGGAAGTCTTCCCTTGCTCTCCAAAAATGGTAAAAAAAAAAAAAATACCTTCTTCATTGTGCTGGATAGTTTTATATCAAGTTGACACAAAATAGAGTTATCTGAAAGGAGGGAGTCTCAGTTGAGGAAAATGCCTCCATAAGATTTGTCTGTAGCACATTTTCTTAATGATTGATGGAGGAAGGCCCAGCCCATCACTGTGGGGACAACCCTAGTTTGGTAGTCCTAGGTACTACACGACAGTGGCTGAGCAAGCCATGAAGAGTAAGCCAGTAAGCAGCTCTTTTCCATGGTGGCTGAACCAGTTCCTGCCTCCAGGTTTCTATCCTGACTTTTTTTTTAATGATGGACTACAATGTGGAAGTGTAAGCTCAATAAAACCGTTCCTCTCCAACTTGCTTTCAGTCATGATGTTTCATCCCAGCAGTAGTTACCTTCAGAAGCATCCATTGGACCTCTAAGCCCCTTCAAGGTATCATCTGCTCTCAGGCTTATTTTTCAATTCAATATGAGTCCTCTTTTATGTCTTGTCTTTCTTTAGTCTGCATTTAATCTTGTGTTTTTCCTTTTGAACACACAGTATATTTATCATATCCTGTTCAACAGTATTCTCTGAATTGCATAATCTTTATCTCTTTAATATTTGTTTCTATGAATTGATTTCTCTTATGGATTAAAAATCAAATTTTCCAGCTTATTTGAATGTCTAGTTCTTCTTTGCTTAGATAGCATAGAGTGTGATACATACATATATAAGTATAACCCAACTAGCTCACATTTCAAGGTATAGATGGGGGCAGGTTCAAGTTTTATTATTATTTTTCCATGAGAATGTCCAACAGTCATGTACCAGTCACTGAGATGGCATCGTGTCTATGACTTCACAGTTCTTTCTTTGTCTAATCCAAGTGTTCACATACGCATATTGCTTGTGATTTCTCTCTCTTGTGCTACTGACCTGTATGTTTTCCTTCTCAGCAACATTAAATCCTAATTAACATTTGGGAAGTTATGAAAATAATTCATATTAAATCAACTTCTTTTTATTCACAAAATTTTTATTTAGAATACATCTGCTTAATGACTTAAGAATGCTGACTTGATACTCAATTTCAGAACCACCAAAAAACAGACTAGAAATTATACAGAAGCAAGCAAGCATACAATAATTTTAGGTACTTAGAAATATCTTCATTATATTCTTCATAATATATTTTTTATTTTATTTCAATAACATTTTTCATTTATTTTTACATAATGACCACAGTTTGCTCTCCCTCTTCTCCTCCTATTCCCCCTTTCAATTTACTCTCTTCCCCATCCACTCCTTCTCCATCTCCATTAAGAAAGGGTTAGTTCTCTAATGGGCTTGAACAAAGTGTGGCACATCAAGTTGAGGCAGGACCGAGCTCCTGGGTGAGGTAATCCAGCATGGAAAATGAGTTCCAAATCCTTGAGAAATAAAGGCTTTCCATGAAGGAGCTTTCTTGAGCTTAGAGAGACAGTTGTTGCTAATAACCCATCAATATGCTTTATATCACTATACAAATATTTGATATTCCTTCCAGAAGTTGTCAGAATATATCTTAACTAATTTTTCTTAGGACTGAATAAATGTTATTTTTTCTTGTATTTTAATGTTACATTTTAAAATGTGTTGCTTTTGAATGCAGTATGGTATGTTATTTATAATTCTTAATGTTCGTTCAAATTGATGGACTGCCTAAGAATAAACTCCATGAACTCCTTTGTCATCTACTGTCTGAAATCACAGATGTGTTCATTGACAATTTGGGGTCCCTTATCTGAAAATTTATGATGCTTATCCTCTAAACGTGTCTCTTCAGGTATGGTGTTCTCCTTAGTCATAAGCACCCAATTCGAATGAGTTGATTGTTTGGTCATTGTTTACCCTCTGAATGGAATTGATAAGTGGGCTTATGAAATATCATCCCTGTTTCTGTGTCCTGAAGGAATTCTGCTTGTGGATTCCACACCTGGACCTGATACATGAGACAGTATAGACAGAATCTTTAATATTAGCACAGGACTTAGCAACAGGTTGGGTAATTTTCTCCAATGCAGATGATAGGTTGTCAGAAGATACCTGGAAGTTTTTCTCTTTCTCTTTTTCCTCTCTCATATGAAGGTGGACTTTAAATCATGTTTCAGTGTATCAAAGGCATAAAGTATGCATGGCTTTCTAGGAGGTATATCTCATTGCTCCAATGGAAGGCCACACATCCAGTGTTGTTTGGGCAGCACTGATTACCTTGATATGGGAATAAAGTACACAATAATTAAGTAATATTTCATAATCAGAGTTCTTGTACTTATACTACATTGTTTTTATTTATCAGGGGAAACACTACTTCAATTAGAGGTTTTGAGTTACTTGATTATTTCTTCAGTTATACAGGTTGATACATTTGTGGTTCTCAAAATTGTTGAACTTAGATAATAGTATTATAATTACAAGTAGGTATATTTTTTTTTAAAATTCTCTCCATTTTGCCCACACTAAATGTTTCAGAACACCACACTATGATGTGTGCTTTTTATTTGCTTGACATTTCTCTAGCTGTGGTGTGTTTAAATGTTTCTCACCGTGCTTGGAACCATTTCTGTTGTAGTTTGTGTGGAAGTTTCATTCTATAAGCATGATGAATTAGATCACTGCCCATTGGTAGTCAGCTCAATAGTTAGCCCCTTGTCCTCTCCCTGTGAATATTGCAAAAGGTAAGAACAGTCTGAAATTTCTAACATCTGAACATATTATTTGCTGTCCTGGCATCTAGCCACTATGCTAAGGCTATTCAAGTATTCTCTGCTACCAAAGAAAAAACTAGACATTATTAGCTACTTTATGAGTTTCTCTGTGGCAGCCTACTTATCCCAGAAGATGCTTAGCAATTCAGAGATTCCAATAATGATCAGCTGTAATATGAAACACAAAGACATATGGGGGGGGGGAATGAGAGAAGTATTTAATTTCGATATGTGTGTGTATGCACACGTGCATATGTGTGCATATGTTTGGGTTCATGTTCATGTAGGTTAAGTCTGTATTTGTTCACATATGTGAACACATATAAAAGCCAGTGGTCAACCTTATGTGTTGATTATCAGGCACAGTCTACCTACAGGTTTTGTAAGACAATGGGGCTCATTTGGTATAAGGGTTTCTGATTAGGCCAGGCTGGCTAATCTGCATGGTTTAGATATCTGGATGGTTTGTTACATGCTTATAGAGAATCAAATTCAGATCCTTGTGATTATAAGACAAACACTGAACAAATAAATAATTGTCTATATTTTTTTGTATACCACAACATTTCTGAAAGGAAAGAAGATATTCCAAAACTTGAAATGTTCTATAAAATGTAGTGTTTCATAATGTGACTTTCAAGGTCAGTTTTCCAGGAGGAGGTGACAGATTTTGATCTTTACGCTGAGATATTTTGAGTGGCCCACTCCTCCCTTCTCGGCTCCCTACTCATTTACGACAGGGATCTGCAGTTGGGGTTCTCCATTAATATCAGAACACAGCTGGAGAAAACTTCATCCAACAGTCAGTCAATTTTTAAATTAAAGTCTAAAAAACACCTCTAGCCTTAAAAATTACTGTCATTAATCAGCGGTAGAAGCAGCAGTCAATGTAAATGAATCTAAAACACCAATTATAAAGAAAGAAGTTTATGACCCTGTTCAAGATTTGTCCCCAAAGGATTTCACCTATGGTGAAAGAGTCTCATTGGCCTTAGGATTTGAAAACAGAGTAATGAAATAAATAAAAAGCAACAGAAAGAAGGGGGATTATCATCTTAAATACATATCTACACATGTCAGAAATGAACTAACTTTCAAAACCTATTACCTGTTAATTGGAAAATCACAGAGCAGATGGAACCAATTAATCTACAATTACAGAATCACCACAATCTAAACAAAAATAATTAACTCATTTGCAAGAAATGATTTTTTTTACAGAAACTCATCTTCATGTCTTTAAAATTTAGCAGCAGACAGAGCATTAATTTCATAGCTACAAAGGGATTTACGCTTTTCCTGACAGCTAAATTTCTCTACAGGATAAAGGGACAGGTGAAATGTTCAGTCTTGACTTCCAAAGAATGAGTTCAAGTATAACATTGAGAGTAGTTATTCTTATCTTCTGTGTAGGAGGAACTCTGTGAGATGTTGATTATACAAAACTGATCAAAGACAAATATGAATTGTACCATCATGGAGCTTGCTGTCTACTGTAAGGCAAATAAATCATCATCCACTTAAATGTTAAATATCATTTGTGAATCACACATTATAAGAAGGGGGCATTTTATTTATACAATACAGATGGGCTGATATTTTCATAAATTAAGTATGGGCACCTATGAGGTTGACCAGGAATCACCTCTTGGAAGTGAAGAATTTGAAAACAAACTAGGAAAGGAAAAAAAGGTTTAGGAAGAGAAAGACATCCCAGACATGTGGGGCTGCTGTGCAAAGACCTCCAGTGAATAGTAATACTGGGTGTTTGAAATGCAGAAAGCAAGGGAAAACTTGTTGGTAAGTATATGGGTAGTGTTTTGAGATTCATTGAGGAAATATTTTCTTTTTACTCACATTTTATTTATCTGTTTGTGTTTTCATTTTTATGTGTACACCACATGTGTCTACTGCTTAAGGAAGCCAGAAGAGGGCATTGAAACCCATGGAACTGGGGTTATAGACAGTTGTAAGTTACCGTGAAGGTTCTGGGAACTACACTTGGGTCCATTGGAGGAGCAGTCAGTTCTCTAAATCTTGTCAGTCACAGAAATAATTTCCTTTTCCTATTAGCATTAAATAATCATTAAATATAAATGAAAGATGACTGGGATCATGGAATGCAGACTGAGTGACTGGACTTTGCTTTAATGAGATCT
The DNA here is from genome assembly GCF_949786415.1 of Peromyscus eremicus. NCBI lineage: Eukaryota > Metazoa > Chordata > Mammalia > Rodentia > Cricetidae > Peromyscus > Peromyscus eremicus. Next base: position 71,656,263 of record NC_081419.1, read on the forward strand.
CCAAAGTTTGGATCACTGAGCAGCATACAGGACTCCAGTAATTATGTGTCACGTGTTTTCTAGACCAGGGGTTTTCAGTTTGACATCCTCCACTTAGAACCATGTCTATCTTCGAGTGTATGTTGTTAGTCTCAAATAGGTTTTTGTCTTGCAACAAGCCAGTTAAAGCCTTTCTTCTTTTTCATGTAGGAGCCTGCAATGTCTGCAAAAAGATGACCTTCAATCTTAATGCACTTAAGCTTAAACTAAAGTCGCAAAATGGAGGAAGATGTCCCGAGCCTTTCATTGTCCAATTAGATAGCAGCATTCCAGTTTTATTATTTGCCTTTCTTGTTATGTATCTTGAGTTTCATTCAACCTTTTGTTCATTTCTAAGCCACATTCTGTTTTTTCTTCAGGTTTTGTAAATTTTTATGTCTTTTTTTTTTCTACAATGACTTTGCATTCTTTCCTAATATATAACATCTTACTTATGTTTCTCTTTATAAATACTACTAATACATAGAATCCCTCTTCTTTCTAGTGCTTTCTGTAGATTCTATGAGCAAGGGTTACTCAAGATAATGATGGGAAAACCTACAGAGACAACCAAACCAAATTAGTGGGAACTCACCAAATTAGTGGGAACTCGTGAAATTAAGACCAACAGCTGTGGAGCCTCCACGGGACTGGTCTAGGCTGTCTGCATAAGCGAGACAGTTGTGTAGCTTAAATTGCTTAAGGGGCCCCCTGGCAGTAGGATCAGGATCCATCCCTGGTACATGGGCTGGCTTTTTGGAGCCCACTACCTATGGTGGGACACCTTGCACAGCCTTGAGGTAGGGAGAGGGGCTTAGACCTGCCTCTACTGAGTGTACCATGCTCTGCTAATGCCCCATGGGAGGACTTTCCTTCTTGTAGGAGAGAATGAAGGGTGGTTTGGGAGGGGAAGACTGGAGGGGAAGGAGGAGGGAAGAGGGAATCTGTGATTGGTATGTAAAATGAACAAAATATTTCTCTAATAAAAAAGATAAATACTAATACATATTGACTATTTTGAATCCTCCAGTCATAATAATTTTCTTTCTTTTGCAGTGTTTTTGTGGCTATTTTTGCATAAATATATAGGAGGGAGTGATTGTGCACATATTTGTTGGTGCACATACCTGTGTGTACATATGTATGTGGATACTAGAGTTCAATGTTAGTTTTTTCTCACAAATATCTCCCCATCTTATTTTTTGAGACAAGGTCTCTCACTGTACCATGAGATTACTGATTTACTAGATTGACTAGCCAGTGAGCCCTGGGGATTCACTTGTCTTTGACTCTCCAGTGCTATAATTATAGACACATATTATCCCAACAGGCTTTTTACATTGGTACTGCAGATCAAAATTCAGGCCCTCATATTTGTCTGGTAGACATTTTAGTGACTTGAGTTTTCTTCCCAGTCCCACAGTACTTTTAGTACTCCATAAATTCTCATGTATACTGTATATGGTTGAAGTTTTGCCAATTTATGTTAAAAACCCTGGAAGTTGTGGTGGTAATACATTACCTACCTTGGGTTTATGAGAACTTACTATTATGTTTTATACACAGTCATTTTTTAACAAATAACATATGTTGGTGGTCTTCTTAATAAGTTCAGAACCACACACACTACTTAATGTCAACAATCAGAAAATTGGATATCACAAAAGTGTAAGGAAAGTTGTGAAGTTCTCTGAAATTGGATAACAAGCTCAAATGAGAAATAATGTTCTTAGGCTGCAAAAATATTCCATTTTTCTAAGTGGTAAATTATATCATGAAATGTTGAAATAGATAACCATAGGAATTATGTATTTTGTGCTCTGGAGTTAAATACTCATAGATATTTAGGAAAAGAAATACTGATGATAAGCAAAAAGACAAAACCATCTGTACAGAAAAACAAGAGGATGTATCAATGTAAGCATGCTTATGTAACCCCAGACCAAGCACTCTCTAGTCACTGTGGAGACCTCTGTCTAACAACTACTACTGTGCAATGTAAATTTCATTCTAGCAGAGATTCTGATTGTAGATAATTTCCACAAATGTGGTTTTACAGGTTTTTTTTCTCCATTGATGCTATATTGGGAATCTCAGTCAATATCTAGGATCACTTTTTTTCTCTTTCTCCCTCTCTAAATGTGTTTGGGGAATGTAGTGTAAAAGAGAGATAAGGGGGAAAGATAAATAGAAAGAAAAAAATTATCAAAACTAATAAATTCATATAAAATGTGTCCCTTTGAGACTGACATATCTCAGTATATGCTTTTCATGCCCAAGGACCTAAATACAAATCACACATTGTAATCTCAGTTCTAAGGCGGTGAAAACAGACAGATCCCTAGAGCTTCCTGGCCAAGCATCGTAGCACACTTGGTAAGTTCCAGGCCAATGACAGACCCTGACTCAAAGGAAAAAAAAAAACAGAAATGGAATATACTTGGGCAATGACATGGAAGGTTGTCTTCTGACCTACACACACACACACACACACACACACACACACACACACACACACACACACACAAACACACACCATCTTTTATATGTTTTCATTGGATAAAATGTGAACTATTATAAAATATTAGCTATGTAATATATTCTGTGATATGGTACATTCCATAAACTGATTAAAAGATGAATGACTGATTATTGATTTCTCCAAGGACATCATAATAACCTACAGAATTTGATGTCTTGGGAGAAACCAAGATGAACTATAGGGCTTAATGCCTGAAGATCTAAGTGTCTTATTTTTTTTTTTATTTTTAAAATAGTGCTAAAAGATGTAACTTTAAACAATAAGTTCCCTTTCAGAAGATTCATGTTCAATATCCTTCATTGCCTCTAGAAAGAAAACAAGACTTAACGCAAGCAATGTTAGGAGGGTGATCTTGATTCTGGGGGTGAAATCTACTGGAAGGACCAAACAGCATGGCTGTTAGCTCAAAAACAGTTTCTCCCTTGCTGTCACCCTTGTTCATTGAGTCTGTTTATTAAGAAAGAACCTCATCCACCCTTTGGCATCTGTCTGCTGAACTACCTGACAATTGTGAGAAATTTAACCATCCCACAGACCACTTCTTTAAACTAAGCTTAAATCTCATCTTTCAGGAGCCAGCTCAACCTTAGATAAACTCTTGGCTCTTTCAGTGAAGAGCAAACTTTTACCTTCACTGTATACAGAGTAGATAAGGTACTTATGCTCTCTTGGTACAAATTGTTTGACCTGTTAAGACTCTAGCTTCAGTCTCTACCTAACTTCAACTACTAATGGAATTGCAGAAACCAGCAAATGTACCAATATGACCTAGAGTATGAAGTTCAAAGCCCTATCATGATAGAGCTAGAACATTAACAAAGGGGTGTGTATTGAAATGGGGACACTCAAATACAATATAGGATTTAGTAATGCAACAACATAAATGTGGAACTTACTTTTTAATATTATCAAGGCAATTTATTAATCTCTGCTAATCTTTACAAAGGCAATAGAAGAGGCTAAGACAGTGGTACTAATAGAAATTCCTCAAAAGTCTAAAATATGTTATCCTATGAACATACTATTAGAACATATTCCACAAGGAATGTCTGGAGTAGAAGTGCTCACAAAATTTAATCGATATCTAAAGCACCTAGGGATCTTTTTAAAAATATAAATTCTACTTAGCTTATTAGGTAAAGCACCTAGGGATATTTTTAAAAATATAAATTCTACTTAGCTTATTAGGTAGTGTGCTTAGGGTTGTGCTACTCATGTGGAAACACACTTTTAGCAAAATGAAGACTAGAGAATATTTCATTTATTAGTATTTAAGAATTGTAGTTGTGCATGAGATGTTATCATGCTGGAGATACTTGTTCATGGCTGTGCTCTGAAGGCAGAAAGAGAGAGATGCTATTTTACTATGGATGTCTGTGGCATTAAGGGAAAAGAAGATTCCAGAATGACACACTAAACCTGACAATCTGAACCAACACTAAAGCAAAGTGAAAACAGTGTTGCCTCTGCTTAGGATGATAAAAGATAGTCATGATTTAAAGAAAAAATACATACCAGTAGTGGTATTTCTTGATTTAAATAAGAGAAAGTTGGGAATGAGAGGGCAAGAAGAAAAAAATGAAGAGAAGAAAGATAAGAATAAAGAAAGTAGAAAGGGGTTAATGAAGAAAGGATAGGAAAAAAGAAAAGAATGGAAAATTGGTATTGCTATCCATGACATACAGAAAATAACTGGATCTAAGCTGTAGCTGAAGTTTTCTCCAGTCCTGCCCAGCCCCACAGACCCTGCAACTGCTTAAAAAATAATCACTCAGAGGCTTATATTAATTAAACTACTGGGCCATTAGCTCAGGCCTACCACTGACTAACTCTTATACTCAAACTCAGCCCATTTCTGTTAATTTATATGTCGCCACGTGTTCATGGCTTTACCTGTTGCCTTTACATGCTGTTCCCTGGATGGTAGGCTGGCATCCCTTCTTCAGCTTTCCTGTTCCCACAATTCTCTTCTTTGCTTGTCCCGCCTATACTTCTTGCCTGGCTAGTGACCAATTAGCATTTTATTTATATAGAGCACTTCCACAGCACTTCCCCATTTCTTTTTTTTTTCCAAAAGGAAGGTTTTTAACTTTAACATACTAAAATTACATATGACAAAACAATTATCAAGCAAGAATTATAGTTATAATATCTAGTCTATTTGTATTTGGCAAAATTAAAGAAGATATCCTATCTATCCTATATTTGTGAATCTAAGGTTTTATATCTAACCTATATTTTATAACTAAGGAAATTATAACTATCTAGTCTTCAACTACATCAAAAACCTCAGAAGGATATAATATTACCTGAGAAACAGGTGAAGGATGCAAGCAACTTTTGGGAATCTTGTGAGAGTAGACAAAGACAGCTGGCAGCCTGGACAGTCATCCAAATTTCCTCTGCAAAGTTGGGGCATCTGTCTTCAGCACACAGGGCTAGAGTCTCTCAGTCACTTCTCTCTGTGTCCTGTAGAATGTCTGGCAGTTTCCTCTGAGAATCAGGAACCTGAAGGATCATTTTGCCAAACAAAGTTCAGTGATCAGCTTCCTATGGGTCCTGCATGTCCAGTCGATAAAGAGTCCAGGCAAGAACAGTTTCTTGCCCAAATGGCTATTTTTGCCAAGAAGATAAATTCCATATAGAGTGTCTTTGATGCCCATCCTCCTTTCTGAAGTAAATCTGTGTGGCCAGGAGCAGACATGTCTCATTGTCCAGAAAGTCTAAATTTTTAAAACATTTTGAATGCCATATTCTGTAGGTCTTTGAAGTGTTTGAAGATTATCTATCTAATTGAATTTATCTATATATACCTAGAAAACTTAACATGACTATAACTTTGACTGTCATAAAAGACTAATTATTAATCTGTATTTTTAAATGATCCATTACAATCTAAATGAGTTATATAAACATAATACCTCAAACGAGAGTAGAACTACATATACAGTATAAAAAAATTAAGTTTAAATTGCACCAATAAGCTAAAATCCATAGCAATGTAAAACATTACTAAACAAGTTGTTATTCTCTGAAAGTCAGTTCATTAATCTACCCTTTCATTCCACCACATCTACACTATTACCTTTTCTTCTTTAGAAAGAGATTGCATTTATAATTAACCTGCTTTAAATAAATATATTGGTTTTCCTCTGTCCCACACCAGCGGGCTCTTCTGATATAGGACAGAAGATTCTCTCAACCTTTTCTTTTAGCAAATATGCTTGGGTTTAGAGAAGGAGTGAGCCAATTCCATCTCCAAAGCCAGCAGTAGTATATTTGGGAATTTGGGCATAGCTTCTCATACTACTTCCTGCTACATGAAGGCACTGTATTCTTATGGGGACACCAAAAAAAAAAAAAAAAGCAGAAAAACCTCAGGTGACTGTCCAGGCAGCTGGCTGTTTCTGTCAACTCACGTTTTTTTGGAAGTCACTTGTTGGCACTTCTTGTTTTTTTTAGGTAATATTATTTCCTTCTTGGGTCTCTGAGGGAGTTGAAGATTAGATAGTTATGGTTATAGTTATAATTAGTTGAAAATTAGTAATTACAATTTTCCTTGTTAAGAATTTCAGAGAAGAATCTCACTAAAGAGGTGTAAGTGTATAAATTTGAAAGACATTATAAGATAGTTCTCTGTTAGTAGTATAAGTTAGGATAAAAAGTGAATTAGGTATATTTTGGACTTACCAAAATAGTATAGATAATGGAATATTTTCTCTGAGGTTGTCAAATGTCAATGTCAAATACACTAGATATTGTTTAGGTATTTATTGCTTGTATATATTGTATATAGTTATTGTACTCATTGTATATAGTTTTTCTTATATTAGTTATAGCTTTTTTCTTTTTTCTTTTTATTAGAATAAAAGGAGAAAATATGGTGATATTTTATTTGTTATGAAATGTGATATTTTATTTGTAAGTTAATAAATAGAGTTGCCTGGAGATCAGAGGTCAAACAGCCATTAAACAGAAGTCCAGTTACACCCTTAATTCAATCACATGGCAGGCAGAGTCTCTGTTGGGTCAAGGACACAGCCAAGTATGATGACATGAGCCTTTAATCCCAGTGCCAACCATAGAGACCTGCAGGTCTGTATAGACAGTCAGTGATGAGGAAGTCATGTGACTGGGCTTAGAGTCAATGAGAAGACAGAACAGAAAGGCAATAAAAACACAAGTCAGGCAGGAAGAAACTCTCTCGGGGGAAGCTACTGCTGGTGGTAAGCTAAAGCTAGTCATGGCTATTGCTCTGATCTATTTGGCTATTTCCTTTTTATTTGGCTCAGTGTTTCTTATTTACTAAGACTATTTAGAATTTCATCCACACTAAGCTAGTTTCTAGAACTCAAGCAGTTCAATACTAGAGTTATTTGATTTGAAAGAAGAAGAGTTAACTAAAGAATTCCAAAATATGTACAGAGAAGTGTTCCTCCATACTCCCTCCAAAATATCTAAGGCTACCTTTTGAGCAACTGTATGTAAGCTATAGAAATAAGTACTCCCAAAATCACTTGTTTAACTTGACATATGAAGTATGTCAGTTGTTACTTTCAGTTAGGTCTTATTTCCTAAAAGCCTTACAATATTTCAGTTACTAATAAGTAATAGATGTAGAATTGAATTAAATTAGTACCAAAAGTCAACTACTGCAGAAATGTGTCACTGGTTGCATAAAACCATTTAAGGAATCACAGATACATGGTTACACACACACACACACACACACACACACACACACACACACACACACACTTGCTTGTCACAACAAACTATCATTCTGTTAAGACAATTTAGAACATTATATTATCAATCCCTCAATCTTGGCATTGATTTATTTCTAAATAATTTCTGCAGATCTTGGAGGCAGCAATATTTCTCCATTATATAAGATATCTACTTCTACATAGTATTTAAATTCTTCTTTTTAAATCATTGTTTTTATTTATACTAAACATTCAAAATTTAAAAAGTAGTTTGAGGATGTCTCTGTGCCTATCCAAAGTTGCAGATACTTCATAGCAATGAAGAAAATATGTATAAAGCTGTAAATTATTTAAAAAAAATAACTGGACCTGTCCGTGAATTAGTACACATATACAGTTTAAATAAATATTTCTAATCTGGTGAACAATGCTTCTTCCAAGAGCCAAAGATCATCTATAAAAACCTCAAGACCAGGCATAAGAAGTCCTCTGTTGAGTTATTGGTCAGGGATATCTGTTGTTCAAATCTTTGATGGTCTTTTAATAAAAAAAAAAAAAAAAAAAAAAAAAAAAAAAAAAAAAAAAAAACAGAGCCAGATATCAGAGTGAAAGCTGCAAGATCAGAGAAGCAGAACAAGCCACAGCCAACCTCATCTTGCCAACTCCTCAGCTGATCCTGTTTTCTCAGACTGAAAGCCTCTGAGTCCTCACCTGAAAGGGTCTCAGCTGAACTGCTTTAGTTGCTGTTTCCTCATGCCTTTTATACCTTTCGCCACACACCAACTTTTAAAATAATGTTTCTCTATGATCTCTTCTTCCTTTCTGTACTGCCATTCTTTTCTCCTCCCCAGTCAAGTCCCTTTCCATTCTCCTCTTTATAGTATTGTATCCTACTGTATCCCTCTCTAAAGCTCTATTCTCCTGACATGCTGGACTTTTCTACTTTTCTACCTTCTGTACTTACTCCAAGTTATATTCTCACATCTAAAGATTCATGGCTAAAACCCATAAATAAGAAGAAATGTTCAGGTTTTTTTTTGGGGGGCAGGTAGGGGTGTGTTTATTTGTTTGTTTTTCTGGATCTCGGTTGTCTTTTTCAGTATAATATTTTCCAGTTCAATCCATTTCCACACAAACTATGATTTTATTATTCTCTACACTTCAAAAAAACATTTTTAATATATTTTCTACTCATCAGTTGATAGACATCCACGCTGCTTCATGAAATATGCTCAAAGGACTGTATCCAACTACAGAGATGTCACTTAATTTTTGCCTATTGTACTGCTAGAGAGTTAGGTCAGTCTAGTGCTTGAAACTCATTCCATTTCTTTGTTTACAAATAGATCTTAGTCATTACTAGTCATCTACACTGGTATTATCTGTTAAACCTCAAATAATCTCCTTTGTAATGGTTGTGACAAAAGTACCTATAGGTCAACTGTGACAGTTTCCAGTGACAAATTCAGTTACTTAATCACAATTATTAAATATAGGAATAGTCAGTAACAGTGCCTCTATAATCTAATTATAAACAAATTAATAGACACAGATAATAGAAACAATAGTATAAAGAGAAGATTCCATTCTTAAGAATTCATACATGTATACAGTGAAATGTTATCATATATGCCCCATATCCCCTCCAATTCCTCTATGTTCCTCGCAAATTTTCCTTCCAAATTCTTGTCTTTTTAGTTTTTTCTCTCCTTTAGTTTTTTGATAACCCACTAATTCATATATAATGCATATAATGTTGCCAATATATGCATAGGTCTGAGGCCATCCACTGGACACTGGAAATTTAATACAATTTTAATAAAAAACGATTGTCTCTTACCCCAGCAACTATCAATGCCAATAGCTTTTCATATATTCCATCTGTAGGCCTTTTCATTTTGTCCCCAATCTCATTCCTAAAATTCTGCTTATGTGTTTATCTATCTGAGTTTTATGCTACCTGTCTAGAACTGAAACTTGAACTCTTGGATAATTCATATATTCTCAAACTTAAAAATATGCTTTGATGTCTCAACTTAAAGAATTATTATCTTTCGATCTTTGTCACTTCAGTTATTTCTTTTATACCCTGACCATCCTTTTATATGTAAAATCTTCAAAGACTGTGGCGGTAAATCCTGTCTTCCTTATAACATCTTCTATTAATTAGTAAATTCTATTGTATCTACCTTTAAACAATATCCCTAGCAAGACTTATTCTAGTCTGTCTCTTACTATCACTTTGGAAACCCTACTATCATCTCTTATTATCTTGTATTATAGTGTAGCTAGAGTTTTCCTGCCTGGTCCACAGTCAGGACAAATCTCTCTCACCCGCCAGTCCCACAGCCACTCAGACCCAACCAAATAAACACAGAGACTTATATTGCTTACAAACTGTATGGCCGTGGCAGGCTTCTTGCTAACTGTTCTTACATCTTAAATTAATCCATTTCTATAAATCTATACCTTGCCACATGGCTCGTGGCTTACCGGGATCTTCACATGCGGCTTGTCATGGTGGCGGCTGGCAGTGTCTCCCTCACCCAGCTTCCTGTTCTCTCAATTCTCCTGTTAGTCCCGCCTATACTTCCTGCCTGGCCACTGGCCAATCAGTGATTTATTTATTGACCAATCAGCAACACATTTGACATACAGACCATCCCACAGCACTTCCCCTTTTCTTTTCTTAAAAAGGAAGGCTTTAACCTTTACACATCTCCAAAGTCAGCTTGGTATATTTGGGAATTTGGGCGTAGCTTCTCTTACTACTTCCTGCTGGAGGGGGGCGCTGTATCTTATGGGGACACAAAGAATATTTTAGAATTATGGAGTAGTCCATGAGGGTGTATGGTCTGAGCCAGTTGCCTTGAAACGGTTCTAGATGTTGGATCATCTGGGCCATGGTGTCATCGGAGACCTTTCAGGTGGTCTTGGCTGGTCAAACCTGATGTATCTTAATCTGAAACAAATCCATAGCCTCTGGCTTTCTGTGGAAACAAAAGCAGAGCCTCCTTTCCAAAGCAACATATCTTTACATCCAAATTTTGAAGTCAAGGTACCTTTAAAATATACAATTTGGCATAACTCAGCAGCTTTTGTAATCAAATGTTTTTCTTCAGGTACGAATATCAAAGAGAACATAATCCAGATTCTCTGTGTGGTAGCCAACTTTACGTGGCTTATTCTTTTATATTAGCTTGAGCCTATTGCTTTAAACTGCAGCCTTCTAAGACTGAAACTGCGCTGGTGCTATGGCTGCTGGCTCCGCCCACTTCAGCTTCCCAACATGGCCATGGTACGTTTTCCGCCAGCTCTGGGAGCCATCAACTCTCAGAAATAGTGGGTCTATGCTTCTATCAAAGCAGCGTGTAGCCCAGAAACCTCTTTTTTTTTTTTTTTTCGTACTAGCAAAGGCTAAATCCACCACACAGCTTAATGTGCCACTTGCAGAGGCCTCATTCCTGCCATACTGCAGTTCAAGCATGCATGCCAGGAACCCGCCATAGTAGCTCAAACACACAGGCTGCCGCTAGCTTAAAAGAGACAACTAGGAGCTGTTTTTAGCTCTGTTTTAGAATCTTTTTACTTAGGTTTTAGGTGGAAACTCTTGCCAACACGTTGGGTGCCATTTGTAGCTAGAGTTTTCCTGCCTGGCCCACAGTCAGGACAAATCTCTCTCACCCGCCAGTCCCACAGCCACTCAGACCCAACCAAATAAACACAGAGACTTATATTGCTTACAAACTGTATGGCCGTGGCAGGCTTCTTGCTAACTGTTCTTACATCTTAAATTAATCCATTTCTATAAATCTATACCTTGCCACAAGGCTCGTGGCTTACCGGGATCTTCACATGCGGCTTGTCATGGTGGCGGCTGGCAGTGTCTCCCTCACCCAGCTTCCTGTTCTCTCAATTCTCCTCTCTGTTAGTCCCGCCTATACTTCCTGCCTGGCCACTGGCCAATCAGTGATTTATTTATTGACCAATCAGTAACACATTTGACATACAGACCATCCCACAGCACTATAGTTACTTTCTAACTAGATGTCTGTATTTCTTTGCTTTTCTCTATCATATTTGAAACAGCAACTGGGATCATCCTATGAAAGATGAGGTGAATTAATATTTGTGGGGAAAGAATGGCACTGGCATCTGCTTGCTCTCAGGGTAAAAGGCCAAAGCTGTAAGTCATTCGAGCCCCTGTGTGCTGGCTCTTTCAAATATATTCTACTTTTTTTTCATCAATAAGTTTAGTTTCAATCATACTGGTCATCTTGTGTTGTCAGTGTGCAGGTTATGGATATAAACAAATCAAGCCTCCAGGACCCAGTTAATTAACTGAAAGGAGAGTTTCTATTCTGGTTGGGATGTGATTGTTAAACACGTGGGAAGAACTGGAGAAAATAAATGCATTCCTTGTTGCATAAGTGTAGATCAGTGCAGTAGATGGCCAATTAGTATATCTAATTCATCATAACTCCATGTTTCCATGTAGCTCCATCCCTGCAAATAGGACAAATCCTCTAAAAGTGAAAAATTTGAAATTAGTAGTTGACAAAAAATATCTGCTGCTCAAGACTGAGTTAAGAAGCTAGTGCTAAACTTTGTTGTTGTTGGTTGTTTTAAAAAAAAATAATTGACTGTATATACCCTACTATTATTAAGAATATCTGGGTCATGGATAATGAATCAATTTTTTATAAAGTTATTCTAAGAATTTTTTTGCTTACAAAGATACAATCTTAGCAATGCAAAATAATTCTTTGTCATTCCCCTTCTCGAAACTGACAAGGAATTTTGCCCCAAATAAGCATAGAGGGCTCCACCTCCCTCCTCCCCCAAAAAAGGAAGATCTAAAGCAGATCAAGTATCACAAAGAAAGGTAGAACAAGAATGGTTTTATAGAAATCTAAAACTATTGCCATGCACACTTATTTATTTCTAGACCCATGAGGAGCATAATCTCTCTTCCTAAAAGAAATACTTCCATTGCACCAAGGCACTGGTTTTTCAAATATGCCTTCATTTGAAGAGAATGTAGAAATATTAGTTAAATTTCTGTCTATCTTTTAAGATACATCTGTCAACTATTGACTGACATGGAGCAAATCATTCTAAGGTTTCATGAATTATAATAACCTTTTTAAAAATTTGCTCATGAATCTAGAGTTTGAGTAGAATATTTCTCCTGAACATTTACCACCAGAAAGGGCAACTCAGCCAGAAGAACTCTAGCATGAAGATTTTTCATGGGATACCCTTTCCTCTTTAGGGTATAGAACCTCATTGTCAAAAGAGTGTTTAGTGGGGGGGCTTCATGAGAGCAAATGTGCTTCATATGGCTTGTGCCTCTTGTTGCATAGCAGCTGAGATTTAGGGAAAGAAGATTCGGTTGATTGGTTTTTGTTGTTGTTGTTGAAAAATTATTTATTTTTTGAGATTATAATATGATTACATCATTTCTCCTTTCCCATCCCTCCCTGTAAACTTTGCCATATAACCTGCTTGCTCTTTTTCAAATTCATAGCCTGTTGTTTTCATTAATTGTTATGTAATACATACACACATACATACATACTTACATACATACATACTTACATAAATGCATCGTACATATTCATAAATAGATGAGTACAACATGCGAACTATGTATAATGTTATTTGTTTGTATGTTTTCAGGGCTGACCAAACTTCTTTTTTGCAACAGACATACACAGGCCACAGAATACTACGACCAATCAAAATGCAGAGTGGAGCCCAGTCCCAACTGATACGTGTAAAGTAGACCCTTTGCACTTAAGGGTCCAGGACCATTGTGGAAGAGGGCGTGGAAAAATTATGAGAACCAGAGGATAAGGGAGTTTACTGTGAGACTGCATCCAACATGCCAACCTAAACATGAGCTGAAAGAAGACAAAACAACAAACAAGTTAACACGGATGGTGGAAAGCCCTCGAGGCCTCAACTCTGCACAAAGAACATCAGCCAACAAAGGAATGCTGAGAGCTGGGAAACGGTCTGCCCCCTGAGAAGAGCACACCAATTGCTTCCAATACCAAATGTTCAGCTGTACGTTATTATGTCCTTTTAAAGTCTGGAAGACATCAACTCCTTTCGTTAAAGAACACGATATGGCCAGGCGGTGGTGGCGCACGCCTTTAATCCCAGCACAGAGGCAGAGGCAGGCAGATCTCTGTGAGTTTGAGGAGTTTCAGGAAAGGCACAAAGCTACACAGAGAAACCCTATCTCAAAAAACAAAACAAAACAAAACAAACTAACTAACTAACTAACAAAAACCACGATGTGACCAATCAACTACAAAGGGAGAGCATGTTAAATAGAAACATCTCAGGAGCACTAACATGTTTAATACTGGTAGTGGAAGGGTAAAGGAGTTTCTGTAGCATAAATCAAGTTTAAGTATCATAGTTTTTAAAATATACTGTCTAAATATGTTAATGATACCATGTAAAATTTGTCCATTTTTATACTGACGTTCTTTTAGGAGACTGTTAAACAGTGTGCTTACAGATTTGTTGGTGACTGGGGTGGGTGGGAAATTCCAGGACATCTAAAAAAAATGAAACCATTTATTGATATACACATCAAACATTTTATATGCATATGCTATTACATGCTTATACTATAGCATACATTCTTGGAACCTTTAACGTACTAAATTGTGGCACTCTTTATAGTAAGTAGTTTCTGAAGCAAATATATTCTATAACATATTTTGATGAACATTTTACATGTCTAATAATCCACTTGTCACAGTATAGTATAGCTGTTGATATTTTTTTTTTCACATGTATGTGGGTGTGTATTTGCATGTCTCACCATGGGCTGTCCAATCACAGGGAATTTTCTGCCCTTGTTAGTTTGTTTCTAGTCTCTACCCGTGGCCTAACATATAAAATCTGTTGCTAAGCAGTTCTGGAAGAAATGATAAAGAAAAAGAGAAAAAAAGCGAACGGCAAGACAGATGACTTTAAAACCTTACATTTTGTAAACACGGCCTTTATTCTTGCAGTATGTGTATTCATACAATGTTTAATTATATGTGATAATTCTGTGCTGTGATGTTTCTGTAGGAAGTTCTGTCATGACTTCAGATAGGCTAAACTGTTATGGACCTGAACATTCCTACTTCAATATGAATAATAATGGGTCTGAAACTTATTATAGAATTCCTAGTAGTTAAGTCATTTGAAAATGGCAATCAGGGTTGCAGATAAAATTAGGATTTCTAAGCAGCTCATTCAAAACAAGGGGATGACCTCGGATTTGTCTATTGAAATTACAACAGCCCTGAAAAATGGCAGAGGGAAGTTGAAGACAGAAACAGAACAATGAACTCTTAGTAATACTTGACCAGACATTGGTTGGCATGATGCAGGAAAGGTGGGCAATGGACCCAGAAAGATGAGTGACTTCTAAAAATGGGCAGAGGGGGAAAATGGATTGTCCAGTGGAGCCTGAAAGAAGAACACTTCTCCATTGATGCCTTGATGTAAGCACATGGAGACCCACTTGAAGAGCAAGGCCTCACCTCCAGAACTATAAAATAATGAGATTATATTGTTTTAAGCCAATATGTTTGAGATAATTTGTTACAACAGCCACGGAAAATGAATGTACCCATGTATGATTGCCATATTTTCCTAGCAAATGAAAGGAAATTATATAGAAGCAAGAATGTTACAGCCTCCACTATAATTAATTAATTTTAATATATTAAGTTTTAATCACTATAAATACTACCATTTATTATATTAGTAAATATACCATGGCTAATTTGTGGACTATACTATTCTATGTTAATACACACTATTGATATGAATTTCACATGGTGTTCATTCATAAGAAAATACTACAACAAAGCATCCAAGAATAATTGTAAAAACTAGAGATTCTGTAGGCTTAAACATTGAAAGAAACATTGTGTTTAAAGAGTGGTAAATGTGCTATCAAATTTTTCTTTTAAAACACAAATTATTTTATTAGAAAAATAATCTGTGGCTGAAGAACTGGCTCAGAGTTAGAGGCATTTACTCCTCTTGTGATAGAAGCAGAGTTCATTTCCCAGCACTCACACTGGGTAACTCATAAGCACCAATCACTACAACCCCAGGGTACCCAATGCCATATTCTAACTTCTATAGGAAGGGTTAGAGAGATGAAAAGAAAGGGGGAAAGTATGCAACTATATGCAGTTTCAAAAATATTTAAGAATATAAAAAATGTTTACATAGGGGGTCCAAGAGGGACTCATATGACAGTATTGATAATATTATAGTCATTCAGTCACTCATTTCTCTCAATATGCCCATCTTCCTTCCCCTCTCTTTCTCTAATAAAACATTTTTATTAATTCATATATACACACATTATTTTGATCATAATCACCTTCTACTTCTCCTGCTAACTCTTCCAAAACCACTCTCCATCTCCCTCAATGTGTGTGTGTGTGTGTGTGTGTGTGTGTGTGCGTGTCTATGTATGTCTGTTCATGTCTGTGTGTGTGTCCATGAGTATCCCAACAAGTCCAATTTGTGCTACCCATATACTCATGGATATAGGACTATCCACTGCAGCATGGTCAATGTACCATGGGCATACTCCTTTAAGAAAACTGATTCTTCCTTCCCTAGAAACCATAAGTTATCAAAAGCTCATCATTTATGGGTAGAGTTCATGAGTCTGAGCCATTTTCCATGAGATAATGTTGACTGTCTTGATCTTATGTAGACAGCCACACTTCTTTTGAGTTTATAAGTCAGTGGCCCTGTCACGTCCAGGTGATATTTTTTCATCCTGTATTTCCTGACTCTGGTTCTTAAAATCTTTATGTCCATTTTTGTGCAATAGATCCTGAACCTTGGGGAGAAGAAGTGTGATATCTGACCATTTGTGGCTGAATACTCCATAGACACGTATTCTCTGAGCTTTGACAAGTTGTGAGTTTCTGTGTTGTTAACAGCTATCCATTCTTTTATGCTAAGATTAAATTTTCCACACTCACATACTAGAAAGATTCTGTAAGCATCAGTGGTTATCCACAAATATATCTCCTACACAATAAATATATTTGTCTAAAATTCATATTGTGGACCTTAAAGCCCATGATGAAGGCTTTAAGACATGGAGCTTATTAGGAAATGCTTGTTTTGGGTGATTAAGACCATTAATTTCTTCCTCCTTAATGCACTTAACACCACGGTTATAATTCCTCTAGAAATGTGTCTACTATTTCCACCCTTATACCACATGAGGACATCATGTTTATATAATGTTCAGAATCCTACCAAAATGGAATTGAAGAAAAGCTCTTATTTACAGTCAATATGAAATTTCATTTTCCTTTATGTTATTTTGTTAAAATAAGAAAAAATGCCTCTTTCAATATCTAATCACACATTTCACATTTTGGCATTCTTGATTTGAGTCATGGCCGCATTAGGGACTTTTATGTTTTTCCAGTTTTTGGAATGAGGACTTAGGATATTATTTTGTTGGAGGTTAAAAAAATGTGTGTTTGAATATGATAAAATGACCCTTTGAAAGTAGAAACAATCAAGAAATTACAAAATATCTTTCTTACTTAATTCAACAAGAGTTCATTTGTTTTAATTTAATGACCTCGTATATATTTTAAAATATAACCGCATATACAAATAGCACATAGTATTATTAAATATCACAAAATACTTCAAATAAAAAAATCTAAGAATTGTGACTAGTCCATTCTTAGTAAGGCCAAGGTTATAGTGGCAGTAAGGGTAGTTTGTGGTAGTAGCAACTTCCTATGGACTTTCCATGTAGCAGAAAAGAGGGATATTGTGTGCATCCATTGTAATATGCATGGAAAGGAACAAAGGAGCTAGCTTGTTGTCTTCTGCCCTTTAAATAGGGCAGCAACTCAGAATCTGTGCCCAAAGACCTAGCTTCTTAGTAGTTATTCCATTAAACATTAAGTTTGGATGTAAGTTCTGTACAGACACAAGGCTTCAAATTATAGCATTCATTAAACATTCAAAAAGTGGTCCAACTTTGTCTAGGATCTGAGGACAAACATAATTGGAAAACAGACAAATAATACTATTTCACACATACCTGTTAAGTATCAGCCATAGTTACTTATCAGCCTGTTTATCCTGTAACAGTCCCATTACATGTTCATGTTTGCCACAACTTTGCTAATAGTGATAAAGCACTGAAATAATACCATGTTAACTGCTACAAGGATGGAAAAATGAAATTTGATCTATTCATACCGTTCAACACTTGGCAGAAATGAAAAGGAACTCATGAGGTTTTTACAGCATAGGCAGTCTCAAAAATGTACTCAGAGAAGGAAATTATTGACAATGACATACAATAACTACATATTCAATTTAAACCATACAACATGTCATAAATGTATAGGTATAAATATGTTATTCCTTCTGTTAACATCTCTAGTGAACTATCAGTTATAATTTTCTGTCTAGTCATGAATCTCAATCATCTTACAGATACATCTTCTATCTGGAACAGTTTTAAATGGATTAGAATAATAAATATTATATTTATAAACATATAAAAATTCTAATTTATTTTTTAAGTTTTTCATATTATAATTGAATAATGTCCCCCCTTTCATTTACTCTCACCTAACTTTCCCATGTACATCAGTCCACCCTGCTTGCTCTCTTTCAAAAATTTTTAAAAAGTGCTATGAATGAGAGCTTAGCCTTTAGGGATTCTAGCTCACAGTCAAAGGTGGATAGTGCCCTAAATGAAAGAACTATCATATGTAATGATGAATTTTAGCCTTTAAGATCCTTATGCATTCTGTTCACTACAGTAGGCAGATATGATCATCTGAGTGCAATTCATAAGAGAACACAGTAGGCATTACCCAGAGGCCTCTTGTACAAATCTCACTCTATTAATTACATCTGTACTGAGAAAAGAGGCTCCTAGAATGAAGTAATTATGGAAAAGCTGAGGTAGAGGAGAGCCCATGAGACAATCCACATGGATCCTGTCATGGGTAATACAGTAACTGAGTAATGAAGAAGCTGAGGTCCATTCAGAGGAAGCCACTTGGCAAACATTTTCATTATTGACAGTTACTTCCCTGGACTCCAAGTTGAACAGACCACATAGAATTATAGGTACTATTTCTGGGAACCCAAATTATTTTTTCTTGTTCCAATAACTTTTGCTTCTGGGTAAAAGCAATGAAGTCAGAAGCAATACCAAATAGTTGTCCCTGTATTCTAAGGCAGGTAGCATGGGACCAAGCACATTAAGCAGAGAGTTTTACTCATATCTGTCTTTCCATCCATCAGCTGTCAGATAAATTCATGGGATCCCCCTCAATCCTGTATCTCCTTTCCAGCTGTGCTCTCCATGGCTTTGGTTTCATTTTGATTGATTTCAGAAAAGTCAAAGGGCAAATTTCCTCCTTCAGAGATGTGATTTTTCTGAGTGTTGGAAGCCTGTGAGTGGCTTATTAATAAAGGCTTGAATTAATTAAAAGAGTAGGTCAAGAGGGCTTACTACCTATTGCTGTGAAAGGACAGCATCATGCCAAATGAGTGACTGTTATCGATTAAATGTTTGAGTTGCCCACTTTGATAGTCAATCATTGTTAAAGAGTCAAATTCTTCAAAATATTAAACAGAGTGAAGATAAGGATTTTTGCCTAGGGACTCAATTCTTAAAGTTTTGGTAATCATTTGAAAGAAATCTTTCCACATCCAGGTTAGCTGCAGGCAAAAGTAAAAGTGGGGTGATTGATTATCCAGCTGCTTAAAAAGCAATAGTTGCTGCCTGTGGCACTTGTAATTCACTCTGGAAACAGGTGTCATGGGGCTTGTGGTAAGAGTAGACCTGATGCAATGGGCGCTTTCAGCACCATATGGATGTTTTCTTCTAAGTCAAGGACAGAAAGTCAGCTATGTATCTAACATTTGTTTCAGATCATAAGGAAAGTAACAGCCATTTGTTTTTCTAGTTTTATAGCTGAAAGTAGCCAAGGAGTCTATATCTGTTTCTTGTCTCATTGCTGTGACAAAATACACAACAAAGCAACCTAAGAAAGGAAGGGTTTGTTCTGGCTCCCAGTGTAAGAAGGTGTGCAGTTGATCATGGTGAGGGAGCCATGAAAGCAGGAATGCACTGCAGGCAGCTGTTACATTGCCTTCACTTGCTTTTACACTTAATAGGCAGAAAGGAAACCTGTTGGTGTCCAGATTGTCTTCCTTTTATTCAGTCTCAGAGTCCAAGGAATGGTGCTTTACATATACAGAGTGAGGTTTCCTTCTTTAATTATATTTTTCTGTACGATTATATCAGACGATTTTTAATCCCATCAGTTTGACAATTAACGTTAACCAGTATACAGTCCTAATAGCAGTAACTGGGGAATCTCTACAAGAGGCCGAGCAGAGCTGAGAGTCATTCTATGAGGGAATAAAGGGTGGATATATATATACATATATAAATGACACTTGGTAGGGCCAAGAGTTGACCATGTTGATTCATTCAACACTAAATTACTAGGGTAAACATTAAAGTTATACTCACTTTATTCAAAAAAATGATGTAACCTTAGATGATTTTATCTACCATCTCTCAGCTATTAATAGTATTACTATTATTATTATTATTATTATTATTTTATTTTTGTTTTGCAATACAATTCAATTCTACATATCAGCCACGGATTCCCTTGTTCTCCCCCCTCCGGTCCCCCTCACCTTCCCCCCTGCCCACCCCTCATTCCCACCTCCTCCAGGGCAAAGCCTCCCCCGCGGACAGAGATCAACCTGGTAGACTCAGTCCAGGCAGGTCCAGTCCCCTCCTCCCAGGCCGAGCCAAGCAACCCTGCATAGGCCCCAAGTTTCAAACAGCCAAATCATGCAATGAGCACAGGACCCAGTCCCACTGCCTGGATGCCTCCCAAACAGATCAAGCCAATCAACTGTATTACTATTATTTTAATTGAGCAAGTCTGTCTTTTCAGGTGCTAAGTAGTGATACTTTTTGTTATATTAAGCACACACGTAAATCACCCAATTTGATAAAAACAGACTCCTCGTCTCTCCCTGATTGTTGCTATTTATCAGGTCTAGGACAGGACCTAAGAATTTATCAGCCAACAATATTCAAATCAATGAAGACACTGCTGGCCCAGGATCCCACTGTATTTGATTCCAGTGTTCTATGTGCCACTTTATCCTGACCTAAGATTTTGCACCATTCTTATTGCAAATTATCCAACAAACAGATAATTCTTAGTCAGTCACTCTATTTACTTCAAGGGGTAAGTACCCTTCCAACAACCAAGCATACTATCAGGAATACATAAAACTTTTTGATGAATAAACTGGATGGAAAATGCACCAATTAATAGTTAAATGTACATGACACACCTGTGACTAAGTCAAATTGATGGTGAGTTCAGTTATAAATGGATCAAAGTGCCATTTCTATCATTAAAGCTAGATGCCCTGCTTTCTAGTCATTGATGATAGACTGTAATGTATGTTTTCATATTCCTAAGACATTTCTATTGATTAGAAGGAACCCTTATTCCTTTATTAACAAATAGCCAGCCTACTTAACATTCAAGATCTCTTTAAATCTAGTTGTGAAGTTTCCTATAAGAGGACACGTGAAATACAAAGACAATTGGGTTGTGACAAAGACCTACTGAACTCAGTAGCTTCTCATCATCACAGCGAGTGCTTTATTTATTTATTTCTTTCATATTAAGATGCTTTCATATTTATCATATATCCTTTCCTACTTACTTCACTTCTTTTTAACATTAGACATACATATGGCCTCAACTTCAGGTACCAGAAACAGGGAATGAATCAACAATGGAGTCTTTGACTTGAAAGTCTTGAGCAATGTGACAGCCTAGGAAGAAGCTACATCAGCTCACAAAAGAACTGAAACTCCCCTGAAGCTCTTCAGAAATTTGAACCAGTTTAACTAAGAAAATTCCCGCTGCTGTCATTGATGTTTAAAAGGTTCCAAATGATATTCTGTAGACAAAACCCAACGCCACTGAAATGCATAGAAGTGGCCCCTTCTCAAATACAGCTTCCATCATTATTGGATTCTCCATTGCTATAGCTGCACAGAAAGACCCCTTAGTTTGAATACCAAATAAGTTGCTATCAAATACAGATGAAGACAACTTCTAAATGAACTGCAAAAGTCATGCCTGTGGACTATCTGTCTGCTTGCTTTAATACAGATCTTGCCTTCTTAAAGTATGACTCACAACCCCTTGGTTGGTCATGTAACTGAAGGTGGAGGTCCCACAATTTTAGTTAGTAGTGAAGGTTTCTGAATCAGTAACAACTGAAAATTAATTCTGAACTGAATGTGTAATTAGTCAGATGTCTCTGCCAGCATTCACCTGTGCTGTGTCATGCTACTCTGTGACATCTTTGATTCTAAACACATATCAAGTGCTCTTTGCACTGTGTGTGAATGCAATCATTTCATATCATGCCAACCAACAGTACCCAAAATGGCTCACTTAGATTCTGGACTATAGGAGCAAAAGCAATAGGAGAAGTAATCATCTTACTAATGAGATAATGTACTTTTATTTTGTACAATTTCCATCCCATAGCATAGTCCCTACACGCTGTCATGAAGTTCTCTGGTCTGCCTAACTCTGTCCCTCTCTCTCCCTCTTTCTGTCTCTCATTCTCAGATGCTGGCCAGAACCTAATTTTTTTTCCCTGATACTTTGGGCTTCCTTACTCTTTCTCTAAAGTTCCTCTCCCCACCAGGTGGCTGGTTCCATGTCAGTGTTACTCAAAAGACATGACTTTTATATACTCTTTTTTTTCCATTATTCTCCTTGAAATAGCCTTTGAAGTTTGAAGTTTATCCACCTTATGATTTTTCTTTAAAACTCTAAGAAAATTGTCCCCAAAATGATCTATGGCCTGTATACAAAAAATGGCTCTTCCAGAAGCATAGTGGTTTTAATTTTTTTTTTGCCAGAAGGTTTTAATGTTCTTCTACCATACTTCCATAGCATGTATCAAATCATTTTTCCTATGATTCATATTTATGTGAAAAATTGTTGTTTTGGTTGGCAACTTGAGTTTCATTTTAAAATGAATTTCAAATTTTAGATTGAAACTAGGAAAGAATTTTCAACAATTTGCAAACGGCCTTACAACACTTCTATCATTTTTTACAATATTACATAAATGTAGCAGTAGTATCAGCACTGACACTTACAACACCAAAATGCTACTCAACTTTAACAAACACTGAAGATGCTTTTTATCCTATAGGATCAAATATTCAGTTGGTATTTAATTCTTCACATAAAAATACGAACATCATCATATTAATATACAAAATTTGCCTCATTATAGGAAAGGATAAGGTTATATGCATAATAAAGTGTTATTTTTAAATGAACTCTAATATTTGTTAGCAGTAAATGCTTGATTTATATATCCAATCCATACACTTGCATATCTCAGGTTATATAAAAATTTCTTAAGTGTTACAAAGCAATATGTTCCTACTGGAAAACTGTTATGAGGTAATGAGCCTCTTTCTGATTGGACTTAAGGCCTACTACACAGGAGGGAATATCATGTCTGGTATAGAAATAATTGTCAAAAGCCCATGTCTGAGGATGTAATGGGCCCTATGGCAGAAGCGACTATTGTTATTTTGCAACATAGTCTCGCTGTCAGAGTTCAATTTAGTATTTGTATTTTTACCATAGACCTAAGATGGTCTCAGTTATCTTCAGAAAGGCTTTTTCCTTTATTTTTTTTCTTGAACTGGACAACAATTAATAGATGAAAAAGTACATAATTGCTCAAAATACTTTTAATAAGAGACTGAGCAATCAGTCCTAAAGAGGACATCCATCTTAAACCTACCTTAACCAAGGCTCAGGCAACACTGTGGGAAAGGAAGCAGAAATAATGTAAAGGCCCTGGATTGCAGAAAATAATGTGAACTGCTGTCTCTTCACATGGCATATCTATTGCAGTCATGAACTCACAGAAACTGTGTTTACTTGCACAAGACCTACAGAAAATCTGCTGCAGAGACTAGCTATTCCTCCTTTTCGTGCTGTACATAATAAACAGACCATTGCTGAGTAGTTGGTGCCACTCCATCAAAACTAGCACAACCTTGTAGTGATATTTGCTCCACCCATGACCTTGGCCTAAATGACCCAAAGGAGGTGGCACTTCCTGGTGTTGTATGTGACCTCTTATAAGGAGTTGGAGAAGGGTCACATGCCCCTTCTCCCTGTTCCTGCCTGCAAGGCGGATTCGTTCCCAGTCAGATCAGAGGATGACTTCTGCTGTCTATTCCATTTTGTAATCATGAGTGTATTTCCTCAACTTATATCTTAATAAATTCTGTTACCCATTTAATAAACTCACATCGATTGATGGTAATACAACCCACCCACTACCAGCTTGGATTTAAGATGCACTCTGTGGGAGATAATTTTATTCCTGGTACTAAAATCTTGGAAGTCTTGAACTAATGGATAAGGATTAGATGAAGTCCTGAGTAAATGTGTATTTTGACAATGAGCAATGCCTCAGAGCTATAGGAAGTGGAAAGCTTTCCTTGGGTCAAGCTAGAGGAACTGATAAGCCTTCTTCTGGTCTGAAGTTAGACCTAATGCATTTTGCATTATGGTATGGATACAAGCCTGTGGGAGCCAGGGACTGGGAGGTGGTGATTTAAATGAGACTGGCCCCATAGGCTTATATGTTTGAGTTCTTGTTTCTCAGTTGGTACAACTACTCAGGAAAGAATAGAAGGTATGGCCCTGTTGGAGGAGATGTGACCTTGGGAGTGGGCTTTCAGACTTCAGAAGCCCATACTATTCCCACCTATCTCTATCTCTCTCTGTTTCCCTTTGTTGATCATGATGCCAGCTCTCAGCTACTGTTTCATAGCCATGGCTCCCTGCTACCATGCTCCCACAATAATGGGCATGGGCTCAGTCTCTGAAACTGTAAACTTCAATAAACTCTTTTTAGTACACATTTTCTTAGTCACAACGTCTGTTCATAGCAATAGAAAAGTAACTAAGTCAGCATATCTTTATATAGTGTCCAACATATAAGAAATATAGCATAAATATGAAAGGGATAAGTACACATGCACGAACAGCCAGAATAGTAAGATTGTGTTTTCCTGTATTTAGATAGACACATAAGAATAGTATAAATATTTTGGGTTGGTTAGAGAAATCAGTCTGATTATAAATTATGAGAAATACACACATATGTACCTGTTTATGCATAATTGCATTACTGGCATATTCACCATTATTTTCATGAGCATGAAAAAAAAGGAAAAGAAGAAAAAAGTCAAAGAAAATTATTACAAGGATTAGGAAATAAATTAGAGAACAATGTAAAGAAACAAAGATGGTGATGAGATTGTTACCACTTTAGGTCAAAACTTTCAAATTTTATGAATATAGATGAACAAAAATCTCAATTCTATATATCAAGAATGTTTAAATAGTAGTAATTAGCTACCTGTAAAATAACCTCTGGTTTGTAACATGGTGTCTCCTTGAAAAGGAAACAGCAATGCTGCCAATTGGTTGTTCTCCATAACTTCCCTTATGACGTGTGGAACATGAATCTACAGGATTGACTGAAAGCATGAGTATAGGCTAATGTGTGAAATGAAGCAACAGAGTAGAAACAAAAATCAATAAGTTTATCTGAATAGAAATTGTTATCAAGCAGGTATGACCACATGAGTGAAGGCCATGGGTCTTATAGGTTTGATCCCAATGCCTTCTGCAAAGTTCTTCAGCTCAAGGAACAGCTATCCTGCTGCCTATCACAGAGCCTGACATTTCTATTAGAATTCATTGCTTTAGCCTCATGGGCTTTTCTGACTTTAAGGGTTGTCTGTTAAATTACAGCTATCTCTGGGATATATAAAATATAAAGCTATTATCAGGTAGACCTCATGGGAGATTAGTTGATAGCTGGTTGTTGAGAAAGTGCGTACAAGGGAAGAAAAAGAAGAAAAGAAGGGAGGTGACTTACATCCATTGGCATTTTAAAATGTCAAGGGTTTTATATATGTTATTGCCTTTACTTCTAACACCAAAAAAAAGAAAAAAAGAAAAGAAAACAAACAAACAAAACAAGCTACCTTATGCTTATAGCTGTTTTATATCTTTTTTTTTTTTCAAAGAGAAAGCAAATGCATTCTGGTGAAATCACTTGCCTGAGATAGCTCAGCCAGTAAAAATAATTGCGCTGAAATTTGAATCATGATTTGTCAAGTCCTTTTTCTCAATAAGCAATTCCCCCTGACAGAGGCTAGGAAGAAATTTCAGGTCCTAAAAGACAGTCATTTATATTCAGTGCCAGAAATACTGTGGCATTTCTCAACTTCTTCATCTGAAGTGCCAATGTGAAAAAATGCAGCTCTCAGACCAAAGGAAATAGACAGTTTATTCTGGAGCCAAATATGACTGACCATGGCTCAGGAACACAGATTTGATTCCCACATTCCATGTTCCAATCTGCTAACAGTTACATGAAACGTTTAATAATAACAGAAAGAAAAAAGTCACAAATCAAGAAACTTTAAATGCACTGGGAGCTCCTTCCCATTGGTGTTTGCAGCTTGCAGAGAAACTTCTACTATAGGCTCAGATGCTATATGATGACATCTTGGCTTTTGAATTGCTGGAAGCGAGGGGATTGTTTATACACCCAAAAAGGATTTATCCAGCAGTCACAAGTTATTACATCACACACAGGTGGGAAATGCATGGTTATTTAGAGTCTGAGACAGCCCAAGATAATTTGGCTCTGGACCTGCTGCATTCCAGCCCCTACAATCACCGCAGTTCCAATCAGTTAGGTGTGGCTTCACCCTGAGAACTGTAGTTAATGGCAGCAACTAATCATTTGAGTTCACTTATTAGAGCTGCCATTGTAACATGCCACAGACTAATGTGCCTTCAATGCCCTCTCTGTAGCCTACAGGGAAGGAATCCTCCTCACCACTTCTAGCTTTTGAAAGTCCTGGGATTGCTAGACTGTGGCATCACAAATACAATGTCAACCTATAACAAGTCTTTCTCTGTCCCAAGAGCCAGCTCCCAAAGAATGACACAGAGACTTCTTATTAATTAGGAAAGCTTGGCCTATAGTACAGGCTTGTTTCTAACTAGCTCTTATAACAAATTATCCCATTGATATTGATCTATGTTCTATCACATGGCATTGCCTCTCTTCCATCTTGCACCCCATGTTTCCTCTCTGTGTCTCCTTGGTAGCTTGCTACTGCCTAAATTCTTCTCCTTCTTCTTTTCTCTCCCCCAAAATCCTGCCTATACCTCCTGCCTAGTTATTGGCTATGCAGCTTATTATTACAGCAATCACAGTAATACATCTTCACACAGTGTACAAATATCTCACAACATCAACCTCCCTCTTCCCAGGACCATCTGCCCTGTAACTACATCTCTTTGCATCTCCATTTGATTTTCTCTTCCCCACATGTCTATTTTCTATCAAAAACTAGTTATTTTAAACTAGGATCTATCCTAATAAAATTGACCCCATATTAACCAGATAACACAAAGAGTATATTTCAAAATCATGTCACATTCACAGTCCCCTATATCATATAGGAGAATATGAGTCAACCCACAACTCCATTCATACAACTTAATTACTATATACTTTCATCAAGCACACTTCTCAATGGAATACAGAGTGCTGAGGACATAAATAAGAACCAAAGGTTAGAGTGTATTTCTCTAAGGAAAGCTGTTTTATTGTTGTGCTGGAGGCAAGGGCCTCCTACATTTGCATTCTAAGCAAAGAGCTGCAGGCAGATTAATGTGTCTGCCGAGATTGGCTGTGTTTGCTGTATGAATAAAACTTTGAGCAAGACCTTTCTGGCCATATTTCCAAGTGAAGCAACTCAAGATATTGCCCTTTTGGAGATGGGAACACTTCAAATGAGATTACCTCTGCACTGCTTCCACGTTGGAGTTGGAAGTGATTTATCCTTTCATATGTGAAACACCCTCCAGAATGATAGACTCCCTATTGTACTTTCACTGTTCCCTTATTTACAGTAATGATCAGTGCTGCAGCCAAAGCACTTTCAGTTCCATGTGCCAAATGTGTAAGGGAGGCCTCAGATGCCATAATTTAGGGAGAGTGTGCGTGAATTAGTTTGGCTTTGCATTTTCAGTGTAAGCAGTTCAAAGGCTCCGTCAATCCTAGATTTCCCATAGCAAGACAAAATCATTTATACTCAGTATCTTTGTTGTATAAATTTGAGAAGAAAAGTGAGATGAGAGACATTTGCTTAGTGTTCCTCTGAATAAGTAATTACTCAGTATAGGCATTGAAGGAGATTTGAAGGCCCCTTCCTAGACTGAGAACATTGAATCTTGGCCTTGTTATGCCTTCCTTTGTACTGGTGTGCTTTGTAAGCCCAATTAAGGTCATAAACATATGTTTTCCATTTATATTGCTGGATTCTAAAAGCCAATTTCTGTACTCTAAAGTTTCTGGAAATCTGGAGAGATTGATAAATTTATGTCTTCATTTTCTTTGGACTTTATCAATGAGACACCCAACAATTATATGGAACTTTAACATAAAATGGTCAAACGGCTATTGTAATATGTTAATCAAGGCTCTTGGAATTTGGGGCATCAAATATTTTGCTCTGAGACAAATAAATCTCTACATTTCACTTTTTAATATAATAGAGGAGTTTCTGTAATCTACATAGCAAACAGTGGGAACAAATACCAAAAAAGCCAAACTATTCTACTTTGAATATGATATGTCCCACACAGGCTCATGTGCTATAGGTGTGGGACAGATGGTGGCGCTGTCTTAGAAGTGGTATAAATGTTAGGAGCTGGGGACTACTCGAAGGAAGTTGGTTCTTGAGGATAAGCCTGTGTCGTAATCTGGTCTCTGATTCCTTCCTCTTTGCTTCCTCTACAGCATTCTCCTGTTAGCATCATGTTTTACCTCACCACACTGATCTAAAACCAGTCAAGTACTACGAACTGAAGCATCTGAGTATGTGAGATTAGACAAACCTTTTGTCTCCTTACACATTTTATGTCCAGTATTTTGTGACAGTGACAGAAAAGGCATTACCTACACCTTGTCTCAGACAAGCCTATAATACAGGATAAATATCATGTGATAGACTATCATCAGTTATTTGGGGTATTGAAAAAAAAAAGAAAACAACAACAACAAAATAAAAAACAAAGGAGTAATGAAAACCCAACAATGTGACTGAAATGTAAGATGTAGGTTCTGTCCTGCTAACCCTTAATCAGGGATCCCCTCTTGAACTTTTCTCATTTTTCCCTTTATTCTTAGAATCATAAAACATTGAACAATATGGTGAATATTAATAGATCTTGTTAACCACTACTGTTTTTTCACTTTCTAAATACTAGGTAGGACTTTATTTATTTATTTATTTATTTATTTATTTATTTATTTATTTATTTATGTCTTTGTGTGACTACTCCAAGTAAAAATCTTGGTCAATGCTTAACAAGCAAAAAGATAATAGAGTTTGTGTATGGACCTTCTGGATATTGGCTTTTCTCATGAGCAGGGCTTGATTTCTGGACAGAACATTGGTTAATCTATCATGATAGAATATAATGATAAAGAGCAAACCAAGAGTCTGAGACAGAACAGAAATTGTCATGAAGTGCAGATCACACTTGCAGCGTTAACCATTTTGATTCAATCACACATGCATTGTTATAACAGAGCACCTCAGACAGACATCTTCAAAGATGCCCTTCCCAGTGTAGGTCCTGGACACACACAGCGCAAAATTATTCCAGCCTCTTAGGTTCAATTCCCAAAACTGCCTCCAGATTTTACACTCTCTATGGTGAAGTGTTCAGCAGCTGCAGTCCTGAGTCCAGACAATTCATACACTGTGTAGCCAGCTTTGGAAGCATCCATATGCTACTGGTTTGCAGATACACTAAATATAAGCATTATGGAATTATGGAGCTTTCCAATAAGGTTTCAAGAAAAAAGGGGTGAGCCTAGGTAATCAGACACAAAAGTGTAGTAAAACCTATGATAGAGACTTCAAAGTAGAAATACTTGTGGAAACTATTGGAATGGAGTAAGAGTCTCAAGAGACAGGACTACTAACAGTATGAACCACACACTCTGAAAAGACAGAGGCATGAAAAAGACACCCCCTGCCACGGCATTATGTGAGTGTGTAAGCTGAGATACACTTGAATGCAAGGATGTTTAATCTGAATCTGTGAGACAGAATTTATGAAGCTCCTGTACAGTTTGACCCCAGATAATGGGAGTGCCTATTAACCACTATAGTCATCTGATGGAATATTTAAATAATCATATATATGTGTTATGCTGTCACATTTAGCAGGCATCTATTTGCAGAGTTATCCCATTTGCAGGTACCAGGGGTGACATCAGCATATACATCATTGCTGAAACATCTTTCTTTTAAGGTTCTCAGAGTTTCAATAGCATGACCCAAATCAGGCGAATAAATGAGTAATGATGACAAACTATAGATACAGCAGGTGAGCAATGAGACATGCTGAATGATTAATGGTAGGATTTTTGTGATTGGTGAAAAAAAAATAGTCATCACTAAGGGAATGTCAAATGGCACAGAGAACAGACCACTTATACATTTTCTGGCCTTTGACAATACCACCCAGAGACCCACCTTGCAGGAATGAAGCAGTTTGTTGAAAGCAGATGACTAAGAAAACCATAGAATAATGAGTGAGGTTTCCAATCCAATACAGAGGCTTAAATCTTAGTGTTGTCATTCATTAATACAAAAATACATTGTAAGCTCATTTATTGAAGTAATTATTAAGCACCGATCATGTATCTGAGCCTCTGGACAAAGCATCGATAGTATGTTGGTAAATAAAACAGATAAGTCTGCAAGAGACACTGCCCATACTCTCACAAATCTTACAAACCTACAGAGGAGATGAGATTAGAACATCACCAAGTAAACAGATAGTGATAAATATTACCCAGAGTGCGTGTGATGGGCATTGACCTCATAGGACCATCATCTGGGAAACATGAGCAATACACACTTCCTTGGATTGCTTGGCAATCAAAAAGTTAATGCCCTGTGTATTGACAGTTGACTTAATAGATGCTCATATTGCTTCTTTCTGTTTTAATTATTCTAAAAAAATGCAACTAGATAACATGCATTAATTTTTAGATCAATTTTCCTGTCTATTGCAGGGTTCTTAAGAATTATGAGTGATGTTTACTAGGATGGAATGCTGTTCACCGTCGATGATCTCTACCTAAACTTTTCTGTTCCCACAGTGAATACTTGAATACATATTTCTTGCACTGTCCATAAGGTATGCTTTGAAACTTTTACTGTAAAGCATGATTATTTAGTAAATTAATTTTTAATCTTCCAAAGAGTCAGAATTTTGATCTTGTCATAGGTCAAATAAAAAAATCTACAATGCAAGTTGTCAGAAATATGTTTATGAAACACAAGATCAGAAGCAATAGAGGAAATTTATGATAAACTGCAAATGTGTGTTGAATTTGAGACATGAGCTGTGAAAGATGGACTGAAATTGAACGGCAGAAACACAATTTTCATTTAGACTTTATCAGGGTTTTTTTTTTAGGTGAATGAATAATGAAACATAAGCAAATGAGAAGCTTTAATAACTCACATACCAAGAATCCATAGTTGTTTCCTTTTAAAAAAAAATAGCAGAGGAAGAATTAGATGGGAAAAACTTTGCCTGCTAACAGAAATCTCCTTTGAACTGTTAATGTTGAGTAGGAAAGGCCACACATCACAACGGTATAGCAGGAAGAGTGGGGAAAGGCAACCCAGATCTGTTTTATAGGGTTGTTTTGAGGAAACATAATTAAAATTGGCGTTCTTTGGTTTAAGGAGTAGGACTCCGCATTGAGTACCTATGCATCTTAACCTCCTGACCTCTTTCCTAGGGATTGCCATGAAGTTAAGCATTGGCTCTGAGCCTAGATTCTGAAACTTAAGGCATAAGGAAAAACTGTCTTAAATTTCGGGTCGAGTGAGGCACTTGGGAAATAAACGAGCCTTAAGGGAACACCCGCATTTCTGTTAGAGGGAAAATATTGTAACAAACCCCCAAAAAAAACTGTAGACAAAGATCTTCATTTTCTACATCAGCGTTCCCAAAGTGTGGTGCGCCTCTGGGAAGAGATGTGGGTCATAAAGCAGGAAGGCATCTTTCTGGACCAGATGGTCAGAAACACACTGGTTCCTAAGGAACGCTGACTTTGGCATATCGGAAAATTTCAGTAGAAAACAGTCTCAAGATGGATGGATGTTACCTGTTTCCATTTGCTTGTTTTCTGCCTTCCAGAATGGATTATCTAGGATGGTGGAGAGAAATGAAATTCAAGAACAAACACAAGAACAGTGATGGGAACAAATCTGAGGAAATAGCCTTGTGCTCATTGCCTGGGCCATGGAAACTAGATTGTTGTGTCATATCCTGGGTAGCAAGGGACATGGAGGAGATGGGGCTCATTTACCCTAGGTGCTGACAGTGAAGGAACACATGGTGTAACAACAATTTAACCAGCAAGAAAACTGTTTTTATTATCACCACGCGCTGATTAGTTTAAGCAATGTCAACAATAAAATGTGTCTCCCAGATTAAAAAAAACTCATAGCATAAGTTCTGTAGTAATTGCTGCAGTTGATACTGAGTTTTAATAACATATGTAAATTTCTATCTCGCTGATATAGTTATTTAAACTTATCTTTTAGTAAACACTGTGTTCTACAGAGAAAAATTTCAAGGAACTTCCACTAATTCCATCACTTGCTAAAGGAGGTTAATGACAGCTCCCAATCAGGTATGTCCATATTCTAATTCTTACCTATGAATGTTGACTCGTTTTTCGAGGGAAAATAATGTCTCCACAGATGTAGTTATAGATGGTGAAATGTCACAATCCTAGTTTACTGGGAGAGAGACCCATAAAAGACAGCAATCAGTATCCTTACACAGGAGAAGGGCACATAAAGAAGTGAAGGTCATGTGAGGTCAAGTGTACAAGATGGCGTGATCCATCCACAAGCCTAAGTCAGGGGAGGCAGAGTCTTCTCTAGACCTTGTAATAGGATTGGGGCTGTGGAAATATGCTGATTTTGGGTGTATGGTCTTCAGAACCATGAGAGAATCCATTTCTGTTGTTTGAAAACACAAGCTAGCTTAACACAGCACATCTGGGAACTAATACCAACCCAGGTCCACAAATTCAACTATATGCAAATCTGTTTCTGACAAGTGGAGACTCAGGCTTCTACCAGTTCTCCTCTTCATCTGTTGGTGATCTCGCGGGATGCACTTAAAGGTAATAATAAAAACAACAGTAATGGAACAGTCATTATGGAAACAGTGAAACCAAACTCTTCTTATTTCACTTCAGCCATAATGTGTGACTTAGGAAAGTTTTATACAGACTTAAGGTTTTAAAGAACAAATAATATGTAAACTGTCAAGTGTAGCATTTTTGTTTGTTGCATATGTGTTTTAGTTCATAACTTGGAATATTTTATGTTATTTATATATTCTTAATATTTAACATTATTATTTTTATTATACCTAATACAAATTTAAATATAATCAGATCATTAGAACTCTTGTTTTTTTAACATTTTTCCTTAGATATATTAATATAATAAAAGTTTAAATCTTGTACTTTATTGTTTTTGCATAATCATTTTTACTACTTACTTTTACTTGCATGATTATATATACAAAGTTTAATAAAAACAGAATTTACTATCCATATCTTTCTAACTATTGTTATTATTTGTGTCATATCATAATTACTACTGAAAACAGATATCATATATAGAAGAAGAGAGTATTTGAGAATGAGTTCTATAGACATGAATATAAAGTAGGCTTTCCCATTTCTGGTCTATTGTCTTGTGATAGTTAAATATATAGTGAAATGCTACAGAGGAAATGACAAGGGGCCTACAGTAAAATGACATCATAACTTCAAAAGGGCTCTCTTGTTCTAGCATGCTTTTGAGCAAGAGTTTCATGCACAGCAAAGGGGCAGCAATACCTTTTAAAGGGTCATCAGAACCATAAACTGCTGTACTGTAACTTGGGGGACCTCAAGCTTACAGACAACTGAAATGGACATTTAGACTTAATGGGCACTGCTCCAGACAGAGAGTGTTTGGAAGTTTGTTTTCTACTGTTTCCTGCTGAGTTCATTTTAAAACTTCTCAAATTCATAAAGAGGAGTTAAAGAATGATAAGGAATAATACTTCGCAGAATGAAAGTTAAAAGTAGAAAGTTAACCAGGTAGGAGAAAGTTAAAATTAATTTTCTTTCTTACATACTCTATTAGTAAGATGTATTTCCCTGACCAGTAAGGTGAGATTCAATATTGTGACTTAGTAGTCATCAAGGAGAGAACTGAGCTTTGAAAGAAAGTCCACTTCATATTCTTAGCTTCACCCTTCCCAGAATGTTGCTATCACTCCAGGAACTTCTCAAATTTCGGGTCCATAGACAAGGTATGAGCAGGACTATATCAGTAGTAGAACAAATTTGACCCTTTTAGTTTTAAGAGGAGCCTTTACCCCTAAATGTCTGATCAGTCTTGCCCTTGAGTCACCTTGGAGGAACAGCATGGCTCTCCAGAAAGCCGAATTCATACACAGATATTTTCAAACTTTAGTTCTAACACTCATCAGCTGAGTTGATTGACCTCAGAGGAGGTTTCTCTTCATTTCATAACTTTTATTTCCATCTTCATTTTTTCCTGGAGGAACAACATAATACACAGAGAAATACAGAAATGAGAATTTGTATATATCAAGTTCTTGGCAGATTTACGTTATGAACTAATGCTTATATTATCATCATGAACACATAGTAGGACATTATGAATTGATGTTTCTATTTTCTTGACAAAGCTAAAAGGTTTCAGAGTGTTTGGAGGTGTTTTTGCTATTTCCCACATAGCCAATGATAACTAGAATCTGAAGACGCTGTCTTATTGTTAAGGACTAATGTTTTTACTTATCCATTAATTTATTGTTGTTTTGGCTTATTTTGTTGTGTTGTGTAGTGTTTTGTTTTCCAACATTACTGAGAATACAGGCCTGCCTGGTGGATACAGACAAGGGTTCAAAGTAGATGGGGTATTAATTTCCTTAAAACTCTCTTTCTGTTATAACTTGCTGATCCTCTCAGCATGAAATTGATTAAGAAATCCACATCACTTAATTCTTTTCATAATCACCTAGTGGGAAACTTGCAAGAAAGAACTTTTTTAAAAAAAGGGTAATGAGCCAAGTGAGGCATGCGGAGGGGTATATTTGGGTATTCAAGAGCAAGTTTCTACTTTCTTATGAAATGCACAGATAAGCAGTATTTCCTGCTGAGTTTCACAGATTGATCAGAGCTCTGAAAGTGTGGTAGCAGATAAAGACAGTGGCTTCAGTGATGATGTAGGTAACAGGAGTCAACAGATTGGGGCAAAATAACAGACAAAAACCTAAAAGCAAGTCATTATGACTCTGAAAGAAAGCAATAATAATATAAAAAAGACAGAATGACTAATAGAGGAAGCTTTTCCCGAACAAGAAGCCTGCTAGAATAATAATTATAGAAATTATATTCACAAGAATAATAATTCACAGGAAAATAAAGGGAAAACAGGATACAGGCAAGTGTTTGTGATAGAAGCTTAATACTTTTAAGAGTCTCTCCAGGGAGTAGAAAGAGTAAGAGAACTGAGAGACACAGAGATCTGGTATGGAAGCTTCTCTAGTTACTAACAGTGAGACTCAGGGTCGGTTACTTGACTTCTGTGAACCAGTGTCTTATTTCCTTATCTTATTGTGCTATCTCTTCACATGTTGGCTGTAAGGTAAAGCGAGATTTCCCCTCTACCCTCTCAAGATAAGCTGGAATAAATGGATGAAGAGTAAATAGAAGA
Source organism: Peromyscus eremicus (assembly GCF_949786415.1). Lineage (NCBI taxonomy): Eukaryota > Metazoa > Chordata > Mammalia > Rodentia > Cricetidae > Peromyscus > Peromyscus eremicus. Next base: position 71,691,625 of record NC_081419.1, read on the forward strand.
AAGAATATGCATATTTCTACACTGGCAAAAGGAGAAATCACAAGAGTGTGACTGCCAACATGTTTAATATTATTTGAAGGTGGTAGCCCCGTTTTCCTATTTTCTATAGCAGAGCAAAGAATGGAGAAGATGGACCATTTGGAGGGCCTGTAGATGATTAGTATAGAAAATGATGAACCCTCAACACAGCTTTTTTTGATGGAGTCCAAGAGGCATTATTCCCTGTGACAGTCTTCCCAGGCATTGCTGTCTTTTGAGGGTGATCACAGATTCCAGGGTGAAGATAGAAAGCAGTATGTTCCCCCTTTGCAGTTTGGTCTTAATGAAAACCAGAGAAATTCCAGATGAAAATCTTTCTCCAGCTTACATTAAATTGCTTAGCACAATCCATAAAACATACTTGAGGTGTATCCCTCTCTGAGTGTGAATATGATAGTGTAGTGAACCACTCTCCTGTATTCATTAGTTTATGTCTTTAAGGACTGTATTAAATTTTATTGGAATTTTCTGTCTTTATGTCTGTCTGTCCCAGCAGTTCTTTTTTTTAAAATTTAACTTAATTTTACATATCAGCCATGAATTCCCTTGTTCTCCCCCGTCTCGCTGCCATCCCCCCCCCCCCGCCTTTCCCCCAGCCCATCCCCCATTCCCATCTCCTCCAGGGCAAAGACTCCCCTGAGGATTGAGTTCAACTTGGTAAATTCAGTCCAGGCAGGTCCAGTCGCCTGCTCCCAGGCTGAGCCGTGTCCCTGTATATGCCCCAGGTTCCAAACAGCCAGCTCATGCACTGAGGCAGGATCCAGTCCCACTGCCTGGATGCCTCCCAAACAGGTCAAGCTAATCAACTGTCTCACTTATCCAGAGGGCCTGATCTAGTTGGGGGCTCCTCAGCTATTGGTTCATAGTTCATGTGTTTCCATTCGTTTGGTTATTTGTCCCTGTGCTTTTTCCAACCGTGGTCTCAACAATTCTCGCTCATACAAACCCTCCTCTTTCTCGCCAGTTGCTGTCCCAGCAGTTCTTAACCTGTGGGTTGATTCCCTTGGGTGTTAAATGACCCTTTCAGAGGGGTCACCTCAGACCATCGGAAACACAGAGATTTACATTACAATTCATAACGATAGCAAATTTACAGTTATGAAGTAGCAATAAAAAAAAAATTATGGCTGGGAGGGGTTGGTCACCACAACATGAGGAATTATATTAAAGGTAACAGCATTAGGAAGGTTTAGAACCACTGCTCTATTCTGTCTGCCAAGCCTCAATGGAGGCTTTGGGACATCTGAAATCTGTTTATTCAGTATTTATTACAGGGTTTTGTGTCAGTTATTAATCTTACTGCTGTGACAAAGCACCTGACAAACAAGTCTGAAGAGGTGGCTTAGTGGTTGAGACTACTTTTTGTTCTTCCAGAAGACCTGAGTTTGATTCCTGCCACGCACATGGCAGTTCTCAACTCTCAGTTGTGGTGATACTTTATTTGTGTACCCCAATAAAGCTTATCTGAGGATCAGAGGAAAAAGCCAGCCACTGTATTAAACATAGAGGTCAGGCAGTGGTAGCACATGCCCTTAATCATAGCATTTGAGAGGCAGAGATTCTTCTGGATCTCTGTGAGTTCAAGGCCACACTGGGAACAGAGCCAGGCACGGTGGCATATGCCTTTAATTCCTAGCACTAGTTAACTGTAGAGGTCTGTACAGACAGACAGAAAGTGATAGAGCTGGGCAGAAAGAGGAAAATGATGTAGCTGGGTAGAGAGAAGAAGTAAGAGGGCAGAGACAGAAAGGCATATAGGTATGGAAATACAAGAAGTAACTTTCTCTGGAGGCTGAGGAATTGGTGAGGTGAGGTTGGCTGTGGCTTGTGCTGTTCCTCTGATCTTTCAGTTTTCACCCCAATATCTGACTCTGGGTTTTTTATTAATAAGATCTTTTAAGACTTGTCTTATACTCAATATCTCCAGTACCAGAAGATCTGATACCTTCTTCTGTCCTCTGCAGGTGCCAAGCATGCACAAGATACGTAATTTACAGACAGGCAAAACACCTATATATATAAATTAACTTTTTTTTAATTAAAAGAAAGTACCTTACAAATGCCAATTTAGGAAGGATGGTTTTATTTTTGCTTATAGTTTCAAGGGATACAGTCAATCATGGCAGGAAAAAATAAAGTGGCCAGTCTTACTGTGCCCATAGTCAGAAAGCAGATGGCAATGAATGTCATTTCTCAGCTATCTTCTTCCTACTTAATCTGGGACCCTAGCCCATAGAATCATGGCACACACTTCACTAACATAACCCAGAAAACTCATTATAGATAGGCTCAGTAATATGATTCAAGGGTGTTTCTAAATCCTATCAACTTGACAATTAAGATTAACCACAAGAAGCCAGTAACTGATGCTCAGTCACTAATTGTAGAATTCTACTTTTCCTGGAAGACAAGTTAAATACAGGATCATACCTTTCAACTAAGACACTCAACATGCAAAAGAATCAATAAAATGGCACCAGCTACTAGCATAAAGATTTTCTTACATGGCCATGGGCAGGTGACTGTAAAGAGAGATCTGCTTTTACAGTTTGCATTGGGGAACTTTCAGAAAAGGGGCAAAGGGAAGCAGCTTGCTGATTGGATAGTGAGAAAGTAGAAATTCACAGTTCTTTCCCATAGGTAGATTTTATCATCATGCCTTGTCATTGGGTAGCCTGAGCTACATGTTTAGAATTGATGTTAAAAAATGGAAAAAGAAAAAAAAAAGGGTTTGTTGCAGGTCTTTGGGTTTGTAGCTTGGTGGTACTGATTATTTCTCTCCTCTAGTAGCATGCAAAACACTGCCAGCACCATAAATGCTCACCTGCAGGGGTGAAGCTTCTAGATGGGCAAATGCTTGATTTCTCCATGTTCAATGACATCAGTAAGTTGTGTCTTCAGAAATAAGGTCTTACCATCGGGATAATCAAGAGCTGGTATAGTTTGTGGGGTTCTGTGAGACCCCTTTGACATACTCAACAGGATGTAACACATTTGTGGCATTAGAAAATTTAATTCATGGTGAAATAGTCTAGTTGGGGCATTGTCTCCCCCACTTATATGGTGAATACATTTAAATTCCTTTAGATAAGAAAGTTTCTAAATAGCTGTTAAAAGACCTTAGTGTTAGTTGTCTTCTTATTTCCTTTATGATGCCTCCCCCAACCTCCTCTTCATTTAACCTTCCTTTTATCTTTTGATGGACACCTAGGATATTTGAAATTCTGGCTGATAAGAGCAGAGCAACAATGAACATGATGAGCAAGTAACTGTGTAATAAGATATGCAGTCTTTTGGGTATATATCCTAAAATTATATATCTACATCTTGCGGTTGGTCAATTTTAAGCTTTTTAAGGAACCCCCATGGTGATACACAGTGTCTATGCCAGTTTACTCCCACACAACATGTTCCACTTTCCTTGGATCCTCACCAGCATTCCCTACAACATTTATGTTGACCTTGGCCATTCAGACTGGAGTAAGATAGAATCTCAAAGTAGTTTCAATGTATATTTCTCTGATGTACTTTTACAATATTGATACAAATGCTACAAGAGGAACCAACCCCAGTTTGATTCATTCCATCAATGTCTACTTGACACTGCTAAAGTTGACAAGAATCTGAGAGAAAGACAGATCAAGGGTCTAGAGAAAAACCTACTAATATTATTCTGCTAAATGAGTATAGCAATGAAATGGCCCCTAATGGTATCCTGCTATACCATAGATCAGTGCATTATTGAACCTTCATGAGAAAAGTCTCTTATTGCAGTAGATGACCATTAACACAGAGACCTATAACTGGACAATGTACAAAGAGTGAGGCTTTGGACAACTCAGCCCTAAATAGATGTCTTTATCAAACCCATTCCCTCCAGGCTTAGGGACATATGAATGAGATGAAAAGATTGTTAGAACCAGTGGTGGGGAATGACTCCATGGAAACATCATCTTCCCAACATATCAGAACTGGTATACATATTTGTGGTAATATTGTGTTCCATAATAAACTTATCTGGGGGTCAGAGAACAGAACAGCGACTAGATACATGTAGAAGCCAGGCACGATGGCACACACCTTGAATCTCAGGGCTTGAGATCTCATGTCTTGCTAGGGAAAGACACATGCCTTTAACCCCAGGAAGTGATGGCAGGAAGCAGACCTCATATAAGGCATGAGGTCCAGGAACTACAGCCTTGTTAAGCTTTTAGGCTTTTAGCAGCAGTTCAGCTGAGATCCATTTTAGATGAGGACACAGAGGCTTCCAGTTTGAGGAAACAAGATCAGCTAAGGAACTGGCAAAGTGAGGTTGGATATTGCTTGTTCTGCTTCTCTGATCTTTCAGATTCACCCCAATACCTGGCTCTGGGTTTGTTTTTATTAATAAGATCTTTTAAGATTCGTGTTACACATATTAATTCACAGAAACTGTGGCAGTATGCATAAAACCTACACCGTTTCAAACTAAATAAAATTTCAGTATTAGGAAGAGGAAGTAGATATAAAGCCCCACCCCTAACCAAGCAGTTATTTGTAATTGATGCCTGCTGGGAAAAGAAAACTGATTTTTTATTTTTTAAAGAGTGTCATTCTTCAGGGTATTCTGAATGCCCAAGTATAGTTAGCCAGCATAAAATGGACCCCATATTATTCATATGCACATGTTGTGTGTTTATATGTGTGTGTATGTGTGTGTGTGCTTGTATTGGTACTTTTGTTTTGTTGGGGGTTTAGTTTGTTTTGATTTTTATTGATTGATTGATTGAGAGGAACAACATGATGCTAGGCAGCTAGGGAGTTTAAAGGATATGGGAGAAGTTGTGTAAGGAAAAATAACATGATCAAAATATATTCTTACGAAAATGCATTTTAACATTTAAAAAAAGTTTGCATATCCTTCTCCAGGGAAAGCTTTCATTCTTTGTTTGTTTGTTTCTTTCTTTCTTCTTTCCTTCCTTCCTTCTTTCTTTCTTTTCTTTTCTTGTTTTTTTTTTTTTAAACAGGATAATTTGAGCTTATGTCAGAAAGTCATTGACTGAATAAGTGGCTTCTTCTGCACTTGACCATTCTTGAAATGCTGGTTTCAAATAATGCCTGGAGACTTTTCTTGAAAGACAATTTAAACACTTTATTATTTAATAGTTTCATGCCCATTTCTGTCCAGACCCTAACCATTATTTAAGTGCTATGAGTAGCTAAAGTATTGTTTGATTGCTTGGAACATGAATTTCAGGAGATCAGTACTTCTGTTTGTCCTGGGTAGGATTGGCTCAAGTCACCCATCCCATTTGTTGAATGTTCTGATTTGACCCTCTTAGAGATAGATATGCCCTTCCTCATTAGGCCAAAATTCTCTGGAACCCCAAAATGTATGTGTACTTAGCACATATTCCTTTTTAGACCATTCTGTATATACTCAGAGCCCAAAATTTCCTGCTTCTTTAACCTGGCCATGACTTACAAAACTGGATCTGTCTGATGGACTTCGCTCTAATGCAATGGCATCTTATGAATGCTCAAATGAAAGAGAAGCTAGTTTTCCAGATTTTGAGGCTCCTAATGAAAGGTGGCACAATAAAAAAAAAAAACAGACTAAAGAGAGTCATTTATTAAGATGGTGGCAACTAAGAATAATGACATCACCCAGGAGGTACATGTATAGATGGAGGCCTTCAGGAAGAGTGATTTGTCTTCACATAGCTTAAATTATCTTGATAAGACTCCTGAGAAAGAAAGATAACATCTCCAGAATTAGCTTTATGCCCAGTCAAAATCCAAATGCCCAAGATTTGCACTGGAAATTGTGTTGGTCTAAACTGTGCTCACTGAAGAAATCTTTCTTCAAAAGACCAATAAAATGGGACCTTTCCCCTTCTGCCTTCTGGGCCTCCATGATGTTCTTATTTGCAATCAGAAGACTTGGACACCAATGCCATAGATAATTTTTGTTTCTCTCTTGCCTTTAGTTTCATGCCCAAAGAGTTGCTCTTAGAGGGGACATGAAAAATCAGAAAAATTTTATTACTTATTGGTTATATGAATAAAAAAATTGCTAAATAGCTAAAGGTTATTTATCTTCAACAAATTGTTTTATCGTGAGTTACAATGGTCAAGCATTTGCCTAGCGTGCTTGAGTCCCTGATTTTGAACCCCAGAACTGTCAAAAATGTCTGTGATTCTATGTAGTTTATTAGTTACATATTATGTGAGAGAAGAGGGCATCAAGTCTTCAAGAGTTAGAGTTATAGGCAGCTGTGAGCCACCTGACATGGATACTAGGTACCTAACTCAGGTTCTCTGCAAAAGCAATACATCTCTTAATCACAGTGCTATCTCTCCAGCCCTGGGGTTCCAAAAATTTCTAATGACTCAAGAGAAATGATTAATTGCTGTGACAAGATGAAATAGCCTTGATCATAAAGACTGAAAACCAGCTATTCAGTCATCTTTCTGATATTTGGTAAATGCATGTCCTATAAAAAAGTACTAGTCAAAGACAACTAAATCAAGCTTACAGGAACTCACAAACTATAGACCAACTGCTGTGGAACCTGCATGGGACTAGACTAGGCCCTCTACATATGGGAGATAGTTGTGTAGCTTAGTCTGTTTGAGAGGCTCCTGGCAGTAGGATCAGAATCTATCCTTGGTGCATGAGCTGGCATTCTGGAGCCCATTACATATGGTTGGCTGCCTTGTTCAGCCTTGATGCAAGGGGAAGGGTCTTGGTCCTGCCTCAACTGACCATATCAGGCTTTGCTGACTTCCCATGGGAGGCCTTATTCTTTTGGAGGAGGGGATTAGGGTGGGTCGGGAGAGGGAGAGGCTAGGAGGGAGCAGGAGGAAGGATGAGAGGAGGATCTCTGGTTGGTATGTAAAATGAACAAAAAAATATTTTAAATAAAAAAAGCACTAGTCTTTCCCTGATGAGATTTCTTACTTCGTTTATTTATTTTTCAGCTTTCATTCTTCTCTCATACATTACATTTCAACTGCAGTTTTTCCTCCTCCACTTTTCCAAGTTCTTCCCCATCCCTCTCTACTCCCCTAGAAGACTCCTCCATTCTTTCCACCTAAAAAATAACAGGACTCCCAGGGATATCCACTGAACACGGTCTAACAAGATGCAATAAGACTAGATACAAACCCTCATATCAAGGCTGGAAGAGACAAATCCGTAGGGGGAAAAGGATTCTAAGCACAAGCAAAAGAGTCAGACACCCCCACTCCCATTGCTGGGAGTCCTACAAGAACACCAAGCTACACAATCTTAAGGTATATGAAGAGGATCTAGCTCAGACCCATATAGGATCCATGATTGTCACTTTAGTCCCTGTGAGCCCCTATGAGCCTTGAAAAAAACTAGACATCAATAAGCCAAATAATCCAATTTAAAAATGGAGTATATCATCCTCAGTGAGATAATCCAGACCCAGAAAGACAAACATGATTGATGCCTAGCTCAATTGCCATCAAAGGGGCATCATCAGGAACTGATAGGAGTAAATACATAGCCCAACATTAGGTGAAGCCAGGTGAATGCCACAGAAGAGGGGGAGGAAGTATTGTAAGAGCCAGAAGGGTCAAAGACACCATGAGATTTCTTCCTTTAAAAGTTAGGATAAGCAGAACATATTGGTGCATGCCTGTTATCCTAACACACACAAAGGGAAATGAGGATTCAAGGCCATGCTGAGCTATACAGTGAGGATCCATCTCTTGCCCCCAAGAAACTAAAACAGACAGGAAAAACTGAATAATAATCACATGGTGGTATTTTTCCAGGTGCTTTCAGTGATACAAAAACATCTAGAAGGCTTACTAACCTCCTTATCTCTTGAGTTGTCCCAGCCTTTTGCTTTTTATGTGATACTCACATGATAAACCCTTGTTAGATTAAATTTAGTTGTTGTGACATAGAAGAAATATGTAAGAAATTGTATTGCCCTCACTGCTGCATGGGCCTAGAAAAAGAGTGGAATAGCTTTTAAACCTGGTTATAGTCTTCTCATAAACTTTCATTTGTGATCATTAGCACCAAAATGTGACAGCACTAACAAGTGCTAAGCAAGTATTTTCAAAACATTTAGATTCAATAAACTGTCCTGATAATTTTCACACTCCTTGTTTTTCCCTTCCATTTCAAATCGGAACATTTCTGTTATGCTGCCCATGTTTGATATTGCCTGGGACTGTATGTAAATAAATTCTGTACTTACTTAAAAGTTAATCCACTGTATATAGTGAAAGGAAAGCAGGGTCACATCTTGCAGTTATCCTTTTAACTGGTTTGTTGTTCTAAGACAATTGTATAAATGTGCTTCAAGACACTATTGATTTTATACTGTGTATTTTCTGATGGAAATTAGTTTTTCAATTTTCTGTCTCATCACTTCATTTTAGATGATCACGTTCTTGTAAATTAAAAGTACATTAGTCTTTGGATTTCTGAGTGGTTCTGTCTACTCAATTTGAGGATGGAATCATTAACCTTTTGCTACTGATGTATTTTGATGTACTGAGTAGGTTTCCCCTTGGGGAAAGAGAGTTGGAAGGCAGTAATTGTCAGAGAAGAATGTTGCTCAGGGGAGATATATTTGATTAGGAAGCACACACTGTGACATGCCTCTAGAGTTTTTCTGTATGTGTTTGAAAAACCTTCCTTATTCTGTATAAGGCAGCTGTTATTATAAATTTAAAAAAAATGGCACATCATTGTCACATGGTTTATTAATTGAACAGATAACAGGTGGCCAGCTTCATCTACATAGCAAGTTCCAGGCTAATAAGGAATACATAGTAAGATTTGTCTCTAAAGTGGATGTGGTATCAGGAGACCAGCAGTGTGGTTCAGTAGGTAAAAGTTCTGGAGGCATGGTAGAAAGTGAGAACCAACTCCCACAAATTGTCCTGTGACTACACATGTGCCATAACATAACCAAGACCTTCAATAAATTTAGTAAAATTTTAAAAGCAAAAGAAAAATTGTATCTGTCTGACAATCACTTGCCTGTCTTATTTGCATGAATCTTCATCTCTTTGATCAGATACTATGATGAACTTCCACATATGAATTGTATCTATGTGTAGCTGAAATTTTTTCTAGTCCTGCCTGGCCCACAGTCAGGACAAATCTCTCTTACCCGCCAGTCCCACAGCCACTCAGACTCAACTGAGTAAACACACAGAGACTTATATTGTTTATAAACTGTATGGCCATGGCAGGCTTTTTGTTATCTAGTTTTTTTTATCTTAAATTAACCCATTTCCATAAATCTATACCTTGCCACATGGCTCGTGGCTTACCAGTATCTTACATGTTGGTACTCATGGTGGCGGCTGGCAGCGTCTCTTGACTCAGCCTTTTTGTTCCCAGAATTTTCTTCTCTGTTTGTCCCACCTATACTTCTTGCCTGGCTACTGGCCAATCAGCATTTTATTTATACAGAGTGATATCCACAGCATCTATGCTCTTTCTATTCATCACAATACAACTAAGAGTAAATCTATTGTGTTCTTTTCAACAGTCTATTATAAAATTATTGCTATATTTTTATAACTTTCAAGAGCCTATTTCAGTGCATTTGTACTTGAGTTAATGTGTTTGATTGTGCAGAAATGTCAGTAAAAGGAAACAATCACTTTATGAAAAATTTCAAGGTATTTGTTATTTATATTTCCAAGGTTATTTGTATGTAATAACTGAAAAACTTGGGCATTGTTTGCTAAAGTAACATCAACTTTCTGGCAAGTCATATACTGATGAAAGGTTCTATATTTTTAAGTAATATAACTTGTAATGGAGCCAACTCTTAGAATAAGATTATGAGGGTTGAAAAAATAGACTAGTGTAGATTTTGTAAAGTGGTTATTAATCCTGAGATGCTAATACCAAGCATGGTTTGGCTATGTTTCCAGAAGCATTGAAGGCTTTTTCCATGGTCTGTGGCAGTATTTGGAGGTGGTGGAAACTGTAAGAGGTGAGATCAAGGGTTCAAGTCTAGGACTTCACAGAGAAGAATGTGAGTTACTAGACTCCTTATTGTTTACTTTTCAATCATGAAGTGAGTGGTTTTGCTTTACCATGTGCTCCCACTCTTTTTTTTTTTTTTTTTTTTTTTTTTACCATGGTTTGAAAATCTACAGGGTCAAAATATCCCTCACTCAAATTGACAAAACTGCTGCACCAAATAACCCCTTTTCCCATGCCAAGTGTTTGCTACTGTGATGGAAGTTGACTCAGTGTTGCTAGTTATGTACATAGAAAGAAGGCTGAGAAAATAAGTGAATGAATGAATTAGTGAAGTCATCCTCCATTCACTTGTTTTGCAATCATGTTATTCCCAAATATGTTCTCCTATGTTATGTTATTAAATATTATTAAACTTCCCATCCCATACCTCTGATGGAAGCCTCCTACTCCACCAGAGGCCAGGCCAGCATCCTGAACTCCAGGTAATACTGTTCTCCCACCCTTCTAAAGCTTGTCCAGCATAATTCCAACTGTCCCTTCTCTCCTCATCACCATATCCCAGCCCATATCTCTGGCAGAAGTCTTCCACCCCATCAGAGGCCAGGCCAGCTCCCTGAAAATCAGGGAAGACACTCTCCCATACATCCTCCTGCACTGCCTGTTTCAGCCCAGCTGGACCCCAAGTACCCCTCCTCTCCTCATCACCTTATCTGGGCCTGTACCTCTGGTAGAAGTCTCCTACTCTACCAGAGGCCAGGCCTGCATCCAGAACCCTAGGTAATACTCCCCCCCAACTTTGCCTGTGCTCACTCAGCATAACTCCAATTGTCCCTTCTCTCCTTGTCACTGTATTCAAGCCTACAACTCTGACTGAAGCCTTCTACCCAATCAAAGGCTAGGCCATGATTCTGAATCACAGGGGACAGACCAGCAAGCATTGTGAACCCCAGAGACCAGGCCAACTCCATTAATGACAGGCACAAGCCTTTTACCACATCAGAAGCCAGGCTATCATCTGAACATCAGGAAGCACACACATAGCCAGAACCCCAGCCTAAAACTTGGGGCAGTAACCCCTGTTAGACTAGAGGCCATCCAGGTCATCAGAAGTCTAGACCGCAATGTGTGCAGAGACCTTCTACTCAACCACAGGCCATGGGATCTAGAAGACCAGAGCAGAACCAGAAACTATGTAAGAAAACACTTGTCTAACAAAGACAAATCCAGAAATTGGTACCTAGACCTATAATCATTCTAAATTCAGATGCCCAAAAATAAATGGAAGAACACAAACAACAACAATCAGGGCAATATGTCACCTCCAGAGCCCAGCCATCCCACTACAGAGAGCCCTGAATATTCCAACCCAGCCAAAGCACCAGAAAACAACCTTAAAACCAACTTTGTGATGATAGAGGCCCTTAAAAAAGAAAAGAATAAATCTTTTAAAGAAATCCAGGAAAACACAAACAATTGGAGGAAATAAATAAATCCCATAAAGACAGCCAAGAAAAGACAGACATAAAGGTGAAGGAAATGAATAAAACTGTTCAAGACTTGAAAATGGAACTAGAAGCAATACAGAAAACACAAAGAGAGGGAATTCTGAAAATGGAAAATCTAGGTAAGGAAACAGTGACTGCAGATGCAAGCATCACCAACAGAATACAAGGGATAGAAAAGAAAATCTCAGGCATTGAGGACACAATAGAAGAAATAGATACATCAGTCAAAGAAAAAGTTAAATCTAAAAATTCCTGACACAAAACATCTAGGAAATCTGGGACACTATGAACAGAACAAACTAAAATAATAGGAATAGAAGAAGGAAAAGATTCCCAGGTCAAAGACCCAGAAAATATTTTTAACAAAATCATGGAAGAAAGTTTTCGTAACCTAAAGAAGAACATGCTTATAATGGTACAAGAAGCTTATAGAACAACAAATAGATTGAATCAGAAAAGAAAGACCCCCTTGCTACATAATAATCAAAACACTAAAAACACAGAACAAAAAAAGAACATTGAAAGCTGCAAGAGAAAAAGTCCAAATCAGGCAGACCTGTTAGAATTAAACTTGACTTCTCAATGGAGAGTCTGAAAGCCAAAGGGGCTTAGGTAGATGTCCTAAGACTCTAAGAGAGCACAGATGCCAGCCTAGACTACTATACTCAGCAAAATTTTCAGTCACGATAGATGGATTAAAAAAAGATATTACATGATACAGTCAAATTTAAACAGTATCTGTTTACAAATCCAGCCTACATAAGGTACTCAAAGGAAAATTCCAAGCCAACAGGGTTCACTACATCTAGGAGACTACAGGCAACAAATAATCTCACACCAGCATAACCAAAAGAAGGAAAACATGCACACACACAATACTACCATCAACAACTACAACAAAATAACAGGAATTAATAATCATTAGTCATTGATATCTGTCAATATCAATGGACATATTTCCACAATAAAAAGACACAGACTAATAGAATGGGTGCAAAAATAAGATCCATCCTCCTGCTGCATAAAGAAACATACCACAACATCAAAGATAAATAGTACTTCAGAGTAAAGAGTTGGATTTTTTTTTTATTTTTTCCAATCAAATGGACCTAATAAGCAAGCAAATATATCTATTATAATATCTAACAAAATAGACTTCAAAGCAGAACTAATCAAAAGAGATGGAGGACATTTCATATTCATCAAAGAAAAAAATCCAACAAGATGTTTCATTCCTTAACATCTATGCTACAAACACAAGAACATCCACATCTGTAAAAGAATCATTATTAAAACTTACACATTGATTCTCACACAATGATAGTGAGAGGCTTCAATATCTCACTCACATGAGAGAAAAGATCACCTAGACAAAAAGTAAACAGAGAAATACTGGAGCTAAAAAGATGTTATGACTAAAATAAACCTAACAGAATATGCCACCCAAACACAAAGAAACATACTTTTTTCTTAGCACCTCGTGGAACATTCTCAAAATTGCCCACATACTCTATCACAAAGCAAGTCCCAATAGATACAAGAAAATTGAAATAATCCCCTGTAATCTTTCAGACCACCATGAATTAAATCTGATTTCAAAAACAACAGAAACAACAGGAAGCCTAAAAACTTATGGAAATATAATAACTTTACTGAATTATGCCTGAGTGAAAGCAGAAATAAAGAAAGAAATTAAAAACTTCCTAGAATTCAATGAAAATGAATGCACAACATACCCAAACTTATGGGACACAATGAAAGTGGTGCTAAGAGGAAATTTTATAGCACTAAGTGACTTCATGAAGAATTTGCAGAGATCTTATGCTAGTGACTTAACAGCACACGTGAGAGCTCTAGAACGAAAAGAAACAAACACACTAAAGAGGAATAGTTGGCAGGAAATAATCAAGCTGAGGGCTGAAATCAATAAAATAGAAATACAGAGAAAAATACAGAGTCAAAGAAAGAAAGAGTTGATTCTTTGAGAAAGTGAACAAGATAGTCAAACCCTTATCCAAATTAATAAAAGGCAGAGAGATAATATCCCAATTAATAAAATTAGAAATGAGAAGGGAGATATAACAGACACTGAAGAAATCCAGAGAATAATTAGGTCATATTTCAAAAGCTGGTACTCCACAAAATTGTAAAATCTAAAAGTAATGGACAAATTTCATAGTTACCATTTACCAAAGTTAAATGAAGATGAGACAAACTATTTAAATAGACCTATAACCCCCAAGGAAATAGCAATCATTAAAAGTGTCCCAACCAAAAACAAAAACAAAAACAGGCCAGGGCTAGAGGGTTTTAGCACAGAATTGTACCAGACTTTCAAAGAACAGGTAATACCAATACTCCTCAAATTATTTCACAAAATAGAATCAGAAAGAACATTGACGAATACATTTGATGAGTGCCAAATTCATTCAATGAGGCCATAGTCACCCTTATACCCAAACCACACAAAGATACAATGAAGAAAGACAATTGCTGATCAATTTTTCTTATGATCATTGATCAAAAAATACCCAATAAAACACTCTTATACTGAACCCATTAATACATAAAAAATGTTGTCCACCACAATTGGTAGGCTTTATTCTAGAGATGCAGATTGTTCAACATAGGAAAATCTGTCAATGTAATCTGCCATATAAACAAACTGAAAGAAAAAAAGACACATGATTATCTCATTAGTTGCTGAAAAAGCCTTTGGCAAAATGCAACACCCTTTCATGATAAAAGGCTTGGAGACATCAGCGATACAAGGAACATACCAAATTATAATAAAGGCAATATATAGCAAGCCTATAGCCAACATCAAATTAAACAGAAAGAAATTCAAAGCAATTCCACTAAAATTAGGAACAAATCAACTCTCTCCATAGCTATTCAATATAATACTTGAAGTTCTAGGTAGAGCAATAAGACAAGTGAAGGAAATCAAGGGAATGAAAACTGGAAAGAAAGAAGACAAAGTATCACCATTCACAGATGATATGATAGTATACATAAGCAACACCAAAAATTCTACCAGGGAACTCCTAAAGCTAATAAACACATATAGTGAAATGGCTGGATACAAGATTAATCCAAAAATATCAGTAGCCCTCCTACATATGAACAGTAAAAGGGTTTAGAAAGAAATCAGGGAATTAGCACCCTTCACAATAGCTACAAATAAAAATATAAAGTGTCTTGGGGTGACTCCAACCAAGCAAGTGAAAGACCTGTATGACAAGAACTTTAAATCTTTGAAGAAAAAAAATTGTAGAATATATCAGAAGATGGAAAGCTCTCTCATGCTCATGGATGGTAGGACTAACATAGTAAAAATGGCCATCATACCAAAAGCAATCTACAGATTCAGCACAATCTCCAGCATAATTTGAACACAAGTCTTTACAGAGCTTGAAAGGAAAATACTCAGCTTCTTATGGAAAAAAATCCAGAGTAGCTGAAGCAATCCTGTACAATAAACGAACTTCTGAGGGTATCACCATCCCTTATTTCAAGCTCTACTACAAAGCCATTGTAATAAAAACCACATGGTATTGGCATAAAAACAGACAGGTGGACCAACGGAATCGAATAGAATACCCAGACATAAATTCAAACACCTAGGCATGTTTGGTTTTTGCTAAAGATGCCAGAAATATACAATGGGGAAAAAAAAAGTATCTTCAGCAAATGGTGCTGATCGAACTTGATGATGGCATGTGGAAGAGTATGAACAGACCCATGTCTATCACTCTTAACAAAACTCAAATCCAAGTGGCTCAAAGACCTCAAAATAAATCCAGATGCAATAAAACCTGATAAAAGAGAAAGTGGGGAATAACCTTGAATTCATGGGCACAGGAGACAACTTCCTGAACGGAACACCAATAGTGCAGGCACTAGTATCAACAATTACTAAATGGGACCCCCATAAAACTAAAAATTTCTGTAAAGCAAAGGACACCATCAACAGAACAAAATGGTAGCCTACAGAATGGAAAAAGATCTTTGTTGACCCCACATCTGACAGAATACTGATTTCCAAAATATAAAAAGAACTCGAGAAACTTGACATTAAAAAAAAGAACCCAATTAAAAAGTGGAGTTTACATCTAAACAGAGAATTCTTAAAAGAAGAATCTCAAATTGCTGAGAAATACTAGAAGAAATGTACATCATCCTTAACCATTAAGGAACTGAAAATCAAAAATACTTTGAGATTCCATCTTTCAGCTGTCAGAATTCCTGAGATCAAAAACACAAGTGACAGCTTATCCTGGAGAGGATGTGGAGCAAACGGAACACTCCTATACTGCTGGCTGGAATGCAATCTTGTACAGCCACTTTAGAAATCAATATGGTGGTTTCTCAGAATACTGGCAATTGTTCTACCCCAAGACCCAGCTACACCAATCTTGAGCATATACCCAAATGATCCCTAGTCATACCACAAGTACACTTGCTCAACTAGGTTCATAGTATCTTTATTTGTGATAGCTAGAACCTAAAAACAACTTTAATGTCCCTCAACTGAAAAATAGGTAATGAAAATGTGATAGATTTAAACAATAGAGTGTTACTAGCTGTTAAAACAAGGACATCATGAAATTTGAAGGTAAATGAATGGAACTAGAAAGAATCATCCTGAGTGAGGTAACCCAGACCCAGAAGGACAAACAGCATATGTACTCACTTACCAGTAAATGCTAGCTATAATGTAAAAGATAACCACGTTACAATCCACAGACCCAGAGAGGCTAGGTAACAAGGAGGGTTCTATGGTAGAAGCTTGGAATTCTCGTGAAAGGGAAATAGAAGAGATTTTGTGGGTGGACTTAGGGTAGGTAGGGATGGGAACATGAAGGATCAGGTAGGGGAGGAGGGAGGAGGAAAGTACCAAAAGAGAAAACTGAAAAGAGGGGACATTTCAGGTTGAGTTGGAAACTTGGTGCAAAGGAAACTCTAAGGAATCTACAAGGATGACCCCATCAAAATTCCAAGTAATGGAGATATGTACCCTTAACTGGCCATCTCCTCTGACTAGGCAAGACTTCCAGTGGAGAGATCGGGACACTAATATAATCACATAAATTTTGACCTAGTCTGTCCTGCCTATGGGATGTGCTGGGGTAAGTGGGGGGTGGGGCACAGAGATTGTGGGAGTGACCAACTAATGACTAGTCCAGCCTGAGACCCATGATATGAGAGTGAGTCCACCCCTGATACTGCCTGGAGTGCCAAGACTCAGAGGCCAGAGGCTGGGTGGCCCAGAGACCTAAGATGACTAGAGAAAAATCATGTTGATGTAATGATGCATAATGGTATTCTGTTATACTTATAGACCGGTGCCTAGCCCCATTGTCATCAGAGAACCTTTATCCAGTAACTGATGGAAACAGATACAGAGACCCACTACCAAATATTAGGCCAAGTTAATGGAATCCTGCTGAAAGAGGGGGGAAAGACTGTAGGAGTCAGAGCAGTCAAGGACTTCCCAAAAAAACCCACAGTATCAACAAACCTGGTCTCATAGGAACTCAGAGACTGAACTAACAACCAGGAAGACTGCATGGGACTGACCTAGGCCCTATGTGACAGCTGTGTTGCTTGGTCTTCTTATAAGACTTCTAACAGTGGGAGCAAGGACTTTTTTTAACTCTTTTGCTGACTTTTGGGGCTCTACTTCTCATATTGGGTTGTCCAGCCTTAATACTAGTAAATAATAATACT
The DNA here is from genome assembly GCF_949786415.1 of Peromyscus eremicus. Classification (NCBI taxonomy): domain Eukaryota; kingdom Metazoa; phylum Chordata; class Mammalia; order Rodentia; family Cricetidae; genus Peromyscus; species Peromyscus eremicus. The sequence continues at coordinate 71,708,878 of NC_081419.1, forward strand.
TAATACTTAATAAAAGGGGGTGCTCAGTCTTACTGCAACTTGATATGTGATGTTTTGATGATATCCATGGGAGGCCTTCCCTTTTCTGAGTGGAAATGGAAAAGGAGAGGATTGGGAAGTGCAGAGAGGAAGTGGAGGAAGGACTGGGAGGAGAGGAGGAAGAGGAAATAGGGGTCTGGATATAAAATAAATATATGAACGTTTAAAAATTAAAACAAATAAGTACAGACACATTCAATGTGTGGTTTTCATCACAACCTTATTACTTGCCTTTCTGATTCCAAATAGTAAATCTTCTGATTAATTTCATGTACTTGCCAGATTATCCTTTGAAATCATTGTTCTGGGGAAGTTTTCTATATTCAAACACTTATCTGGTTTTTCATGGCATATGCCACACATAAACGTTGTAAGTTGTCCCATTGTGACCTTAACAGATTGTTTTAAACCTCTTCAGTTTGATTTCCCTCTTTATCATTTCTGTCTTGCACCTCACTTAATAAATTGTATAACTTGTCCTCACCCAGTTCACAACTGTGTCTGAGCATTTGCACTTATTGTGCAGAGGATAGATGCAAGTTACTCAATGATCTCTATTTCCAATTTCTTACTGTCCCCATGGCTGCTCACTACATTTTATTTTGCAATATATGCTACTATATAGTCTTTACAATTAGCACCACGGGCAGTCAATAAAGTGAGAAATGAATGTTGAAGATAGTTTTCAAGAAAAGTCTTAAAAGACATAAAAAGCAATTCATCTTCATACACATCCAAGTGTTTTATGTTTTAGGTCTGAGATTTTATCAGTTGGAATCACTTGTCCTAATTCTTGGTGCTCAAAGATCACCAGACAGGGTTGTTTTCAGGCTTGGGTCTGATTCACTCCTTTTTACATTTCCTAAACTCTTCCTACTGCTTACAACTCAGATATCATGTGACAAGCTTTGAGAATGCCATCTCTGCCCTAGGAAGATGAAACTAAAACTTTGAAAGGCATTCAAGTCATAACTGACAATAAGAGACTAATGGCAGGAAGCTGTGCATTCAAAAGTAAGGAAGAGAAAAAATTTTACAGTTGTCATGTAGTGAGACATTTTTATTCTTGCATGCTTGCATGTAAGAAAAAAATTACCTTCTTCTTTGTGTGTAACTTGAGTAATTTGAATATCGAACCTGGGACTTTTCACAAGTCCATGATCCACCACTGAGTGACAATCCAGTATCTTAATTCTTATGAAAACCAAGTACTGTGCATCAAATTCTTTACTCCTCCCTTTTGCATGTACTTTCTACAGACTTTTCTTAACACATGAGTGGTAAGAAAGCTGAGTAGTTTATATCAAATGTCTAAATATTTTACAGATAGGAATCATTCCACAAAACCTTTTAAAGAAAAGTCCAGATTCTGAACCTGCTCTTTACTTTCAAGGTCTGAGCAGCAGAGGGCACAGATGGCCCCCCATACCTCCTGGTCTGGAGGGTCCCATAACTATCCAGGACCTTCTTGATGCCAAAGGTACCAGGTGGTCATTCACCATTATACCAAGCTTGTGGTTTCTAAGCCTGTGGCACAGAGGAGATGAAAAGTAACATCTTCATGCCATGCCTTGTGGCTGAGGTGGGCAGGACTCAACCAAGTGCCACCTGTGACTCAACCAGGGGCCAGTCAGGCACCAGAGGACCATTATGTTGAGCAAGCACAGGGTGGGGAAACAGAAGAGAGAAGGAAAGAGGCAGAACTGTTCATGAGCTGGGGAGAGAGGTGTATCTGAAGAGGTGAGGGTGGCGATGAATGGGATAAAGTGAATGGCCTGCTTGCCGCTTAAGTCCAGGGTGATGTCTGGGCCTGGGCTATTGCCAAGGGCCAAGTTCTGATTCAAGGTTCTGCAATGATCAAGGGGACTGTCTGTGACTCTGATCACCACTGAGGGCCATGCAGAGGCCTCCAGAGGCTACCCAGATTCATGATGATGTCCAAGGACTACATGGCCTTGAGGGCCATGCCAATCTGGCAGGCCTGTGCTGCAACCTGGGGCTATGGTGACATCCAAGCCTGGGCTGCTGCCAAAGATCATGTCTAGGTCTGTAGTCCTGCCATAGCCAGGTTATGTGTTGATGTCCAGGGGCCCATGTTGCTACCATAGGCCACACAAATGCCCAGAGTCTAAGACTCAGCCTATGACCAAAATGGTGTCCCAAGGCTGCACCACCACATGGGGCCTTGCCAATTTGAGTTGCCAGTGCTGTCACCTGGGGCCACAGTGTCATCCAGGTCAGTGCTGCTGCCTAGAGCTGTGTCTGGGTCCATGGCTGATATGTCTGTGACTACTGTTACCACCAAGAGCCATGCAGATGACTGGGGTGGGGGGATGCCCTCCCCTGCTCACCCATTTGTACCTGCCACAGAAAAGAGATCTGGCCCCAGGGTCATGAAAGAGGGAGAACTAGTTCTGCCTTTCATGGGCTGCTGCACACAGGAGAGCAGGCTCTGCATTCTATCTAGGCAGCACACTAGAGTTGACCCCAGCCCCATTCCATTTTGTGCATGTGGTGGCATGGATGAGGAAAAGATGCCCTCCCCCTCCTCCCCTTGCTACCTGTGACAGGCAAGAGAGCTGGCCACCAGTTCATGAGAGTGAGAAAACTAGCCCTGCCCCTCACCAGCTGCAACACACAGGATAGCTGACATGCCTCATCCCATAACCCCTGTAGCAGTCAGTAAAGAAGGCCCTGCACCTACCTCACCTGGGCACAATATATCACCACATTTGACCATAAACTTAATAACTCCCAGGTTTTTTTTTTTTAAGGAAAAAGCATTATTAACTAGAATTTTGAAGTAAACACAAATTAATCATTATTCTGAAGTATCAGGACACTGCTAAAGTACTGTTACTATTCTAGAAATTATATTATTAAAGACCTAATTATAATTCAACTGAGATAGTGCCAGTTATGTGAAGCATATGTGACATGCAAAGGAATTAAGGCTTAATGTAACAGAATGCTTCCAAAATATGCTAGCTATGTGTTAAGGGAGATCTGGAGGAAACTGGAAGGCACAATCCCTGACTACAAGGGATTTAACAGATGTGTTAATAAGGCAGAATGCCCGTGAGACCAGGAAAGAAACTATGATGAAGAGATAAATTTATTGTGGTAACATATTCTTTACAATTAGCACCACCGGCATTCAACAAAGTGAGAAATCAGTGTTGAATATAGTCACCAAAAAAGGCTTTTAAAAACATAGAAGATAGTTCATCTTCATAGAAATCTGTTTTTTTTTTCTGTTTTAGCTTTAAAAATGAAAAATAGAAGATACATGCCTAAAGGCTAACCATAATTTTTTTGTTGTTTTTACATTCCAACCAAAGTTCCCCCTTCCCAGTTACTTCCCCTGCACACCTTCTTTCTGTCTCCCCACCTCATCTACATCTCCTCCACAGTTTCTCTTCAGATACAGATGGCATCCCATGAATATCAGGCAGCCTTAGGATATCAAGTTGCAGTGAGACTAGGCACCTCCTCTTTTATTAAGGCTGTGTGAGGCAATTTAACGTGAGGAATGGGTTCCAGAAGCTGACAACAGAGTCAGAGATATCCCTTGGTCTCACTGTTAGGAGTCCCACATGAGGACCAAGTTACACAATTGTAACATATTTGCAGAGGGCCTAGGTCAGTCCCATGCAGGCTCCTTTGTTGTTGGCTCAGTCTCTGTGAGCCCCTATGAGCCCAGGTTAGTTGGTTCTGTGGGTTTTTTTGGGGGGTGCCCTTGAACCTACTGGTTCATACAATCGTTCCCCCTCTTCTGCAGGGTTCTCTGAGCTCTCCCTAGTGTTTGGCTGTTGGTCTCTGTATCTCTTTCCGTCAGTTGCTGGGTGAAGCTTCTCTGATGACAACTGGGCTAGGCACTAATTATATTAGTATAGCAGGAAATCATTAGGAATCGTTTCACTGGCTTTTTTTTTTCTATTCATGTTTGGGTCTATCCTATATTCTGGCCCTCAGAGGGGAGCTCCCTCTAAGCATATAGGTCTCCAGCTATGCCAGTCATTAGTTGTTGACTTTCACACTTTCTGCACCATCTTTACCCCAGCACATCTTGTAGGCAGGAGAAATTGTAGGTCAAGGGCTTTGAGGCTAGATTAGTGTCTAAGTCCCTACAACTTGAAGTCTTGCCTGGTTACAGAAGATGGCCAGTTCAGGCTCTGTATCCTCTCTTGCAAGGTGTCTTAGCTAGGGTTACCTTCCTAGATTCCTGGGAGTTTCCATTGCTCTAGGTCTCTAGCTTGTTTAAGAGACGCCCCTAGAATCCAGTTTTCTCTCGAAGTACTCACTCCCTCAACCTTCCCCCAACCTGTACCTTCCTGTTACATTCTCATGCCCCCTTCCAGGTCCCTTCCACCATCCATTGGCAATGTCCATTCTATTTCCTCTTCACAGTGACATTCATGCACCTACCTGCAACTTGAGAGCTCCTGTTCCTTAGCTTCTCTCGGTCTGTGGGTTGTAGCATGGTTTTACTTTACTTTACGGCTAATATTCACTTATGAGTGAGTACATAGCATGTTTATCTTTCTGTGTCTGAGTTACCTCAGGATGATCATTTGTAGTTCTATACATTTGCTAGCATATTTCCTGATGTCATTTTTTTAACAATTGAGTAATACTCCATTGTATAAATGTACCACATTTTTTTTCATCCATTCCTCCATGGAGGAACATCTAGATTGTTTCCAGTTTCTGGCTATTATGAATAAAGCTGCTATGAACGTAGCTGTGCAAGTGTCCTTGTGTTGTGGTTGAATGTCCTTTAGGTATATGCCCAGGAATGGTAGAGCTGGGTCTTGAGGTAAATAGATTCCCAATTTTCTGAGGAAGCACCATGTTTATTTCCAAAGTGGCTGTACAAGTTTGAATTCCCACCAGCAGTGCAGAAATAATCGCCTTGCTCTACATCCTCTCCAGCATAAGCTGTCACTTGAGTTTTTGATCTTAGCCATTCTGACAGGTGTAAGATGGAATCTCAATGTCATTTGAATTTGCATTTCTTTGATAGCTAAGGATGTTTAACATTTATTTAAGTGTTTCTTGGCCATTTGAGATTTCTTTGTTACAAATTCTATGTTTAGATCTGTGTAGCATTTTTAATTGGATTACTTAGATTTTTAATGTCTATTTTATTGAGTTCTTCATATATTTTGGATATTAGCCTACTGTCAGATATGGAGTTGGTGAAAATCTCTTCCCATTCTATTAGCTGCCTTTTAATCCTATTGACAGTATCTTTTGCATTACAGAAAAATTTCAATTTCATGAGGTCTCATTCATCAGTCTTAGTGATTGTATGATTGATGTCCTGCTCAGGAATCGTTTCCTGTGGCAATGCATTCAAGGCTATTTTCCGATTTCTCTTCTATCAGATTCTGGTTTTATTTTAAGGGCTTTGATCTACTTGGACTCAAGTTTTGTGGGGAGTGATAGATATGGATCTATATGCATTCTTCTACATGTCGACATCCATTTAAACCAGCACAATTTGTTGAAGATATTTTCTTTTTCCATTGTATAATTTGGTCTTCTTTGTCAAAAATCAAGTGTCCATAGGTGTGTGGATTTACTTCTGGGTCTTCAATTTGATTCCTTTGAGCAACCTGTTGGCTTTTATGCCAAAAATTATGCAGTTTTAATTACTAGTACTCTAGAGTAGAACTTGAAATCAGGGAGTATGATACCTCCAGAAGTTCTTTTATTGTATAGGATCGTTTTAGCTATCATGGGTTTTTTGTTTGTTTATTTCTTTTTCCATATGAAGTTGAGTATCATTCTTTCAAGGTTTGTAAAGAATTGTGATGTAATTTTGATGGGAATTGCACCGAAGCTGCAGATTGCTTTTGGTAAAATGGCTATTTTTACTATGATAATCCTTCTAATCTATGATCATAGAAGATATTTCCATCTTCTGATATTTTCTCAAATTTCTATTTTCAGAGACTTGAAGTTCTTATCACACATGTCTTTTACTTGCTTGGTTAGTGTTACACCAAGATATTTTATATTATTTGTGGCTATTTTGAAGGGTATTTTCCCCTGGTTTCTTTATCAGCCCTTTTATCTTTTATATATATGAGGTCTACTGAGTTTTTTTTTTTCATTAATCATGTATTTAGCCACTTTGCTGAAGGTTTTCCTTCAGATGTAGGAGTTCCCTGGTAGAATTTTGGGGTTTCATATGTATATTATCATATGAGAGTGGACAGCCTTGTCTAGTTCCACATTTTTGTAGAATTCCTTTGAGTTTCTCTCCATTTAATTTTATGTTGGCTATAGACTTTCTGTAAATTGCCTTTATTATGTTTAGGCATGTCCCTTGTATCCCTGACCTTGCTAATAATTTTATCATGAAGGAATATTGGATTTCATCAATAGCTTTTTCAGCATCTAATGAGATGATCATGTGTTTTCTTCTTTCAGTTTGTTTATACGGTGGATTACATTGACTGATTTTTGTAAGTTGAACCATCCCTGCATCTCTTGGATCAAGCCTGCTTAATCACATGGTAGATGATCTTTTTGATGTGTTCTTAGATTTAGTTTGAGAGCACTGTATTGAGTATTTTTGCATCAATGTTCATAAGATAAATCAGACTGTAATTCTCTTTGCTGGATCTTTGTGTGGTTTGTGTATCAGGGTTACCATGGCCTCATAAAATGAATGTAGCAATGTTCCTTCTGTTTCTATTTTGTGGAATAATTTAAGGAGTATTGTATAATCGGACATTCCTTTGGGCTGCCAGCTCACAAATAATGAAATGGAGACTACTATTAATTATGAAACCTCACTCTTACTTAGGCTTGTCCTATTAGCTGTTAGAACTTAAATTAACCCATTTTTATTAATCTACATTCTACCATGTGCCACTAATTCTCTTTCATCTTTCATCTCCTGTTTCTTCTCTGTCTGTTGACTCTGTCCTTCATCCCAGAGTCCTCTCTATCCATAGAAGTCCTACTTATACCTCCTGTCTAGCTATTGGTCATTCAGCTCTTTACTAAACAAATCACAGCAATATATTTTCACATGGTATGCAAATATCCCACAACAATATTGGTATTAGCTCTTCTTTGAAAGTCTGTAGAATTCTGTACTAAAATTATCTGGCCCTGGCTTTTTTATTTTTTAGGAGACTTTAATTACTACTTCTATTTCCTTGGGGTTAAAATCCTTATCTAATCTTGATTTAACTTTAATAAGTGGTTTCTATCAAGAAAATTGTCCATTTCTTTTCAGTTTTTCAATTTTGTGGAGTAGATGTTTTTGAAGTATGACCTAATAATTCTTTGTATTTCCTTGGTATCTGTTCTTATATTCCCCTTTTCATTTTGATTTTGCTAATGTGGGTATTTGCTTTCTGCTTTTTAGTTAGTTTGGATAAGAGTTGGTTGATTTTCATGTTGATTTTCTCAAAGAAACAAGTCTTTGTTTTATCGTTTCTGTGTATTGATCTCTTTGTTTCCTTTTTATTGATTTCATCCCTGAGTTTGACTATTTCCCATCTTATACTAATCTTGGATGTGTATGATTCTTTTTGTTCTATAACTTTCTGATGTGCTGTTAAGTCTCTGGCAGAAGAATTCTCTAATTTCTTCATGCAGGCACTTAGTGCTATGAACTTTCCTCTTATCACAGATTTCATTGTGTCCCATAGTTTGGATATGTTGTACATTCATTTTCACTGAATTCTAGGAAGTCTTTAATTTATTTTGTTTGTTCCCAGATCCATTGGTAATTCAGTAAAAAGTTGTTCAATTTCCAATTTTTTTTTGTCTCCTGAGACTTGTTTTGTGACTGAGTATATGGTCAGTTTTGAGAAGTTTCCACAAGTTGCTGAGAAAAAATGTGTATTAATTGTATTTGAGTAAAATGTTCTGTAGACATGTCTTAGGTTCATTTCAGACATAACATTTGTTAGTTCCATTATTTCCCTGCTTAATTTTTGTCTAGATGATCTGTCCATTGGCAAGAGTGGGGTGTTGAAATCCCAATATTAATATGTTAGTTTTGGTGTATGATTTAAGCTTTAGTAGTAGTTTTTTTTTTTTTTTGCAAATGTGAGTGCCCTTGCATTTGGGGCATAGATGTTCAGAATTGAGATGTTATCCTGGTGGATTTTTCCTTTAATGAGTATGAAATGTTCTTCTCTATCTCTTTTGATTAATTTTGTTTTGAAGTCTGTTTTGTTATATATTAGGATTGCTACACCAGTTTGCTTAGGTCTGTTTGATTAGAAAACCTTCTTCCAAACATTTGTTCTGAGGTAATGAGGTAATGTATTAAACCACTATGTTTTTATGGCATTCAATATCTGTGAGATAGGTTGAGTTTAGGTTCAGATTTAGCAGACTACACTGCACAGTCTTGTGAAATGATTACTTAAATTGCTCCAATATAATAAAAACTCTGGAGTCAGGAATTGAGATAAAGGTCTGATAAATCCAATGAAAATGGAGAGTCAATTGGCTGACCCTCTCTCCACATTTTTCCTGATCCACCAGCTCTAGAAACCCTCTCCTCTGTTTCTGTACTTCTAGCAAACCTTCTAAGTCCTTTTAGAATTCTACAGCTAATCCCAGTCAGCCAATCACTGACTCTGTCCTTTGATTTAAGGTGACCTTATTGGTACAATGGATTCACTATTCAAACCATTCTCCCACATATTTCTCCTTTTTTGACTAAATAAAAAGGAAAGGTTTTAACTCTAGAATGTAAAGCTATATACAATAATTACTATTACCAAGTAAGAAATACATTCACAATGTTCAATCTACTAGTATTTGGCAAATTCAGAGAAAATACTGTTATCTATGTTATTTTGGTGAATCCAAATTTTTTACCTAATTCACTTTCTGTAACAACTAGGGAAAACTATAACTATCTAATTTTCAACCCCATCAGAGACCCAAGAAGAATATAATATTACCCAAGTAAGCAGGAAGTATCGAGTAAATAACTTCCAAAACTAAAAAATGACAGAGACACGTGGCTGCCTGGAGAGTCAGCCCAAGGCAAGGTTGCTCTGCAATATTGGAGCCTCTATCTTCAGTCTACAGGCCTAGAATACCTGAAAATCTTTTTGTGAATCAGGAATTTTGAGTTACTGTTTTACCTTGCCATGACAAAATTCAGCAGTTGTCTCCTTTTTTGTCTTGCTTGTACGATTTTGACAGCATACTGTTGTTGAGGCAAGGGCAGTTTCTTTGCCTGGGGGCTAACTTTGCCACAATTGGAAGAAAACTCCATATGGAGGTTCTTTGATGCCTGTCATCCTCTTTTGAAGTAAATAGGTGCTGCCAAGAGCAGACATGTCTTAGTGTCAAGAAAAGCCTTATGTTATTAAAACATTTAAATGCCATATTCTGTAGGTCTCTGAAGACCATCTATTTATTAAAAATATGTCTTTGATTGACCTTGAAAACATTAACATGACTCTAAATTTGATTGTTACAGAGGACTAACTGCTAAACTGTATTTCTTAATATATTAAATAGGTATTAAGGACTACAACTTTGCATTACATTTTTAAATGAGCTCCATGGGAACAATATCTTAAACAAGATATAGAAACATATAATATTGTATAATAAAAATAGCCTTAAATTTGTGTCAATATACAAAAATATCTTAAGCAAGAGTAGAAATATATTGTAACAATATATTATGTATTCTAATAAAGTATACAGTATAACAAAAATAACCTTAAATTTGTATCCTTATACAAAGATACATACTCATGTAAAGTATTTGAGACTATTAGTTTTTTATTTTTTATTTTTTGCAGGTAGATACAATAGTATCCCCTTTTATCCTATCATTTCTATACCCACTTTTTCTTTTCAGAATGATCCCCGAATCTAGTTTCACTTTTTGAGTTTTCCCTCTGGCCATTACCAATAACAACTTGTGACCAACCCCCTTAAACAATGACAAACATTCTTCAAACAATCAAAAACTACTTACCCCACCTCTTGGGAATGTGGGAGTCATGTTCTTAAAATTACTTTCTGTTGTCTTTGGGTGATGACATCTTTAGGGGACCCTGAAAAAACTGAGATAAAGATAAAGTTCTGGGAGAGCTAGCTGTTGTCCAGTCTTGGTGTTATGGGACAGTGCAAGACTTATCTCAAGTCTTGATTGGAGTAGTCTATGAGGCTGGACCACCTTAGCTAAATGCTTTGAAGTTGTCCTGAGCAGTTTGTTGTCCAAAGCTGATATTTGAGTGGTGTTTGTCAGTTTAGTGCCATTACCACACTCCAGGTGGATTCATTGTTGTGGGGCCCCAATGTCTTTCTGGAGATTTCAAATGTCACTGGTAAGAATGGTCACAGTTCACTGCCATGAACTCAAACATTTTAAATAATAAATCATATAGAGCAGATATTGGAGAGATTAAAGAACCATAAACTATTAAATACATCTGGAGTACACCAACTCTTAGTTCCTAGTTAACTGTTTCAAACTCAAGCCCAAAATCACATATAGAAAGCTGGATTAAGCCTATTTATAGAATCAGTTAGTACTCTTTATGACCATTAGTATCATGATAGAAGGTTAGTATATATAATAACTTTATAAATTTTGAGATAATATTTGCACTTTAAGAAAAGTTTTAAAAAGTCAAAATAAAACCAAAGAATTATGAGATTAGTGGCAATATAATATTCCCTAATTTTGGTTTTTCTTCTGTCCCATATCAGATGGCTCCTCTGACATGAGACAAAGATTTTGGATTTTCTTTAAATAAGCATGCTTGGATTTAGAGGAGAGAGTCATGCTCCAACTCCAAAGCCAGCTTCAATTTTTAATTGAACTGGGATTACAAAAATACCATTTGCCTTATATGTCTGTAGAGAACAGTAGAGAGAAAAAAATTAGAAAGATTTATGAGATTTTATCTTATTGGATGTTTGCTATTCCATTAGGCCAGTATACTCTTTTTCTTGGGGCATTTTCTCTGGATGATTCATCCTTCTTCTTCAGATGTCTCCATTTATCCAGGGGTGTTCAGATTTCTTAGTTGGATGCTTTTACACTCCTGGAAAGACAAAGACAAAACCCAGCCCGATCTTAAATTAGGGCAGTTTCCCCTTTTGACAGGTTAAATTGCCAGGCTGTTTGATGAACTATCACCTCTCCTAATCAAGAGGTCTCTTCTGCTCAAATTTAGGCTTTCTTGATCTTGATGGTATCCATAGTTTTTCTTCTCCTGTGGAAAAAAAAGCAAAATCTCTTCACCAATGTAACACATATCCTGGTTTCCATTTTTAGGTTAGCACATCCTTAAAGTATTCAGGCTGAGTTAACTTGGCAGTATTCTTTTTTATCCAGTGTCTCTCTGCAGCTTTTGCTCTGTTCCCATTTACATTTAAAAATTTTAAAGTTAATAAAGTATTGTATAATCTCCAGGGGTCTTTATTACCCCTTACTGTTTATTAAGCACATCTTTTGGGGGGTTGGCCGGCGTGTTTTGAGACAGAGTTTCTCTGTGTAGCTGAACTCTGTCCTTGAACTCAATCTGTAGACTAGGCTAGCCTCAAACTCACAGAGATCCACCTGCCTCTGCCTCCTGAGTGCTGGGATTAAAGGTATCACCACTGTCCCGCTTAAGCATATCTTTTTTTTTTTTTTTTTTTTGGTTTTTTTTTTTTGAGACAGGGTTTCTCTGTGTAGCTTTGCGCCTTTCCTGGAACTCACTTGGTAGCCCAGGCTGGCCTCGAACTCACAGAGATCCGCCTGGCTCTGCCTCCCGAGTGCTGGGATTAAAGGCGTGCGCCACCACGCCCGGCCCAAGCATGTCTTTTAAAGTATAATTAGAACTTTCTGTAACGGCTTGTCCTGGAGGATTGTGTGATATACCTGTAATGTGCTTTATATTGTAGTATGCGGGGGAAAAAAAACCCACAAAAATTATTTCACTTTACTAAAGGCAGATGCTGGCACATTGTCAGTCTTCATTTGTACAGATATTCCCATAATGGCCATAACTTCTAAACAAATGGGTGATTAAAGAACCAAACTTTTCAGAACTCAAAGCAGTTACTAATTGAAATCCTGAATATGTATCCATGGTATGGTGCACATACTTTAATTTTTAAACTCTGCAAAATGAAACACATCCATTTGCCAAATTTCATATCTTTGAGTACTCTTTGGATTAGTTACTATAAGTAGTAGAATTTGGTTATACAAAGAACAATTAGGACATTTCCTTAAGATTTCCTTGGCTCGTTGCCAAGTGATAGAAAAATCTTTCTTCAAATTCTTTCTGTTAACATGTTGTTTCCTATAAAATTCTGAGACTTCCAGCACATTTCCTACCATTAACTGATTAAGTTCATCATTACTTTGTGCTAGAGGCCTGGTAGACCTGTATGGGATCTAATTTGTGTTACATACAAGGAATGATTTCCATTTCTGATTTTTTTCTTGCCATTGAATAAATATCAAAGTTAAATCTGAATCATAAGGAATAAGTTCAGTTCTCCATTTTGAGAGTCAGTAACTATATTAAGAGGTTGTGGAAAATCTATTAATACTGTGAGAATAGCTTATAATTCTGACTTTTCAACAGAATCATAAGTGCTTTGAGCCACTTTACTAAAGTTTCCTGATCTATAACCTGACTTTCCTGATTTATTTGCATCAGTAAGGAATGTAGTGACTCCAGACATTAGTGTTCCTTGTACAATGTGAGAAAGAATCCAATTAGTTCCATTCATAAACTGAATTCTCTTGCTTTGTAGATATTTGTTGCTATTTTCTCCCAAGAAATTACTATAAGCTCTTTGCCAATGTTCTTTTCCCTAAACTGAGGAAATTTCAGCATTAGTAAATGATACCACAATTTCTGCTGGATCTATCCCTGCTAATTTACAAAGTCTCAATTTTTCTTTCACAATCAACTTAGAAACCTTTTTACATAAGTCTTTATTTTTTTATTCTGTTTTTGTGACAAATATCTATTCTGAAGTATTATCTTCTCTCTGCATAAGAATTCCTGTAGGAGAATGCATGTAAGGTAGTATGACAAGAATGCAGTCAAGCTCTAGATCCAAGTGATCCACATGCGCATTCTGTAGTTTCATTTCTACCAGAGCCAATTCTCTCTGAGCCTCAGCTGATAATTTTCTTGGACTATTTATGTCCTCATCACCTTGTAAGTTTTGAAATAAATTACTCAGTTCTTGAGTTGTTAATTTGATTGTGGGCTATAGCCAGTTCATATCTCCTAGCAATTTTTAAAAATCATTAAGAGTTTGTAGTTGATATCTCCTGATTTGCACTTTCTGTGTTTGAATTTTTTATAAACCTATCTTATATCCTAGATAATTAATAGAATCTCCTCTTTGTGTTTTTTTCAGAAATAATTTGTAATCCCCAACAAGGCATTCTTTACTTTTTCAAATTTTTTCTAGGGTATTTCTATCTGAAACAGCTAGTAAGATATCATATATATATATATATATATATATATATATATATATATATGTAATGGTAAATTATAGTTTGAGAAAATTGTTTATGACTTATTTTCAGTGGCTGTTGTACAAACTATTGATGTAAAGTTGGGCTGTTTAACATCCCTTGTGGAAGAATTTACCACTGGTACTTTTTAATGGACTGGGAAGTATAAGTAGGCACTGTGAAGGCAAATTTTTCTCTATCTTGTTCTTTTTTTTTTTTTTTTTTTTTTTGGTTTTTCGAGACAGGGTTTCTCCGTGTAGCTTTGTGCCTTTCCTGGAACTCACTTGGTAGCCCAGGCTGGCCTCAAACTCACAGAGATCCGCCTGGCTCTGCCTCCCAAGTGCTGGGATTAAAGGCGTGCGCCACCACCGCCCGGCTTTCTATCTTGTTCTTGTAAAGGTATAGTATAAAAGCAATGTTTTAAATCAATAACTATAATAGAACATTCTTTAGGTAATAGAAAAGGCAAAGGAATTCCATGCTGTAAGAAGCCCATGGACTGAATCACCTTATTTATTGTTTTTATAACTATTAAACATCATTTTCCAGATTTCTTTTTAATGACAAATATAGGAGAATCCAAGGACTGGCCGATTCTTCTGTATGTTGAGCCTTTAGCTGCTCCTGTACCAACTGTTCTAATGCCTATAATTTTTCTGATGTCCAAGACCACTGTTCCACCAAGACAGGTTTGTCAGTTAACCATTTTAAAGGTAGGGCTGTTGATACCTTTGAAAGATCAGCAGCTGTTGTGCCCTGTTTATGTACAAACTGGATGGTCAATGATTGTTCTTGATAATACCTTTTAATATTTTGCTCAGAAGCATTCTTTATTTTATGGTTTCTTTCTGAGACTGTAGGAATGTTAATTCCTACTGTAGGAATTTCCATCATTGCAACAAATCATATCCTCATAAATTGATTGCTATGTGATCAATTTCATTTAGGTTAATGGATGTATTAGAGAGAGCCAATGTTAAGAAATTTACCTTCAATCTGAATTCCTATGACCATTCACATCTTTTCAGATTTAAGGTGATTTTCAACTTTTTAAATGCAGATTTAATGGAGGAATCGACAAATGTTAAGGACCTATATTAAATCTTGTTGATATCCTTTCATATAAAGTTACAATGGAGAAAATGGGTAAACTTAAAATTACAAATTGGTGTAGCCACTGACTCCATCCCTTTATTTACATTATATCCCATTGTTGCAGATGATCATCATATACTACCTAAAATTCCTCATAATCTTGAGCCACTTCTCAAGCCAAGATTCTTTGTTAATCAAAATAAAGTATGTTAATCCTTTTCAACTGAAAAAACAGGACTATGTAAGGGACTCAAACACACAGAGACAAAAATACATTAAGAAGATACTTGGTTTATTAGGAGAGATTGTTAATACATTAATTGATTTTATACTCTTTAAATATCTATACTTCATGATAATATTAATGAAAAATAAAATTATTTTCTTTTTAGGTATTAAAGGTTTGTGGAACCAGAGTCTTTGAAAAGTAATTTAAAAACTGTAGAAATATAGAAAATGATTGTTAGTTATGACCTTTTGTGATATAGGTTCCAAACATCATATACTCAACTCAGCTGTAGGTAAAATGTATTTGTTGCCACATTAAAATCATGTTATATAATTATTTTTCCTATAAATGATATGGAAAGAATATTTAGAAATCATACCAAATGCATATTACTTAAAAATACTTTAGATTCAATCTGAAGATATGAACCAAAACATTAAAGTTTTACTGCTGTGTCTGACTTCCCTTACAAACTAAAGCAAAGTGAATGTGCATGTAGGTAGATGGATAGATAGCTAAATATATAAAGAAATGTAAGATAAATAAGTGATAAACTGGTATATTTAAGATAGTTATCATATGTTCTTCCAGTTCATATTGACAAAATATATGTAGGAAATGGATATGACTTCCTGTTTTAAAAGCAACTAAATTACAGTTTAAATAGAGTCATCATATCATAAAAAATCAGACATTACCTCATAAGTCACAGCACTTCTCATACAGTTTTTGTTCCTCTCTTTCATACTAGCACTAGAGGCCTTGTCAAACAGGAGACACACAAAAGGAAGAGACAATGTAAGGGGTTATATAAAAAATATAAAAGAATTTGAGCTGCTATGGTAGCTCACAGTTTCAGCATTTGGGAGTCTGATATAGGAGGACTGCAAATGCAAGTCCATCTTGGGCTATGTAGTGAGATCTTTTCTCAAAAAACATAAAAATTTTTTAAAAATCTGAAAAACTGAAAACATTTTTAAAAATCTCTTTTTTTGAGGTGTTTTGTCTCATAATGCTCTATATGGTTATTATTTACCTTACTTCTCTTTTTTGTGGGTTTTTTGTATGGTTATTATTTACCTTACTTCTTTGTGTTTTTATGGGTTTTGTGTGTGTGCATGTATGTGTCTTCATAGACATACATGTTTCTCATGTTCTTTCTCTCTCCTCTCTCTTTATTTCTCTGTCTGTTTGCTTCATTTTACTCTGGTCTGTTCATTTTTTTATTGGCCTCTTTCTTTTCTTTTTAATTAATTTTTTAATTAAGAGTTCTTTTATTCATTTTACATACCAACCACAGATTCCCCTGTCCTCCCTCCTCCCCCCTCCACAGCCTTTCCCTCCAAGCCACCCCCCATTCCCACCTCCTCCAAGGCAAGGTCTCCCATGGGGAGTCAGAAGAGCCTGGTACATTCAGTTGAGGCAGGTCCAAGCCCCTCCTCCCTGCACCAAGACTCTCAAAGTGTCTCCCCATAGGCACTTATTTTCTAAAGGGAAAGAAAGGGTGGAATTGGATGTGTGGGGTGATGGAGAGGATCTGGGAGTTGATGAGGGAAGTGAACCTGTAATCAGATATACTGTATGAAAAAATTATTTTCAACAATTCATTCGCATATGTCATTTGCAAAATAAAGGTTACTTATAAGAGAAATGCATAAGGATAGTATCAAAAATTAGTAAATTTTAGGAAAGTGCTGATCTATAATAGTAATCCATACCAAACATGTGACATATTCTGTTATGTTTTATTGTCTGATTACACAGACTTACAGAGTTTCAGTGTCACACTCCACCCTTGTGGAAGCACTGCTAATCCATCTGTGCCTATTCCTCACTTCTCCTGTCACTAACATCCCCAGCAGTGTCACACTTAAGAACCTGTTTTTCTTTAGTGAGGATTTATGATCGTTGCTCTAAAGCAATCCAGACAGGGGGCCTAGAAGCTCATTTTGCCCAATACACCAAATATATACATGCCACAAAATCAGCTACCTAGTGAGTTAAAACCCCATAATTGCAATAGCAAGAGGGAAATTACTCAGGCAGATTTGGTTAGCCACAGTAACAAGACTTACAACCTTTATGAAGGCCTTTGGGCCCTAATTATTCAGCAGCTGCTGCCAGAACTAAAACATACCCAAATCTCCAACAGTTCATTTGCATTTCCTTTCCCCTTCCTTAAGCAAGCTGCCTTTCTGCTGTGTGACCTGACCTATTTTTGAGTACCATCCTCTCGTCAATAACCAAGCTTTTCTTGTGTTCTAACTTAAGAGACCTCTCTCTCTCTCTCTCTCTCTCTCTCTCTCTCTCTCTCTCTCTCTCCTCCTTCCCTTCTTTTCTTCCTTCTTTTTTTTAAGTGATAAATACTTCTACATTGACTGGTAATTCTGAGTATGAAGGAATCCTTGCATCCCAGAAACCAGAGTAGCTGGAACATAAGTAAGTACTACAGGCTTTTAGAAAAGAAGATTACGCCGGGCGGTGGTGGCACACGCCTTTAATCCCAGCACTCGGGAGGCAGAGCCAGGCGGATCTCTGTGAGTTCGAGGCCAGCCTGGGCTACCAAGTGAGTCCCAGGAAAGGCGCAAAGCTACACAGAGAAACCCTATTTAGAAAAACCAAAAAAAAAAGAAAAAAGAAAAAAAGATTACAAGATTACAAACTCATTTATGTGTATGGATGTATTCACTGACACACATCTGACACTTCTCTATCTACAATGCTATTTCAATAGAAATGTATGAATCTATCTTATGAATGTACATAGATATACAAAAATATGTAAAGAGTTTCAATATCCCAGCCCATAACTCTGGTAAAAGCCCACTGTTCTACTGGAGGCCACGCTGGTATCTAGAACTCCAGGTAAGACCCTACCCACAGCCTACCAACACTGCTGAGAGCCTACCCAGTTTCTCCAATAACACCCCCTGCTCTTATTTCCGTACCCTGGCCCACAACTCCTTCAGTAAGCACCTGATCTACCTACCAGAGGCCATGCCTGTACCAGAAACACCAAAGGCCACATTGGTATTGAGAATCCCACAGGCCACATTGGTATCCAGAACCCCAGAAAACCCTCCTCTATCAGAGGCTACAGTGGCTTCCAGAACCCCAGATCCTCAGAGGCAATTCCAGCACCCAAAAGCCAGTGGAGACACCCTGCTGTACCTGGGGAATCATTGGTCACCAGAACCACAGGCCACTCAGGATAGAAGACCAGAAAGGAAACAGAAACCAAGGGAAAAAAAAATCCATCCAGCAAAGATGAATTCAGACATCGGCAACTAAACCTATAATTACACCAAACCCAGATGCCTAGACTCCAGTGTAAGAACACAATCAACAATAGCCAGGGCAATATAGCACCAACAGAAACCAGCTATCCCACTATAGCAATCCTGGATATTCCAACATAGCTGAAGCACAAGAAAATGATCTTGAAACCAATGTGATGAAGATGATAGAGGCCCTTAAAGAAGAAATGAATAAATCCCATAAAGAAAACTATACATACAGGTGAAGGAAATAAATAAAACTGCAAGAGCTGAAAAATGGACATAGAAGCAATAAAGAAAACACAAACCGGGGGAGTTATGGAGATGGAAAAATCTAGGTAAGTGAACATGAACTACAGAGGAAAAATCATCTCCAACAGAATGTAAGAGATGAAGAAAGGATCTCAGATATAGATGATACGATAGGAAAAATTGATACATCTGTCAAAGAAAATTTTAAATCTAAAATATTTCTAACAGAAACCATCCAGGAAATCTTGGACACTATGAATAGGCCAAACATAAGAATAATAGAAATAGAAGAGGAGAAGATTCCCAGCTCAAAGACCCAGACAAAATATTTTGACAAAATCATAGAGAAAATTTTTCTAACCCTAAGAAGGACATGCCTATAAAGATACAAGAAGCTTACAGTATACCAAAAATCGTATACATGAAAAGAAAGCCACCATAACATATAGAAAGACCTATTACAATTGTACCCAACTTTTCAATAGACATTCTAAAAGCCAGAAGGGCCTGGGCAGATGTCTTGCAAATTCTAAAAGACCACATATGCCAGCCAGGATTATTATACCCAGGAAAAATTTCAGTCACTATAGATAGAGAAAACAAGCTATTTCATGATAAAGTCAAATTTAAACAATATCTGTCCACAAATCCACCCCTCCAAAGGTATTAGAGGGAAAATTCCATCCCAAGGAGGCTAAATGTCTCCATGAAATCCCAGGCAAATGAAAAATCTCATATCAGAAAAACCAAAAGAAGGGAACTCCCTCCCTCCCTCCCTCCCTTCCTCTCTCTCTCTCTCTCTCTCTCTCTCTCTCTCTCTCTCTCTCTCTCTCTCTCACACACACACACACACACACACACACACACACACACACACACACACACACTACAATCACCAACAACAAAATAACAGGAATTAACAATCATTGGCCATTAATATCTGTCAATAAAAAGACACAGGCTAAGAGAATGGATGAAAAAACAGGATCCATCCCTCTTCTGCATACAAGAAACATACCTTAACATCAAAGACAGACATTGTCTCACAATAAAGGGCTGAAAAAGATTTTTTAAAAATAAGATGGACCTAACAAGCAAATTAGTGTAGTCATTCTAGTATCTAACAAAATAGACTTCAAACCAAAATTAATGAAAAGAGATAGCGAAAGACATTTCATACTCATCAAAGGAAAAAAATCCACCAACATAACTTCTCAATCCTGAACATCTATGCCTGCCCCCCCCCCATGACACCCACGTTTGTCACTAAAACTTAAATCACACAGAGAATTCCACACATTAATAGTGGAAGCCTTCAATACCCCACTGTCACAAATGTACAGGTCATTCTGACAGAAACTAAACAGAGAAATAATGGAGCTAACAGACTTTATAACTCAAATGGACCTAACAGATATCTACAGAACATTTCACCCAGACACAAAGGAATATACATTTTTCTCAGCACCTCATGGAAATTTTCTCCAAAACTGAGCACATACTTGGTCACAAATCAAGTCTCAGCAGATGTAAGAAAATTGAAATAAACCCCTGTTTCCTATCAGAACACCTCAGATTACATCTGGATTTCAACATCAGAAAAACCAGAAAGCTTAGAACCTTGTGGCAACTAAACAACTTCTACTGAATAACTACCGAGTCAAGGAAGAAATAAAGAAATTAAAGACTTCCTAGAATTCAATGAAAATGAATGCACAACATACCCAAACATATGGGACACAATGAAAGCTGTGCTAAATGTTCAGTTCACAGCACTAAGTGCATTCATAAAGAAATTGGAAAGATCTCATACTAGCAACTTAACAGCACAATTAAAAGCTCTAGAGCAAAAAGAAGCAAACACACTCAAGAGGAGTAGATGGCAGGAAATGATAAAATGATAAAAATGATAAAATATCAGAAACTAGAAACCAAGAGAATAATACAAAGAATCAATGAAGTAAAGAACTGGTTCTTTGAGAAAACCAACAAGATAGAAAAACCCTTATCCAAACTAATAAAAGGCAGAAAGAGAACACCCAAATTAACAAAATTGGAATTTAAAAAGATACATAACTACAGACACTGAGAAAATCCAAAGAATAGTTAGGTCATATGTCAAAAGCCTGTACTCTACAAAATTGTAAAACTTAAAAGAAATGGACAATTTTTTTGGTCAATACTACTTACCAAGGTTATATCAAGATCAGATAAACAATTTAAATATAAGGAAACATTAAGGAAACATTAACCCCCCCATACACACACAAAACAAACAAACAAACTAACAAAACCCACCAGGGCCAGATGGTTTTAGCACAGTACTCTACCAGACTTTCAAAGAAGAGCTAATACCAATACACTGGGGAATCTACAAGAGCGACCTTAGCTTAACCTCCTAGTAAAGGGGGATACAGAGTCTAAACTGGCCATTTCCTATAACCAGCCAAGACTTTCAGTGAAGGAATTGAGACACTAACCCAGCCACAAACTTTTGACCTACAATTTGTCTTGCCTACTAGATGTGCTGGGGTATAGGAGGTACAGAAATTGAGTGAGTGGCCAACCATGACTAGTCCAGCTTGAAACCCATGCCACAAGAGGGAATCCACTCTTGACACTGCCTGGATGACCAGGACCAAAAGGCTGGATAGCCCAGAGACCTAGGATATTACCAAACACCAACAGGTCCCCCCCTCAAAAAAAATATAGTCAGTGAAATGATTTTTAATGATATTCTGCTATACTCATAGACAGGAGCCTAACATAATTATCATCGGAGATATTTCATCCAGCAACTGATGGAAACAGATGCAAAGACCCATAGTCAAACATTAGGTGGAGCTCACGATATCCTGTGGAAGTGGACAAAGGATTGTAAGAGCCAGAGGGGTCAATGACATCACAAGAAAACCCAAAGATTCAACTAACCTTGTCTCACAGG
Organism: Peromyscus eremicus; assembly: GCF_949786415.1. Classification (NCBI taxonomy): domain Eukaryota; kingdom Metazoa; phylum Chordata; class Mammalia; order Rodentia; family Cricetidae; genus Peromyscus; species Peromyscus eremicus. The sequence goes on from NC_081419.1 coordinate 71,730,204, forward strand.
GGCTCCCAGTGACTGAACAGACAATCAGTGAGCCTGTATGACTCACTGCCTATATGTTATGGTTTTATAGCTTGGTCTTCTTGTGAGATTTCTAGCAGTGGGAGTGGAGGCCATCTCTGACTCTTTCATTAGCATTTAGAAGCTTTTTCCTCCTACTGGGTTGCCTTTCCCAGCCTTATTATGAGGGGATGTGCTTAGTCTTATTGCAACTTGCTATGCCATGTGTGGTTGATATCCCTGGAGGCCTGCCCTTTCCAGAAAGGAAATGGAGGAGGAGAGGATGGGAGGAAGTTAGGTGAAACTGTGGTTGGGATGTAATATGTAATATGTGATAGAAGAATAAATTAATAATTAATATATGTGTATGTGTGTGTTTTTGAGAGAGGCAAAGAGATAGCTACAAAGAGTGAGGCATCATCACATGCATTTTCATTGGTCTGGTCAGATGGAACACATAATTTTTGAGGCCACGTGAAAACTTTTGAAAATTTTTCATTAGTATTATTTAACAAATCAAAAGGCCTTTATAAAATAAAGCTAAGAAATCATGTAGAAGTATAAACTATAGTCATGTTCTAGCTGAGTAATGCCACACCAGCATTATTGGATCAGCCTTAATGGGTCAGGTGTTTAGGATGCTCCAGGTAAGTCAGTGCACCACAAAGGAAGCAGCCATGACCCAGGACAAATGACTTATCAGAACCAAAGTGATTGCTCAATAGATAAAGGAGCTTGCTGCCTAAAGCTCTGAGTTCCATCTCTGAGAGCTATGTAAAGAGGGAAAGAGAGACCTGATTTTATAAAGTTGCTTTCTGACCTCCACATGCATACTTTGGCACACTCCATTACCATATATACATGCATTAGTAACCAATAAAGTAATCTGAAATGATTCATCAAGGAGATTATTTACAAATATACTTTGGTTACAATCATGGACATTCAATAGTAACTTAGTGTGGAAATGTCAAAGCTGGGAGGATTGCTCTTCTTGCTTAGGCAACAAAGGTGAAGGTTTTAATTTAGCGATTCTATACCCATTCTCACCTCATCACTTGATATGAGTGGTACTTGTACCTGTAGGTAATTGCTCAAATTATTGCCCAGATGTTTTATTAAGTGGTAGAAACTCTTATCTGTGTGTGGTGGCTCGCACCTTTAACTTCAGCACTCGGGAGGCAGAGCCAGGCAGATCTCTGTGAATTCGAGGCCAGCCTGGTCTACAGAGGGAGATCCAGGACAGGCACCAAAACTACCCAGAGAAACCCTGTCTCAAAAAACAAAAAGAAACAAAACAACAACAACAAAAAAAACTGTTAACAACCTTTGATGCTAAATAATGTGTAGTGAGTGGATTCTTATGTAGAGATTTATAAAATATTTATGTTTGTAAATACACATATATACATGCAGGGTGATCAAGAGAAAGACTGCAGTAAGATATCACTACTACTACATTTACAGAAGGACTAAGCAGTTGAAGCCCCAGGGAAAATCAAAATTTGGGTTCTTATTAGTTTAAAAAGATAATTTCAGGATGATACAATGGAACAGTAAAGTAACACCAAGCCCTGAACTACTTCACCGTTCATAAAATGTCAGACTCAGCCCAACCTATTGTATTCTCTGTAGATACTAGTTAAAGAGATCGAATCAGGTCAACTCTACACAATCTGTTAGCTTGCTGTGATAAATGGCATGAGTTAAGTAAAAGTGAGATCTGTCACAATCCAGCTCATTATTAACACTAAACTAGGGCATTTTGAGACATGGGAGAAACCCTTCTAATTTGCAGTATGAATCCTTTCCTTTGGTGAGTGTACACTGAATGTAAGGGGAGGGGAAAAAAGGTTGGTCCTGCCTTGTCAGTGGCTTAATTATTTTCCCATCTACGCTTGTTTTTGAAGCTTATCAGAGCAAAGTACTGTGGGCAGCCCAGCTGTCACTGTTATCATTGTGGCTTGAAGTGTTGTAGTCCTGATTCCCATTGTAATGCAATTAATCTTTTGCTTTGCACTAATGGATGAACAAGCATATTTACTGCAGCATAAAATTCTAATTATTTTTTGAACAGATGCACACAGGGAGAGTAAATTAATGGCAAGTGACAATTGTGATAAATGTCTACTATATCTTTAAATGTCAGGATTCCCAGGCTGTAAAATGAGCCCAGGCTTGGATGTGAAAGCTGTATGAGTTGCATTTACCTGGGTGAGGACACAGCCATCATCCTAAAGAAGCTGCTCTTGCAGGATGGATTACATGTTTGCAACACACTGCTCACACATTGTTGGCCAGGCTGTCCTCCAAAGAGTGGCCTACTCCGTGGCCTGTTCTTTAGCCACCATTCCTCCAACAGTTTTGAAAAATATGTGTCATGAAAGTATTCTCACTAAGATCCCTGACAATGGCATTTATAATAGAAAATTTTAACCAACAAAATTAGATCAAAATAAGCCAAATAAAGTGCAGACCATAACACATGACTCTATTGATATAAGCTTAATTAATGTATAACTGATTGATTCTGTGGTAAACTAGCAAGACATTTTTCTTTTATTGAAAATAGATTTTTTTTCACATGATATAATTTGATTACAGTTCTGGTCCCCCTACTCTTCTTAGTTTCTCCTCACCTCCTCTCCCATCTAGACCCAAAACTTCTGTCTCTTGTTAGAAAACAAACAGGTATCTAAGGAATAATAATAATAAAATTAAATAAAATGAATTAATTTAAAAAATCAGAATCTCCTATGCTCATGGATAAGTAGGATTAATATAATAAAAATGCCCATTCTACCAAAAGCAATCTACAAATTCCAACACAATTCTGAGATCTTGAAAAGACAATTTTTTATCTTCCTTTGGAAACACCAAAATCCCAGGATAGCCAAAACAATCCTGAACGATAAAAGAACTGATGTCCCTTATCTCAAATTGTACAATGGAACTATAATAATAAAAACATTGTTATTAGCACAAAAACAGACATGTTGATGAGTGGGAGAAAACTGAAGACCCAGAAATAAGTGAACACACCTACAGACACCTGAGTTTCAATATAGAAGCCAGAAATACTCATTGGAAAAAAAGAATATATTCAACAAATGGTGTGGGTTAAATCAATGGCTGCATTTAGAAAAATGCAAATAGATCCATACTTATCACCCTGCACCAAACTGAACTCCAAATGTATCGAAGACCTCAAAGTAAGGTGAGATGAACCTGATAGAAGGAAAAGTGGAAAATAGTCCTGAGCTCATTGACACAGGAAACGACTTTCTGAACAGGACACTGATAGTGCAGCACGATTGATAAAGGGGACCTTATGAAACGGAGAAACTTCTGCATGGCAAAGTATACCATCATTCAGACAAAGCATCAACTTACAGAATGGGAACAAACCCATCACAAATTAACAGTGCACCTTTTGAGATTTACCTTCTAGCCACCTTCCTAGATGTTCAACATGCACTCTCTAATCTCTTTCCCTTACACTTAGTGGTGGTCTTTACAAATTTATCTTTTGTTTCATTGAATTGGCCTATTGAGATTGCATATTGTCATCTTCACATGAACATCATAGCCTCTGCAATGCCTCATAAAACAGATAAAGGGCTCACTTTCTACTCTGCAATGAAGGGACAAGTCATGGAATAACAGATATGAGAGTTTGTGGAGGGGAATTCTAGCAGATTTTTCTATGGTTTGTCTTTTATTTACAATGTGTCCTCCACCAATTACAGGGCTTTCAATGGGAGAAAAGCATACTAGTATATTATTTGCATAGTTTGTATATGAAATTTCCCTCATAAGCTAATACACTGAATGGTTAGTTCTCAGATGTTGCCACCGCTTTAGAAGGCGATGGGGCCATTGGGAGTTAGGACTAACTAGAGGAATTTGATTATTTGGGTGAAAATTTTAAGGATATATCTCGAACCCCATGCCTTTATTCTCTGCTTTGCTTCCTAAGACGTGAGTAGCCTTTACCACAGGTTCGTGTTGTCACATTCTTGCTCATTGTGGTCCAGAATCAATGAAGCTTCAGAAATAATTGTTAATCCAAACAAATGATCCTTTCACTTAAGTTTGTAACACAAATCTTAAAAGGTCTTATTAATAAAACACCTGGAGCCAGATATTCAGCCAGGGTGATTGCTGAAAGATCAGAGAAGCAAAACAAGCCACAGCCAACCTCACCTCGACAACTCCTCAGCCGATCTTGTTTCCACGAATCCTCAGACTGAAAGCCTCTGAGTCCTCACACAGAAGGCATTTACACTGAACTGCTTAAAAGCCTCTAGTTCCTGGTCCTCATGCCTTATATACCTTTCTGCTTCCTGCCATCACTTCCTGGGATTAAAGCTATGTGTCCTTCCCAAGTAAAGACATGAAATCTCAAGTGCTAAGATTAAAGGTGTGTGGTACCAGGCCTGGCTGTTTCCAGTGTGGCCTTGAACTCACAGACATCCAGATGGATCTCTGCCTCCCAAGTGATAGGATTAAAGGTGTGTGCCTCCACTGCCTGACCTCTGTGTCTAATTTAGTGGCTGGCTCTGTCCTCTGATCCCCAGATAAGTTTATTAGGATGCATAATATATTGAGGGCATAATATATCACCATATAAGTTCTTATCAAAAGCATGTTTCTCACAGATATGGAAAGCTAACTGATATGAAAACCCGATTTTTGAAAGAACACAGAACTTCAGATTGAGCTGGAGCCAACAAACATCATGGCACTAAATACAAACAATTGATAAATAACTGTTACCTCTTTGTGTATATGCTATTCTATGTGTAGAAATAAGTCACACAGAATCAAGAAGATTGGTGAATGCTTGGAATGCCCTGATAAAAATATACCACATAAAGTACCACACTGAAACGAGCATCATTTCACAAATGAAATAGGTCTATTACTTTTGAGGGTGTTCTTGACTTTTCAGCCTTGCTATTGAGGACTCATCAGAGTAAAATGAACTATTTAATTTGCTACCTTTTAACAACATTTCATATTCATGTGGGGTTACTGAAAGACAGTAAAAAAAGAAACCCTCTTTGTTGGAAATTCCTGAATGGCATGTGTTTTCTACATATTCTCCTATGTCAATTAAAAAAAATGTAACCAATTTATATTCTAGACATTTTATATTCTTATGCTCTGTGTTACTTAAAATGTAAAACATATACTGATGATTTAATTAACAATATATTTCATATGACACAGTATTTATCCAAAATATCACATTAGTGCAGCTTGATTTTAGATGAGTAATGCTCAAATAGGATTCTTATACCTTTAATAACCTATGAAATGCAAAAATATTAAATTATTAAGTACAATAGAATATGATATATATATACAATAAGATCCTAACATACAATACCTACCTAAATTAAAATGACAGACCAAATGTGCATGTGATAGGTGAGATTATGAAGTGTGCTCCCTTTTCTCTAATCTTTGCTCTTTTGTGCTTTCTAAACATTGAGAGTTAGCATGCATCAATTTGATACTAAAGAGAACAATAAAAAACACTAAAACTCATTGCTTCTAGTATGTAGGGGTGAAAGTTTTTTATCATGAACTCTGAGTTATTCATCCAGTATACAAACGTGTAGCTAGAGTTTTTCGCTCTGGGTCCCTCCAAGTCCCGGCAGTCCCGTAGCCCACTTATAAAATAAATATACAGATGCTTATATGTTTTAAACTGCTCAGCCATTAGCTCAGGCCTGCCATTGTCTAGCTCTTATTCTTATAACTCAGTGCATTTCTGTTAATCTATATGTCGCCATGTGTTCTGTGTCTTTACCTGCTGCCTTTACATGATGCTCCCTGGATGGCAGGCTGGTGTCTCTCAATTCTCCTCTCTGCTATTAATTAAATCAGGTTAATTATAAATATAATATCTTTCTAAAAGAAGAAAGGGGGATATGATATAGATATATAACACATAGAGATGGTAGGATAAAAGAGTAGATTGCTGAACCTACTTTTAAAGAGCAACAACTTGTTTGAAATGTTTTACTTTGGTATGGATTTTAGTTTATTGATACAAGTTTAAACTTAATTTTGTTATACTGTATATATATTTCTATTCTCATTTGAGGTATTATGTTTATGTAACTCATTTATTGTAATGGATAATTGGGAAATACAAATTAACAATTAGTCTTCTGTGATAGTCAAACTTATAGCCATGTTAAGTTTTCTAGGTATACATAGATATATTTCAGATAGACAAGTAATCTTCAAATACTTCAAAGACCTACAGAATATAGCATTTAAAATGTTTTAAAAAATTTAGACTTTCTGGATAATGAGACACGTCTGCTCCTGGCAGCACCGATTTACTTCAGAGAGGAGGATGGGCATCAAAGATACTCCATATGGAGTTTATCTTCTTCTTGACCAAAATAGCCATTTGGGCAAGAAACTATTCTTGCCTAGACTGCTTGATTGACTGGACATGCAGGACCCATAGGAAGGTAACCACTGGACTTTGCTTGGCAAAATGGTCCTTCAGGTTCCTGCTTTGCAGAGGAAACTGCTAGACATTCTACAAGACACAGAGAGAAGTGACTGAGAGACTCTAGGTCTATGGACTGAAGACAGATGTCCCAACTTTAAAAAGGAACATTAGGTGACTGTCCAGGCTGCCAGCTATCTCTGTCTACTGTTGCAAGACTCCCAAAAGTTGCTTGCATCCTTCTCCCATTTCTCAGGTAATACTATATCCTTCTAAGGTCTTTGATGTAGTTGAAGACTAGATAGTTATAATTTCCTTAGTTATATAAAAGATAAGTTAGATATGAAACCTTAGACTCACAAATATAAGATAGATAGGATATCTTCTTTAATTTTGCCAAATACAAATAAACTAGTTATTATAAATAGACAAGATATTGTAACTGTAATTCTTGCTTCATAAATGTTTTGTTTTCTGTAATTTTACTATGTGAAAGTTAAAACCTTCCTTTTTGAAAAAAAAAAGAAAAGGGGAGGGATGTTCTATATGTTAAATATGTTGCTCTGATTGGCTAATAAATAAAACACTGATTGGCCAGTAGCCAGGCAGGAAGTATAGGTAGGACAAGGAGAGAGGAGAATTCTGGGAAGTGGAAGGCTGAGTTAGAGAGACGCTGCCAGCCACCCACCATGAAAAGCGAGATGTAAGGTACCGGTAAGCCACGAGCATGTGGCAACTTATAGACTAATAGATATGGGTGAATTTAAGATATAAGAACTAGATAACAAGAAGCTTGCCATGGCCATACAGTTTGTAAGCAATATAAGTCTCTGTGTGTTTACTTGGTTGGGTCTGAGTGGCTGTGGGACTGGCGGGTGAGAGAGATTTGTCCTGACCGTGGGCCAGGCAGGACTGGAAAAAACTCTAGCTACACAAACGTTCATATGGTCAGTTTGTAAATTTTCTGAAAGACTTTAGATTTCACAATTATTATGGACACAAAAGTTAAAGTTAATTTCTTTCATGTTCCTGCTTTATTTTAAGGTAGAAGTTAAAGAAATATGTTGTCTTAACCACACAAGAGATACCCTTAAGAGTTATTCAGAGAGCTGGACCTATTGACCAAGTCCCTGCATGTCTCCTGTAGATTTACATAATTACACGCTCTGTTTGCTTTAGAAGCTATCATGGTGAATTTTTATGTCGACTTGACACAGGCTAGGATCATCTGGAAAGAGGGAAGCCCAACTGAGAACATGCCCTTATGAGATTGCCCATAGATAATTCTGTAGGATTATTTTTTTATTATTATTAATGATTGATGTGGGATGGCCCAGCCTACTGAGTGCAGTTCCATCACTATAAAAATAGTCCTGAGTTATGTAAGAAAATAGGATCAACAATCAATGATGAGCCAGACATCAAGCACTATTCCTCCAGAACTCTGCCAGTTCCTGCCTCCAGGTTCCTACCAGGAGTTCCTGCCCTGACTTCCATTTATGATGAACTGAATTGAAAAGAGTAAGTTAAAATAAGCCTTTTCCTTCCCAAGTTGGTCATGGTATTTTTCAGAGCAATATAAGCCTAACAAAGAGAGAAGCCTTGATAAAACATTTCTCTTAATCTTTAAGTCCTTCTTGACCACTTGTAGCTGAAATCTAAGCTAAAACCCTGTTTAGAGAACAGGAACTGGGAAATGAATATTGATTGCATAACATCGGTCAGAATCTCAGCTGAATTTTGAATATTTCCTGAAAGTAACAATAGATTGTGTTCAGACTTTGGTAGTGTGGTTCTACTTGTTGCCTGTACTCCTCTGCTAGATGTCTCCCTGGAATAGATAACTTGCCCATATGATGAAATGCAGCTTTGAGGATGGGGTTTAGTTCTGCATCTGAGTGTAAAAATCTCCAGGACCGTCTCATACAGGGTTCTTCCACCAATGGTTGAACCCAACCAATTGCAGTGAACTGGTGTTCGGCTGTAAACAGGAAACTGTAGTTTTTACTTTTTTTGGACATGAATGCTTGGTTTCCAGAAGAAAATTCAGTAAGAAGATCTCATTGAACACACACTTCCAGATCAGTCTGCTATAAATTCTCCCTTGAAAAATAAAATTTTTGCTATGGTAAGAATACATTATTATACTGAATTTGTGTTGGTGATTCACATATTTTGTTACCTTCCATCTTAATTTGAAGAATTCAATGCTGCTTCCATTTTAGTTTGCAGATAAACTATGCCTTTGCTAAGTGTGCTGGCTAGTTTTATGTCACTTTAGCACAGCTAGCCAGCTTTAGGCCTCTGGTGAATGTGCATCATGTGAGAAAATTGAGTTGAACAAATCTTTTATTTTACAAACCAAGGAAGCAAGAAACAAGCAACCTGAGTCATGTGCCCTTCAAGGAGTTCCATATTCTCTATAAACCAAAGAATTCCCAGAAAGCCTTATCTATCAGAAGTTTTACCACCTCCCCACAGCATAAGGACCAAAATCTAACATCTGAGTATTTGAGTAACAGTCACATCTAATAATAATCCCTAAAATATTAGACAATACTCCTCACATGTTCTATATGGAACATGTGGTTTATCATAAAAAAAAGTAACAGCTAGAAAAGGAACACATACATTTTCCACTTGTTCAATGACTTACCAAAATCCCAGACATTTTTTTTCTAGTTAATGTCTATTGCTAAGCTAGAGATTACCACAGTGTGTGCAGAAACATCGTTCAGTAGAGAGGCTCTAGAATGTATCAGTTATGTGCTATTTGCTCATTTTATACATAGAAGCTGAGCAATGCTATAGTTTTCAAGAACATTGTCCCCTTCTACAGAAAAAAATAATAACTTTCAAATGTCAATTAGATCTTTAAAGGATCAGATGACACTAGGTTTGTTGACCATTGTGATGATTTACCAAATAAAGTAGATAATTTTCTCCAAAGTAAGGAAGACTTAGAAAAAGACATCACTGGGGACTAAATAAAAATATATTTCTTTTTTTAAACAAAAATGTATTTTTTAAATTTTATGTACATTGATGTTTTGCCTGCATTTATGTCTGTATGAAGGTGTGAGAACCCTTGGAACTGGAGTTGCAGACAATTGTGAGTTGCCATGAGGGTGTTCAGAATTGAACTTGGTTCCTCTGGAAGAGCAGCCAGTGCTCTTAACCATCTTTCCAGCCCCAAAGATGTATTTCAATATAATGCACAGATTTTTCTGATAATCACATTTTCCTTGAGCTCCAACTTTCTGACTCATACTGAGTTGAATGATGGAGAGTCTCATAACAGTAAAGCAGGGCTCTCATCTAGAGGTGCTGGCAGCCCATGTCCTGCTAAACCCTAAGAGAGGCTTCAGGATAACACACAGGATTCATGGTTCTAACTTCATCTAATCGACAGTATCAGATGATTTGCACACAATGAGTATGCTTTAAACTTACCTGTAAATTTATTGTTCTGTTTACATAAAAGCACAACTTTCTTAGAAGGGGCAGTGTTCTATAGATAAGGCAAGTTAATTGCACAAAGAGTATTTTTTAACAGTATCTAGGGTCTATTAATCTGTAGTAAATACTTACAAGTGGAAGCAGTTATGAGTCACTAGACAAGACAATCAATGTTCCATATTTCTACATGATAGAAACTGGCTATATAATTATGTTTTTTTTTATTATATAGTACATGTAGGTCCATAGTGAGTGATAGAATACCAGTCACGGCTACTGTATCTATAAATCTGTGACTATAAACTCAAATTCCCAACTCTTTTATTGTTGTTTCCTGTATGACATATTTAAAATTTTTGTATATAATATTATATATTATAGCTGATTGTGGGGGAACAATGTCATCTTCATTTTAACATATAGAATTCATATGTTCTAACTTCATGGAAACCTTTAGAACAGCTACTTTATAAAGATTATAGCAATACCAAAAGTTCTATATGTCACCCATCCTATGAGTTTAAGATAAGCTTTTAAAATATTACCTCCAGAGCACATGTCAAATACCAAGGCCTCACCTCAATTCCACAGAATAGAATGGCTTTCCATGGATTATGTCAGGGGCCAAAATCTGTCTCTATTTTTGTGACATGTGATTTCAGCGGAATTTTTCTGACTCCTTTCTTCAACATTTTGTCATTTACTGTCTCTACTTGGAGCTGCATATAAAAAAGAAATATTTTTGCCTTGCAGCAGCTTTCATCTGTTATATTCTCAGATATACTTAGCGAAGTGACACACACAAAAAAGGTTAAAGTAACTGAAATATAAGTTAACCGAGCCAATATTCATATGACAATGTATGATGCTTAAAATAACTCTCCTAAAAGATTCTTGCTGCTGTGATTTTGTAGCTTTATTTGGGAATTTTAGACCTAAAATAAAGCACAAAGATAGTTATAAAGTGTTATTGAATTTTAAGATAATAATAAGAGTAATCATTGATGAGACACGGAAATGAACCATCTATCTAGACTGTCCTGCAACAGAACACTTCAGGGACAATTTACGGACACCCCATATGAAACAATATCTTCTTCTGTTTCTCATTGTCTTGTAAGCTATTATGAAGTGCAATAAGCTTTTCCATGGAATTTTAAACAAGAATCTATAGAAGTAGCTCATTCATCTTCTTAAATGGTTCAGGTAAAGAGTTCATGCGACAAATACTGCATTCATATAATGAAAAACATGATAATTCATAAATGTTGATGACCAAAGAAACAAAGAAATTTCTGAAAAGACAAATTGAGTAGATATCTTTCATTGGAAAATATGTAACAGATAAATTAAGTCATTTAATATGTTGACTTACTATTGTGTTTTGTCAATTTTAAAACTTTAATCATATAGACATGAAATTATTATAGCTTTATATTTTAATTGATGAGCAATATATATATGTATATTTTATATATATATATATAGGTTAAAAATGCATCACTTCATGTACTTGGCATTTTGTGGTGAGAACACATAACCACATAACATCCATTATCTTAGAATTACTAAAAATAAGCTATATCATCACAAGATAAATAACTACAGTTAATAGAAGGAATAAGTTAATGAGATTTATTTTATAGTCTGTCACTGTAGCTAGTGACAATATACAGTAAGTGAAGGAATACTTTCATAAATCTAGTGTAATAATTATATTTTGGATTGTCACCTTGACTGAATTAAAACACACCTTAGAGCTTTAATGAAGCATACATTTGAGCTAGCAAGATGGCTCAGCTAGTAAAACCAATTGCCACCAAGAATGAGGACCTGAGTTCAATATGAAGAAAATGACAAGGTATAAGAGCAGATCAAAGTCTCAATAGTGGTCCTATGATCTCTATATATGTGCCTTGGCATGCACCCACACCACAGCAAAAATCAATAAACAAATCAATCAATCAATTAGATAACTAATGAGGCAAACCTTTGGGCATATTAATGATGCTGTTTCCAGAGAGTGTTTCCTAATACACGTTCTGTATACTTGCTAAGAATGACTTCCAACACCAATACATCACTGACTTATAAAATGCATAATTTCTCATCAATGCTCTCTACCAGAAGCCCAGGACAAAAGAAAAATAGTTTTTCTTTACTTATTAAAACAAGATCCCTCCCCACCTAGATCAAGAACAGAGAGGGAGAACAAGGAAAGAGATACCATGACAAATGAAGACCCCATGGGAATAGGAAGAAGCAAGGTGCTAGAGAGGTCCCCAGAAATCCACAAAGATACCTCCACAATAGACTACTGGCAATAGTCGAGAGAAAGCCTGAATTGACCTACTCTGGTGATCAGACGGCCGAACACCCTAATTGTCGTGGTAGAAATCTCATTCAGTGACTGATGGAAGCAGATGCACAGATCCAGGAGTCCAATAGTCAAGAGAGAGGAGGGACTGTATGAGTGAGAGATATTGAGACCATGATCGGAAAAAGTACAGGGACAAATAGCCAAACTAGTAGAAACACATGAACTATGAACCAATAGCTGAGGGGCCCCCATGGAACTGGATCAGGCCCTCTGGATAAGTGAGACAATCAATTAGCTTGAACTATTTAGGAGGCCCCCAGGCAGTGTGACCAGGACCTGTTGTACCTAGTGCATGAGCTGGCTTTTTGGAGCCTAGGGCCTATGCAGGGACACTTTGCTCAGCCTTGGTGCAGGGAAGAGGGGACTAGACCTGCCTCAACTGAATCTACCAAACTGAGCTGAATCCCCAGGGGTGTCCTTGCCTTGGAGGAGGTGGGAATGGGGGGTGGATTGGGGGGGGTAGGGGGGGCGGGAGAAGGGAGGACAGGAGAATCCGTGGCTGATATGTAAAATTAAATTAATTATAAAATTTTAAAAATAAAATTAAAAAAATTCATGTCCAGAAAAACAAACCTACAGAGACTGCTGGAAGGAACACTTGAGATTGAGCAGTGGGAAAAGCATAAACCAGAAAATATACAATGAAAATAAAGCTGTAGTTACTGAAACACAAAATAAGACCAAGAATACAAACAGAAAACAAAAATAATAAAACAGGCTACAATCACACACACACACACACACACACACACACACACACACACACAGGAATAATTTGGTTGACATTACAGAGATCTAAGTGTGACTATGATAGTCTGCTGTAGTGTGATTCTCGCTTAGTATGTATTTAGAAATCTCCTTGAGTGCAACATCAGCACACATATATTGGCAGTAACCAACACCTTTCTAATTGGACTTAATGCTTTCTCAACAAGAAGAAAATAATACCTGGTACTGAGAACCTACCTAACTATCCAGGGTTAGTGAAGTCATGAACATTAAAGCAGAACCTAGCCAGGCGGTGGTGGCACACTCCTTTAATCCCAGCACTTGGGAGGCAGAAGCAGGCAGATCTCATTGAGTTCAAGGCCATTTTGGTCTACAAAGCAAGTTCCAGGACAGCCAGGACTACACAGAAAAACCCTGTCTCAAGAAACCAATAAAATAAAATAAAGAAGAACCTAAAATTGACACTGTACTAAACCAGCAGAATCCCTAGCTATTATACTCTAAATACTTAACCTATACACAGAGACAAATATTGTAGTCCTCAGCTTCATTATTTTTTTTTCTTTGTCACAGGCAGGGTTGTTCACAGTAAACCAAAACAATTCAAAATTCAGAGTTGTGAAAAAACAGTGCCAACAGACATGTCTACAACACAGTTCCTCCACTAAGACTCGGGGATCACTGTGGAATAGGAAATGAAAAAAAAATGAGTAAGTTTGATGTGAGATTCTATCTCTTAGATAGGTCAGTGACGCTACACTTATAAAGTATTACCAACTTGGATTACCTAAACATGACCCAAGTAAGGATAACATCAGTAAACAGACTAATGTGGAAGGGAAAAGCTCAGCAGGAGACAGAGAAGTACAGATAACTATGGAAAGTGAAGAGTGGAAGAAATAGTCTTCCCTGGGGAAAAGGCCACCAACTGGTTATCTAATAGCAAACAGTCAGCCGTGAAACATTTGTACACAAGTAACGTTATATGGACTGAGCAGTTTAAATTTATATATTTAAAAATATAATTTAATGTAATCAAAAACAAGTAAAAAGAGGCCATGAATTTGGAAGAGTGCAGGGAGTAAGTAAACAGGAGGATTGGAGAGAGGAAAGGAAAGGGGGAAAATGGTCTAATCATATCATAGTCTCAAAAAAAAATTAAAAAAATACATAGAAAGAAAGTTTCCCGTAAAAGAGTGATATTTTAAATCAACCACATGTGCATATTTTCATTAATAAGAATTGACAGCTATGTTGAAAGCATTGTTCCAGTCACAGGAAAACAGAAAAGAAAAAAAAAGACAAAGTATGTTCTCTCAAGAGTTTCATTCCTAATATGCTCAAGTTAATAAGCTGATCCGGAAAGGAGAATGAATTATAGAAATGTATCTGGAAACAAAGAAGTGGGCATTATCATCCAGGGAAGTAGAACCAGTGAGAAAATTCACAAGGGGAGAGTTTTCATACTCAAGTCTTAATATGTATAGAAAACAGACTTTAGATCCTCAGAAAGATAGAAACTTTAACATGTCATTTTACACATCTCACTAATATCTACTACTTAAAATTCTTTTGTCTTAATTAGTTTTCTGTTGCTGCAATAAGCCACATAGGTAACCAAGGTAACTTATACAAGAAAGCAATTAATTTGGGTAAATAATGAAAATGGGAAGGATCAAGGAAGTGTTGGGGAGGGTGAATATGATCAAAGACTTTGAAAGAAATTCTCAAAAAAAAAAACCCTAATAAAATCTCTTTTATTTTCCCTTCCCAGGGAAATTCATGCACTCCCCTCTTGGGCCCTCCTTGTTACACAGCCTTTCTGGGTCTGTGGATTACAGCATGGTTATACTTTACTTTACAGTTAATATCTACTTATTAGTAAGTACATACCATGTTTGTCTTTCTGGGTCTGAGTTACCTCACTCAGGATGATTTTTTTCTAGTTCCATCCATTTGTCTTCAAATTTCCTGACGACATTTTTTTAACTGCTGAGTAATATTCTGTTGTATAAATGTACCACAGTTTCTTTATCCATTCTTCAGTTGAGGAGCATCTAGGTTATTTCCAGGTTCTGGCTATTACAAAGTTGAGCAAGTGTCCTTGTGGTATGATTGAGCATCCTTTGGGTATAGCCCTAGAGTGGTATAGCTGGGTCTTGAGGTAGATTGATTCCCAATTTTCTGATAAACTGCCATACTGATTTCCAAAGTGGCTGTACAAGTTTGCTTTCTCACCAGCAATGGAGGAGTGTTCCTCTTTCTCCACATTCTTTCCAGCATAAGCTGCCATTTGTGTTTTTGATCTTAGCCATACTGACAGGTGTAAGGTAGAAACATGATACAAGGGAAACTCCTAGAAATCTACAAGGATGACCCAAGCTAAGACTCCTAGCAATAGTCAGTATGTAGCCTGCACTGGCCATCTCCTGTGATCAGACTGGTGACTGTCCCAGTTGTCATCAGAGGACCTTCATCCTGTAACTGATAGAAACAGATGCAGAGACCCACAGCCAAACATTAATAAGCTGAACACAGATAATCCTGCTGAAGAGAGAGGGAGGAAGGATTGTAGAAGCCAGGGGGTCAAGGACATCACAAGAAAACCCACAGAAACAACTAACCTGGCTTATAAGAACTCACAGAGTCAGGGCTGGAGAGATGGTTCAGCAATGAAGAGCATTGGCTGCTCTTCCAGAGGACCTAGGTTCAATTCCCAGCACCCATATGGCTCACAACTGTCTGTGATTCCAGTTCCAGGGGATCTGGCACCCTCACACAGACATACATGCAGGCAAAACACCAAGAGAACACAAAACACACAAAAAGATACACAGGATCACTAGCTTTTAGGATATTTGGAGTAAAAACTACTATCCCCCCTCTCTCTTTTTACATATATATGTATATATACATATATAATATGTGTGTGTATTCTATCTATATTTTCTCTCTATCATCAATCTATTTATCATCTTCTCTAGTCACATACACATATATAAACTTATTCATATCAAAACAATATTTTTTAAAAAGTTACCACAGAAAATACTGGGTAGATATAGAGAAAGTGGGGTGTCAGGCATATAAAATGATGCAGGTACTTAGTAGAACAACTTGCCATTTTTTAAGCATTAGCCATACAGTAGTCATACATTTAACAATTACATTCCAGAGAGAATTACCCGTACACAAGTGTTCATAACAGCTTCATGTAAAATGGCTACAAACTTGAAGCAACCCAAAAACCTCCAAGTAGGTGATGTTGATGAAACAGACAGCACTACTTGTCAATAACCAAAGAAAAATGCTACACATGGCAACTTGTACAGACTTGCATATCTCTGTATAACTCCTTTGAAAGAAAAAGCCGATCCCAAAAGGTAAAACATTCTACATTTAAAATCCCATAAATTATTTGAAATGAAATTTTGAAAAAAATGGGGAGAAGATAAGAGGTTGAGAGGCTTTGAGAGGCAGAAGGGGAGTCAAGGGGCTGTAGCACCAAAGGGAACTATAAAGCGCTCTCGTGGTAACGTGAACGTTTTGTGTCTTGACTCTTTCCCTGTCAATATTTCGGTTGTGAAATTGTGTTATAGTTCTGTAGGATTTGAACATTTGGAGAAATCAGTGATGGTGCCTGAGATACCCCTGTAATGTTAGACAGCTTCGCTGTCTCTGCAATTAGGTAAAAACGAACCAGTTCCTTTTTAAAACTATAACTGACAGCTAGAAAAGGGGCTCAAGGCTTCAGAGTGCTTGCTGCCCAATCACGAGGACCAGCGTTTGGACCTCAACATCCACTTAGGAAGCTGGACATCTTGTAAACATGGAACTCAAGCTCCAAGGGATCTGGCACCCCTTCTCGCCTCCCTGTGTACTCTGATCTATGTACATGAACAACGTGTATATATATATATATTATATACATATATAATATATATATTCACACAGACACAGGTACATATGAGTAATTTTTAATTATCATTAAAATATTTATTGATAAGGAATATGTATGTGGCAGAGAAAGACATTCTAGGTAGATATAAGGAAAAAACCGATGCTTCAGAAAGCATCTGAAAGACATGGAGGTATATAAAGTGGTTGACTGATGTGTAATAGGAGCGTGATTCCAGACTAAAATTAGGAGACAGTGATACAACTTCATCTGCAACTTAGCTATAGGCACTAGATATTGGAACTAGAATAAACAATTGATGTATGAGTGGGTTTTGTTGTAAAACATTTATGGAATTTAGGCAAATGTTCAGAAAAGTATTCAGTGCTTTCTTGGTAGCCTTCAAATCGATTAGTATTTAAAAAATTGATTATCGGTAAAGCCTGTTTTCTGAAATAAAAATCTATGTTTAGTTCTGTTTATTATGCTAAGTTAGACAATGAACATAACTCTTTAATATAAATAATGTTAGATCAGTGTTGAACCATGAGATGGAGTATGAACCCCATTATCTAATTTTCTTAGAATGGTGACAGTTAAATTAATGGTGCGTAAAAAGAATGTTCAAAATTATTTACACTAAATTGTTGAAAACAACGATTGTGACTGATGACTTTTTAAAATGTGCTTTTAAATGCATTTTATAGCTTAAGAAGTCCAAATAAAAATGATGACATTGACTCCCTCTTCATGGAGTGGGAAGCATCCATCCACCCTTAATGAGCTGAGCTGGCAGTCTCCAAATTACTCTTCCTAAGAAACACAGTTCCCAGCTTCACAGCAAAACTGTCCAGTGAAGTATCTTTGGTCAAGTTGTGAAGATTCAGCCATCAGAACTGTGCTGACAATTCGAATGTAGATTGGAATTAGGTGTGACCAGCCCATTGCTCTTTGAAATTTGCAATGCTTGCAGGAGTACAATGTGGTTTTGTAGGTAAAGTCAGCAATTGCAGCACTAAAGAGCAGTTCGGAACGAATGGAAGAATGGCTGTTTTGAGACCTTAACTGTATTTTAATGACATAACTTTCTGCTCTCTAAGCACAGGTCAAAACTGAAAATCTAAACTAGAGGGAATATTAGTCGAAAACATGTTGGCATTCACAAATCTCAAGCTTACATGACGATGAGCATTGATATATACCTATTGTATAGGAAAGAGAAGCCTAAGGATTATATTTATACAGGTACATGAATTCATATATGTACATATATAAATTCATAAGCCTCTAATAGGTAAGGAAAATACTTTGCCCATATTTTAATGCCCAATAATACTTCTAATGAATAAAAAACACAGTCTAAGATAATAATATAGCATTATCATTTTAATGAAATGTTAAAGTTGTTATAAACAAACCAAATGAACGGTAATTTTCTGTGGGGACCAAATGTTACACATTAACATGAAGTGATTGTGTATGCTTCTCCTAATACATGTTACATCAAATTACAGTCCCTGGGCTGGAAACCACAATGTATCTGGAGGATGTTACAAATGAAAATTCCAAGTTCCGGCTTCAGACCTACTGAATCTGAATTCAATTATTCACAAGGTCTTCAGGTGATTTGTTTATTAGGTTTTGGTTTGCTTTGCTTTTTTTTTTTACAGTATTGGAATTGAGCTCAGGGTCTCAGCCTGTTAGGCAAGTATTTACTACTGAATACCCTCACCACCCCTATTAATTCATTGAATTTTAGAAACACTCATTTCACTTGTGTATTCCAAACACATGTACAGAAAACAGGACTTCAGTTGAAGGTTTGCTATGAGTAATATAGAAAAATGTGTGAGTCATTTCAATTAAAATGTCTAAAATTGAAGTTATCACCATAAAGGTTAATACTACATTGTTCGTTATTGTGGAAAGGATTTGCATGATGGTGGGTATGTTAGGGTGTTGTTGCTTTGAGGCTCTGAGTCTCCTGGATGCTGGGATCTGGATCTGCTTTCTCAAGCAGGGGAGTGCTAAGTAAGAAACTGGAAAGGAGAGAGAGAGAGAGAGAGAGAGAGAGAGAGAGAGAGAGAGAGAGAGAGAGAGAGAGAGAGAGAGAGAGGGAGGGAGAAAGAGAGAGAGAGAGAGAGAAAAGACAACTACCTTTCTCCTTCGTTTTTCTTCCTGTCAGCAAATGTTTCGTCTCAGCGGAAACTGCTGTTTGCAGAAACTGTGTTCTCTGCTTTTGTTTCTCCCAACCTCAACCATTATTTTTTATTTCCACATTCTTTGGGATGTTGGTTGATGGTTTTGGCTGTCTCTCGTGAGCTTAATGATTTCTTTTGTATTTGAGCCTTTCTTATTTTTCTTTCTTTCTTCCTTCTTCTCCCTTCCTTCTTTCCTTCTTTCCATCCTCCCTTTCTCCTTTTCTTTTCCACCATGCTTTCATTTGTGCAATTTCATACACCACAGTACATGTTCCTAGGTTCAAGTATATCAGGTATCCGTCTCTACCACACTCCACCTTCATCCTTTGAGACAGATCCTCTCACTGAACCTAGAGAAACATGACAACCAACAAGTCCTCACTATCCTTCTGTATCCAACACACAGCACTAGGGATACATGTTAAGCATGGTTTTCTCTTAACTGGTTGCTACAGATTTGAACTTATATTGTTGTTTTGTAACCTAACCTTTCAAACTTTCAATGCACGCAAGATAATGCAGATTATATCAGGGGGTGATCTGATATTATGGTTTAGTGGGTAAGGGAACTTGCTGCAAGCATGACAACCTGAGTTCAGTCCCTGAAACTCACATGATGGACACAGAAAATCATTTCCTGCAAGTTATACTCTGACTACCATGCATATACCATTGTACTCACACGACAAAGGACATATACACATGATATATGTGCTTGTATGTATAAAGAAATAAATAATAAATACTGTGTCGGGAAAAAGAGTATTAGTTCTATTTCTTTTTTTGGTCTTTTTTTATTTTATTTTATAATTTAATTTAATTTTACATATCAGCCACAGGTTCCCTTTTCCTACCCCCTCCCGCCCCCTCCAGCCTTCCCCCCAGCACACCCCCCATTCCCATCTCCTCCAGGGCAAAGATTCCCCTGGGGATTCAGCTCAACCTGATAGATTCAGTCCAGGCAAGTCTAGTCCCCTCCTCCCAGGCTGAGCAAAGTGTTCCTGCATAAGCCCCAGGTTCCAAACAGCCAGCTCATGTACTGAGGACAGGTCCTATAAGTGAAGTCTAAGTAATAAACAGGTCAACAATCTGGAATAGCTAATTATGGTACCCTATGTGTCAATATATCCTCAGAATAATAACTTCAAGTGTATCTAGATTTTGTACTCTTGTGGGTTAGAATGGCAATTTCTCTGTTTTGTCACATACTTTAATATAATATACTCAGCTATCTATTAATAGCAAGAATAAAATTAATAATAACTGAAGTACATTAACCATTAACCTTATTGTAGACACCTAAATGGATTTTTATATTTAATACTCACTATAATCCTATAAAATTGACTCTACCATAATCCCAGATTAATGGACAGAGTGATTTAACCTCATATATCACTGAAAGTCACTTTAGAAAGATGTGTAATTGTGATTCAACTAAAGCTGTCTATGTATAAAGTAGTAAGACTTAAGAGCCTTCTTTGTACATTCTTGTCTTCTCTCTTATGTCCATTCATTCATTCTGTTTGGTTTATCTTGTTTTGTTTTGTAACAGAATCTTACTATGTAGCACAGGCTGGCCTTAAACTTAAAATTCTCCTGTTTAAACTCCAGAGTGATGTATGGCACACAATCTTCATTTCAGTAAATCTCCCAACTAATATTGAAGTAATATCAATGATGCTTCAGATGTTAGAGATACAGATATGAGTGTTCTCCAATCACAAAAATCCACTTACTTGGGACAGATTTTAATTTGAAGAGAGAAATGCAAAACAATAGGCGTTATTAAGTACATTACCACTATGTATACAGTTTGAAAGAAGAGGGAAGTTTGGGCCATGCTATCCTTCATTGGAATTGAGTTGCATGAGTACATAAGACAATGGCACAAGTAGCCTCCTTCAACTCTAAGGGATTGACTTTGTCCATCACTCCATATAACCAGACACCTGAACTAGCATGTTTGGTGTTAAGAACCAAAAGACACCAATATTGGTAAAGCATGTCCTCTCTAGAAATACATACATTTTGGTGTAATTATATAAGTATTAATAATACAATTATGTTTCATGCATTATTGCAATTATTTGTATGTTCTCTTTTATACTTTAAAATGTTACTAGAGTAAATAATAATGTTTTCTTTATTTTATGTAGAATAATCTAAGGAATAAGTAGACTAGGAAGTATACATACGGAAAATGACAGATGGCTGAGTAGATAATAAATAACACTGAGACCTGAGTTCAAATTGTCAGTCCTGCCATCAAATCTGGATGTGTCTACACATACTTGGATCCCCAGTATTGAAGGAGGTGTGTGTGTGTGTGTGTGTGTGTGTGTGTGTGTGTGTGTGTGTGTGTAAAACCTATTCCAGAAAGAATATAATCCCACTAGAGTTCACAGGCTATCCAGTCTAGTAAAAGAAGAGGAGTGGGGAGGAAGGAAGGAAGGAAGGAAGGAAGGAAGGAAGGAAGGAAGGAAGGAAGGAAGAAAGAAAGGAAGAAAGGAAGGAAGAGTTACATTTTCTACTATATAAAGCCCTGTTAGACACCAGTGACACAAATGTGGCCCTAATAGACTGATGTCACTAGGTGGAGTATTCCATAATTTTTATGGTATCTGTACTTATTTTCTTCCGGAAAATCTGTCAAACTTTGAAGAAACATCTCTTAATATGTTTGCCTCGTCTTTGAAGTTGATAAAGTTCCTAGCATAGGCTCTTATATTAAAACTTTGAGTCCTGCACAATTCAATGTATATGAATAAAATAAACATAACTGGTCCCTTCAGTGTTGTTTTTGTAAAAGTTACCATAGAAAATGATTGTTTGTATATTGTCTAGTTAACATTGTAGTCTATTTATGTTATTCTAGTTAATACCTAATAAGTAATAACAATATATTTGTCACAGTTAAAAGGAAGTAGTTTCAGGATATTGGTGGAAATATAAACTAAAATATAGTTACACATGTATGATGTGTTTATGCACGTGTACACTATTTTATGAAAGTGCAGATACACTCATGGAGGCCAGAGGAAGACTTCTGTTTTGATACAGGACTCTTCCTTTTTCAGTGTTATATGTCAGGCTAGCTGGCCTGTGAGCTGGCCTGGGAATTCTCCTGATTTCACCTCTTATCTCAGCTTAGGAGAACTGGGCGGACAGAAGTGCTCTACGTCCTTTATGTGGGCTCTAGATGTTTGAACTCAGGTCTCAAGCAGCAAGCCATATAGCCCCTGAGCCATCTCTCTGTCATCATGTTCACATGTATATACTGTAACATCTCACAAGCGCTTTATTACAAGTGTCCTTTGCACTCAGCGTAGAGGAACTGATGCTATTTGCTATCTTTCCAATTGCTTTTCTTCAGTCGTTTTACATAAACTCTACATATCTTGTGTTCACTATTCTTTCCCCAGCCTGTTGTCATTTACAATCAGTGCAAAAAGAGGCTAGCATTCTTCAGAGAATGGGAAATATCCAGTGGTAGATTGAAATGACATTTGATTGCACTTGTCTATGATAATAAAAAGGGAAATAAGTTGTACCCAACAAAAGATGATTGTACCTGACAAGCCAAGCTTGTGGCTTATTAATAATTAAAAATATTTCTGTGTTCTGCTACTGATGGAATATTTAATCACTTGTTCAGTCAATACCAATGTACCATTTATTATTCATTAAAGATAAATGTAGTGTAATGGCCCTGAATTGCAATGTGCTACATTGAGATTACAAAGGGCACAAAAAGTTGATTTATTATTTAGGAATTGATTAAACTTCTCTACTGATCTCAGTGACTAGCA
The DNA here is from genome assembly GCF_949786415.1 of Peromyscus eremicus. Taxonomy (NCBI): domain Eukaryota; kingdom Metazoa; phylum Chordata; class Mammalia; order Rodentia; family Cricetidae; genus Peromyscus; species Peromyscus eremicus. The sequence continues at coordinate 71,753,158 of NC_081419.1, forward strand.
TAACCTATCAACTCTCCACAGTGACATAGAGTTATAGTAAAATATTTAAAACGAGAAAAAGGAGTCTTGATGACAGCATTTAAGGAACTGTCTTCAAAAGCTAAAGAAAGAATTACAGTGATGATTCTACTTCAAGAGTTAATATGAATTCTTAGAGTGAGAGAGTATGGCACCAGAGAGGATTGTTATATTCTCCAAGAGTGTTTATTCCTATTTCTGGTGTAAGCCAGTTCTCCACTTTGGCTTTTAGCACATGCTGTGCTGGGTCACTGTAGCCCAGCCACCCACATTGCATAAAGAGCTTTGGGTTCCGATGAGTATTTTTTCCAGTCTCAGGAAGAGTTCGAGTTTTTAAGGAATTTATAAATGATTCATTTCTGTCCTTCTAGGTCTTTTGAATTTCATATTCAGATTTAGGCCAAATATCAGGGAAAGATGGGTTTTTCTTCAATTCCTATTCTAAGTTTCTCCTGCCCTCAATGCTACCAGAAGTGAAAAGTCTGAGCTAAGAAATCACCTCTTCTCTCTTTGTGGAACCCGAACACTTTCCATTGCTGGGTTTGGATGTCACCTGCATATTTTAAAGGATTTTGTTATTTTCTATTAAAAAAAAATCAGAAAAAGTGGGGAGATGGAAGCAAAAAATGTCTCCCCTAACTAAGTGTGGCATGTAGGACTTCTTCAGTGGATGCATGCCCTGCACACAGCTTAGTTCATAATCCTGGTGTTTCATTGCAAGCAGTTTCTATGCTTTTGAGAAGGCATGAACTCAAGCCATAGTACAAGATGAAAGGGGCTTTTAATTTCACAGAACATAAGAAGTCAGCATCTGCTGCAACATAGAAGCTTGGGTTGATGCACAAATGGGCATATGCTTGTGTCTGTAGGAAAAGATTTGTGGTTTTAGAAAGGAATTGAAAATCACATCTACAGGCAGAAAGACGATATTTGATGGAATTCTTGTGGTAGTCCCCAAATGTCCCTTACAGTCATGACAGTTTGGAAGACTGTATCTCTACAAAATTTGAATTTTGAAACCAAACTCCCAAGGTGTTCGATTGAAGAGGTGGATCATTGGTGATCTGATTCATCATGAGAACTCATCTTCAAGAGGGAGACAAACTCCTTGAAGAACTTTACTGAGCCCCTTTCCCTTCTGTCTTGTGGTAATACAGACACAGCCCTACCTTACTATAACAACAATACCCTTACCACAAACTAAGTCTGCTGACTCCTGGATCCTGTATTTCTTATTTCCATAGCAGTAATTGGTGTATTTCAGCAATTAGTAAGACAAACTCTTAAGATAATATTCTAAAAATCAACTGGTTAAGGGATGGTCAGTGACTTGCTTCCATGATGGACAGCCTGAGTTCAATCCAGGGAACAACATGGTAGAAGGAGAGAACCAATGCCCTCAAGTTGTTCTCTGGCCTACATAGATGTAGTATGACAAACACACACACACACACACACACACACACACACACACACACACATACACGCACACACACACACACACACACAAGTTCGCACGTAGTAAAACATTTATGTAAAAAATAAATTCCTGGATTTATGCTATTTTTCTCATGGCAGAACACCATCATAGATATTAGCAATGATGCATAAAATAAAAATCCACACTCATATAAGGTTCCTGGTTTTAGAAACAGTCATTGCATGATTTTTTTGTATCAAACACAATGCTTTGTCTGGACCCTATTATTTGTGGGGAGGGGCTTATATAGATTAATATAAATACATAAATAGGGCAAAGGTATAATTTCACTGAGATGGAGAAGCATCTGACAATTCTGCAGGACAGGAATACAAACTATCCTAAAACAAAGCAACTTGCAAAAGTGAGTTTTCCTGGATTTTAGTTTTGTTATATTTGAAAACTTCAGTATATGCTGTTCATCAGCCCTCATGGTGTAGATGCCCCTTCTCCCTTAGGTTTCATAATTCTCAGGGTTATGGATGATGGTTATAGGTTTGGGGGTGGAAGGAAATATTAGACTCAGTATTCTAAAAAAATAGGGAAAAGAAATGGAATGGATAGGTATAAGATATTATGGTAGATTATTGTATATACTAGTAAACAAATTTAGTAAAGTAGTAGCCTTAGATAATTTGCACTGTTATAGATTCTTATATGTTGATACAAATGTAAACTATTTTTATATTCCTGTTTAAGATAATTTGTATATTGATACAAATACAGAACTATATTTGTTATAATGTACATATATTTCTACTCTTATTTAAAATATTTGTATATTGATACAAATGTAAATTTATATTTGTCATACTTTATGTATGTTCTACTTCTGTTTAGGATATTCAGCATATTGATATATATTTAAGATTATTGTCATATTACATATCTCACTATATATTCCTACCTGTTATAAATATCTTGTGTATTGTCACAATTTTGAAGTCATTGTTCTCTACCATACATTTGCTTATAGACTGTTTACCTTGTTTACATGAAGCCTTAGTCCTTAGGTTATTTTGATAGATAAGACTTATAGATTTATAGTCACCTATGCTTGTCATCTCTATAGTTACGTTAGTTAGGTTATCCGGATTTACAGATACATAGGTCAGATGGACAGGTAATCTTCAAACACTTCGTAGCCTAGAGAATATGGCATTTAAATAACTTAGAGTTTTGTTGATGTGAGACACAATTGCTCCTGGCTGTACCAATTTGATCCCGAGAGAATGTTGGACTTCTAAGACATTTCCATTTGAAATTTTGTCTTCTTGGCACAAAATGGCTTACTGGGCAAAGAACTGCCCTTGCCTCGACTGCTGACAGTACGAATGCAACGCTGTCCTTTCTGGACAAGTGGGACACAAAGAAAGTGACCACTGTACTCTGCCAAGACAGGGTAAGATGGTCTTTTAGAATTCCTGCTTCTAAAAATGGTCTGTCAGATACTTTAGGCCTGTAGCCAATTTGAATGCACCAACAATGCTGAGAAACATTAGGTGACTGTCCAGGCTGCCAGTTGTCTCGGTCTACTCTTGCAAGATTCCCAAAAGTTGCTTGCATCCATCTACCATTTCTCAGGTACCATTATATTCCTTCTCAGATCTTTGATGGGATTGAAGACTAGCAGTTATAGTTATAACTTAATATATTCTGGGCCCCTGGATGGTGAAGGTTGACCGAGCAGAGCTCTAGAGAACACCGCTGGAGTGTGATACACCTTCCCCAGACCCCGCGAACTACCTATCCCTTCATTTGTAAGTTATCCACTAAATAAATCTTCCTTTTAACTACATGGAGTGGCCTTAATAATTTCACCAGTATCATAGTACTTGTGGCTCTTGAGCCCCCATGGTCAAATGCTTATATTTGTTCCATAACCTTTACCTGAAGGCTCTAGGTGTGAATCAGGATATGCTGAGTCCATTCATAAAGCCTTGACATGTCACACTTTGATGAGATTCTCTTACCTCCTGTATTCATCCATTCACAAGTGAGTTGTCACCATTGACTGGTGTCTTCCTGTGAAGACTACCAGTGAAGACACATTAGTTGAGTGTTCCAGCTGATTTTTCCAATTTATTCTTTAAACAATATTCTGCATAACTTTTAGAGTTCCAAGAAGCCTTTTCCTAATTTTAGGGTCTCTGTGTAGGACTAAGACCACCTAAGCTCTTCAAAGAGAGCAACTTCATTTCCTCTTGTGTGTGTGTGTGTGTGTGTGTGTGTGTGTGTGTGTATGCATGTGTGTGCATTTTCAGTGTATTCATTTATGTGCACTCATCTGTATGTACACATGTGTTCGTGTGTGTATATGTGAGTGCATTTGTGAGTTCCCATATGTGTTCATGTTCACATGTGTATGTTTATATTCATGTACATGTGCATGAGTGTATTCATGTATGTGTGCATATTCATATGGGTATGCATGTGTGTGTCTATGTGTGTGTTTATGGAGAGATTTGTGTGTGTGTGTGTGTGTGTGTGTGTGTGTGTGTGTGTGTAATAGAGAGCAGAAATCAACCTTGGGTGTTGTTTCTTTGGTACAATCCACCTATTTTTACTTGTTTGTTTTATTTTTGATTGTTTTGAGAATGGGTATCTCACCAGCCTAGAGTGTAGTTATCTAGGATGGTTGGCCAGCCCCGGGGTTCGACTCCACCTGTCTCTGTCACCTCAGTGCTAGTATCATAACCAACATTTTTGTTTTCTCCTTCTTTTATATGGACCCTGGGACTCAATCTCAGATCTTCACAACAGCTAGTAAAGTCCTTTACTGCCTGAGCCTCTCTCACCAGGCTAACTTGCCTTTTACTTTGATTCTCATAATTTTTCTCTTATCTAAAATTTCAAATCATGCCCTCACTCCTCCTTGAGTTTGGATTCATATTTAGTCACCACACAGTATGTACTCTTTGATTACACAGGTGATTTCTCACATGCATGGTGCACCAGTTAGCACAATGAATTTCTTTTCTTTCTCGTCTGTGTTTTATTATTTATTCTTTCATACAATATATCTCCACTGCAGCCTTCTGTTCCTCCTCTCCTTTCAGCACCCTGCTTCCCTCTCCTCTATCCCCTGCTTCTCCATTTCCCTTCAGAAAAAAAGCAGACCTTCCAGTGATATCAACCAAACTTGAAATAACAAGGTGCGATAAGACTAGGTATAGATATACCCTCTTATCAAGGCTGAACGAGGTAACCCAGTAGAAGGTAAAAGTTTCCATGAGCAGGCAAAAGAGTCCAGGATACTCCACTCCCCTTGTTAGGAGTCCTACAAAAACTCCAAGCTGAGGACCCACAACATGTATGTAGAGGGCCTAATGAAGATCCTTGTAGGCTCTGTAACCACTGCTTTAGTCTCTGTGAGCCCCTATGAGCCCTGCTTAGTTGATTCTGTGGGATGTGTTCTTCTGGTATCCTTGATGCCTCTGGATTCTGCAATTTTCTTCCCCCCTTCTGCAGAATTCCCTGAGTTCTGCCTAATATTTGGCTGTAGGTCTCTGGATCTGCTCCCATAAGCTGCTGGAGGAAGTATTTCTGAAGACAATTGGGCTAGGCACCGAACCTATGAGTATAGCAGAATATAAGTAGGAATCATTGTATTTATTTATTTATTTGTTTGTTTGTTTATTTATTTTTCTGTTTTGTTTGGTTCCACCTTAGGAGTCTCTAAGCCATCCAGCTTCTGGATCCTGGCCATCTAGCCAATATTGGGCATGGACCTCAGTACGGGCCTCAGGTTCGAACTGTTATTGGCTGACTACTCGCAGAAGCGATGAGCCACCATTGCTCTAGTGCATCGTATAGGCAGGGCAGGTTGTGAGTCATACATTTTGAGGCAGGGTTAGTCTCCCAGACGTAGCACTGGGATTCTATCCTGGTTACAGAAGATGGCTTGTTCAGGCTCCATATTCTCCCTTACTAGGAGTCCTCACAGGGGTCAGCCTCATAGGTTCTGGGAAGATTCTACTGCACTAGGTTTTCATATCACCCCCTAACCTATTTCAGTCATCTTTCCCAGTACTCTCCATCAGTCCCTCCATTCCACACCAGATCCCTCCTGTTCCCATTCCTACTCTTCTCCCCTATCCACCTATATTTCTTTCTCATGGAGCTTCAATGTTACTGGCACTTGACCTATTGAAGAGGGAGAGAGATCATCAACATAGCAACACAAAATATGGTGATTAGAATTTTTCATAAAGTTGTAAGAACTGTGGAAATTATTAAACCTTATAGCATAGTATAGAGTGGCCAGATGAAGTTTTAGGTTTAACATTGGTGGGAGGACTGTCTGAGCCAGTAAGGTTTTAACTGGAGTCTGAATGACCTGCAAGAGCTAGTAATTCAAAGATCTCAGCCCATAAAGAACAGGCAGCAATTGCCCTAGGACAGGAGTAAGCCTGCAAGCTCGAATCACAAATAAGAGAGGGTGATGTGGGTAAGAAAGCACCAGGGACATGACAAGGGATACCCGGTCTTGTTATCAAATGCAGGCCCTAGACAAGAGGGACATGGTTCTCTTTGAAACTGAAAATCAAGAAAGTAGAAAGGGCATGAGGGACATGGAACATAAAAGGTGGCAGGTCCCATTAGCAGATGTCTTCCTGAGAGGATTGGTGATATTGTGCTTGTTGGCACAAACTATGCCTCAGGAAGAGGGAGAAAGAAAAATAATCAAACAACTACACTTGCCATGTGAGCACGAAGATTCCTTTCCACGTCAGTGCTTTGACCTCAAACAAGAGTTTTTCTCACCCTGCCTCAGGATGACAAGGGTCTCTTCAGAGACATAGGCACATTTGAGTTCAGGAAAGAATTTGCTCTCATGTTACACTTCTGTAAATTCGGTCAGGGACCATCAGCCCAAGACAAATATTAGATCAATAGGTTCAGCAGTGGTACCAAAGTCAACTCTTGCAGAGTGGCATTCAGAAACATTTTAAAAAGATAAACAACGGATAGAATTTCTGTGGCCCACAATGAAGCACAGATGTTGTTCTAATAAGTTGTAAAGAGAGTGGGTTTATAACTCAAAGGAACCATACGATCTATTTTATGTTTTAAACACATCTTCTGTATTTTATGTGCTTAATTTATAGGGGGTGAGAGTGTAACAAGTACACTAAGGCAAAGGATGACTGATGGGCAAAGTTATCCTACATCTTGTTTTTGAAATAAATTATGAAGCCAGGCATAGTAGCGTATGCCTTCAATCCCAGAACTTAGGAAGCATAGGCAAGCAGATCTTTGTGAATTCGACTTTGGCCTGGTCTACATAGTAAGTTCCAGGGCAGTGAGACTCTTTCTCAAAAGCTCCTTCAGCTAAAAAAATAAAATAAAATTTGATTAGAACATAGTCACAGTCTTTTTTTTTCATAATGTATACAGCCTTCTGCACAGCTGTGAGAAAGTCTAGTCACTCCAACAGAGAATCTGAATCCTACAGAGCCTAAGATATTTATTTGACCCTTCTTGCAAAATGTTTTGCTGAACACTGTCGGCAGTCCCAGCCACCTGCTGAATCTCAGTCTCCTATGTTTTCTCATTTTGGAATCTAAGCCAAAGATTCAGGTATTATTTGAGTTCTACCATTGTCCCAGAAACAGTGACCAGTAGTAATTGCTGTAGTAATTCACAAGCCTTCTCAGGCCTTTTGTCCTTAGTGCAGGCATTGCATTGCCTGATATGCTATTACCTATTGCAGGCTTGTTGGCCAAACCCAACAATAAGTGAATCCAAGAGACACAATATTCCATGCCGGGATGGACAGGGCAAATCAGTCATTAACAGTAATGTATGGTAATACTCTCTCAGCAGGAAAGGGTGGGAGGAGAACAATTCATTTGTCCGCTATCAACACACAGACTCAGCATGAAGTCTGTGTTGCATTGCCTTGCTTTGTGATGCTGGAGTTGGACATTGTAAACATGTAGGTAATCTATTGCATTAGAGGGCACTGGAAAGACTGCAAAATCACTGCCAAAGCAAAGAGTTTTCTTCCTTGAAAGGTTTGCACATTTAGCAAACAAAATAAAAGATCCCCTCTTAAATATAGGTGTCAGATAAACAGGAGATGGAATTGTGCTAAGAATGTATTCACTGTTTATCTGAAACTCAAAGTTAACTGAAGTCTGACTTCTTCTGGCTCCTGTATCCTGGTTCCATTGGGCTGGCTTGCAGGGTAGTGTTTACAACATCATGGAACAAGAGGCTTGGTAATCATCATGTTAGAGGACCGCATTTCAGCTCTAGCTTCATCCTCCAGCAAGATTTTCTAATGGCTAGATTCAAACCAGGCCCTCTGAAGGTTTACAACATGATCAGAGTTTATATCATATCTGATAACTAGCATTGGTACATTATTCTAGAAGAATAATTTGTTCATTTTAGAGGAAGGAGATTTACGTAATATTTAGAGAAAAATTACTATTCTGGGTTGAACTGTGTCGACATCAAAATTCACATGTGGAACTCTAAGCCCTGGCCTGGCATTCAAAAAGATGACCTCTTTTGAGGGTAGGACCTTTATGGATGTTGTGGGAGCCCATGCGTAGATTCTGGACATGGATGAACACTGGGGAAAGCTGATGTGTAGAGACAAAGGGACAGGACAGCTCTCAATAAGCCACTAAAGAAGATCTGGGGCCATGTTTCCTTGTGTCTTCAGAAAACTCAAGCACTCACTCCCTCAGTTTGAGACTGTCACTCTTCTCAACTGTAGCACAATATCTTTCTGTTGGTTATGCCACCATTCAAGCTGTCAAACTGTTTCTGAGACTCCAGAAGACTTCTCTGACTGCTATGAAGGATTCTGTGTGTAGAGAAAACACTGTAGTTGTCCTCTTTATGTTTTATGATAATAGAGAGAGATGCTAACTTTCTGGCTTTTCTGTCCTTTCGGGAACAGAGCATCAATGAGTGTTGAACTTGGAGAGGTTGGAAACGAAGCCGAGCTGTTTCCTGTAGTCTGAGACAAGGGATAAACATTGTTAGCAATGTCAGTGACATTCCACTTCTCTACACCTTTGCTGTGGCAAGTGTGTTTAACTAAGCCAGCTTCAGCTTCACACAGCGGTTGGTTAAAGGGCAGAATTTGGACTTTTCCCAGCATTACTGGACTAGCATTTCCAGTTTAGCCAACTCTTTACATAATTATTATTTACATTAACCAGCAAACCACAAGAAAAAGAAGAGAAAAAATCTCAGTAGACAGATCTCCTGCTTAGCAATTCCTAGACCAGTTCTTAGGACTACAGGAAGCACTAGCAATGTTTAGGAGGTCACAAGCACATCTATTTGATTCATAGCTGGTTTGGAATCAATTACCCGAAACTGAAATGCCTCTCAAAACTCAATAATGTGATAATTGCTCCTAATTGTTTTACTATGACTTTTTCTTACCTGCTTTTTACTTGCATCTTAATGAACGGGCCTCAAATCCAGGAAGAAATTTCTGTTTACCGTGACAGATGCCTGAAGACAAGAGATACTCATGCAACTTCATGTTGTGGATGTTTCACCACTCTGGATGACCAGACAAAATCATTTAAAAGCCAAACAAATGTGGGGCTGGGAAATTGCACGGTGAGTAGAGTACATGTTTCACAGGAACAAGGAACTGAGTTCTGGTTCTTAGCACCCACCTTCAGAGTGAAATGGGACTGTGCTGCCATGTACCCAGGGTTAGGAGGTGGACACAGGTGATTCCTCGGGGCATATTGGCCAATTTAAAGGTCATCTTCAGTGACAGATCCTATTAACATTGACCTCTGACATGCACCCTCACAGATATACATGCATGGCAAATATCACACAGACATGTGACATGCATGTACACATACACACACACACACACACACACACACACACACACACACACACACACAAACTTAAAGGGCTTTTGCTTATATTAAACTACTTTTGCCAACCTAAGATTTGTTTTCCGGAAAGTCAACCACTATTAAAATTCTCACAAAACACTTGGCTTTTTTTTTTTTTCCTGTCAGAATTCATGTTGGAATTCTGTTCTCTGTGGGTCTATTTAATTTGTCTTTATTTTAGATTACCCATCCTAATACAAAAATAACCTTAATTTGTTTTAATCACTGAATTTGAACGTTCTTAGTTTTATTGGAAGCATCATAAAGTATCCTCTGACTTCTGGCTCAGTAAATGTTCAAAAAACAATGGAACCCACTATTTTTACTTATTGGATTTGGAAAAGTAACTGGTTAGAACAGGGACACTCAGTGCTAGTGGGAGGATAAAGTTGTAAAAAAAAAGTGAAAGAGGAGAAAGAAAATAAAGAATTGGAGATCATCTGGAGATGTTTACCAAAGCTATATGTACATGTATATATAATGTTTAAATTATTCACATATGTGTGTGTGCATATGGCTGTGTACATGTGAGTAGCAGGTGCTTGTAGAGGCTAGAGAGGGGCACCAGATACCCTGAAACTGGAGTTGCTGGCCACTGTGAGCCACCTCATGTGGGCACTGGGATCTGGATTCAAGTCCTTTTAAACAGTGGTACATGCTTTTAAATGCTGAGCCATCTCTCCAGCCCCAGTATGCATTGCTTTTAACCCTAGAACTAGACTCTAAAATTTATTCTAGAGTTGTACTTATGTAAGATACTTATTGCAGCATTATTTATGAAGGCAAACATTTGGAAACATCTTAAGACATCAGTGAGAACGCATTAAAAGTTTTAGAAGCTGCTTTTGTACACAACTATTTTTATAAAAAAGGGAAATCGATGGGGGTAGCTTTAGCTCATATTTGCAAAAAGATGTTGGAAACTGCATGATGCAAGCAAAAGCATGTAAACAGGGAACAAATGAGAATACGAATCTCTGCCTTATTCTCCTGTGTGGTTTTGTGGTTGAAAACTCAAAAATTAAATTTCAGGGCCCTGAGGCTGTAGCCCAGTTAATAAATTGCTTAATCAGCATTCATGGAGTTCTAGATTCTATACTCAGTAACTGACAATGCCAAGCATGATGGCGCACACATGAAGTCTCAGTACTTTCATGATAGAGGTAGTAGGATTATAAGTTTAAGGTTATCCTCAGCTACATGGGAAGACCAGCCTGCACTATATAAGTTATTGTCTAAGATCTCAGTCTTTGGAGATGACTTTGCAGAAGAGCTCTTGCCTATCATGTATGAGATACTAGGTTTGATTCTTAGTGCTACAAAAGTTAAGACTTTAGAGCTACTACTAAAGCTCTTTGCCACTGTACCAATATCACCCACAATAATATATGTCATTAGATCAGTGCCTCTAGAAGTCTTTAGAATAACATGTTTGCTACTACATAGTCTGCTAAAACACACTGAAGAAATTCTTGTGTTATAATTTGAGCAGTGAGACTGAGCAAGGTATTTGTTTTATTTTTGCATGGTGAGGGCACACATTGTGGAATGTTCCGGGATGACTTTACAGTTGTTCTGAATTGCAATGAACATAGCTATCTTAATCTAGTTTGCTCGTTTGGTTAAACACACACACACACACACACACACACACACACACACACACACACACACTGTATTCAATGTTTGTACTACCAAACTGTGCTGGGCAAATTCTAGTATACTAAACTGCATGAATGATGAGAGATTCCCACTGTCCCAGAGAATCTAAACACGGTTCTATTTCATGCCTCAGGGCCTCTTGGCCACTCCTCACTCCCCAGCAATTAGCTTCTCAACATGCTTCCTTTACAGGCTGGCTAGCTGCAGGTGCTGGCTGCTCACAAGACACACCTGCTGTGGATCATCCATCATTAGCTTCATTGAAGAATATTCTCCATACACAATGCAGGTTATTAGTTAATACAGAAATAATAGATTTTTTCCTGAAAAAAAAGTAGTGATTTCTCAGTATTAAGAGCAACATCAAAACACAGTGAAGATGTAATATCATATCCTCTCAGGAGTTTCTAGAGACAGTCTTGGAATGATGCACATCTATCTCCTTCCTCACCACAATAATGGAGACATAAGATTGTGCAGACATCCACCACTGGCTCCATACAAACGAATCATGCTGTTTAGTCTTTCTTAGCCCTTGAGCATTTTGTTTCCTCTAACAAAAGCACCTTTCTCTCTCCATCTTCTTTCTGAACTCTGCTTACTCTTTGCAATAGAGCCTTCTGGATAAAGCCCTGTGAGACTGGTCTTCTGTGTTTCCCATGCAATCAGTGTTTCCATCATTTTGTGTTAAGGTTGTTTAAATACATTTCTGCTACCACAGCTGTAACTGAACTCTAGTTCCTGTCTTGGTAACAGCAAAGCCAAAATGAGCACATCCAAGAAAAAAAAAGTGGAGAAAGATGTATATTACCCTTAGAAAATAAGGAGTATGTGGGAGTTACTTGCAAAGCCATGTCAGCCACAAACAAAGGAAACATGGGTTTTCTTGGAGGAATCTAGGCACATTCATTTAGGAAAACATATTTGGCATGCTCAGTTAAGGATTAACTTGATGAAAACCTCCAATTTAAGGTCATAATTTAACAAGGAAGAATGATAATCATATTTGAGGGCATGCTTATCTCAAGGTCACAGAACATGTTTGAAAGGTTAATGTGGCATACAGGGATGCCTTTGGGCCTGTGCAGCAAGCATCATAAAGTTTCAGCAGAAAAGATTTTGAAAATGCTCTAATATAGGGGATTTCCCCTAAATGTACCCACCACATTTAGTTAGCTAACATAATAAGGCTAATTTTGCAATTATTTGTTTATATACTAAAGAAACACATTTTCTTAAACAAGTGTATGTATTCTGATAAATGACCTGTGGTTTTCAGATTTAGATATTCAATGTTTTTGAACAATAACATACTGTAAATGTAAACTCGGATTAGATATTTTATGATTCAATTTTACTAAATTTACTTGTATGGGAGTTGGCTATTTTATAAAATATGGGAATTGTAGCTATTGTTATGCCAATGTACATTTATGTAACATAGTATATACCATTTTTTGAATGCGTATACACATATGTATGTCAAATAACCTAGGGACTTGATAGTGTTATAATTTATAAACGGTAGGCAGCGACCTTGGTGGGTTGGAGTCAAGCGGCCCTAGAAAGTCATGCCACATGACAGAACTCACGTAGAGAATTTATTGGGGGAAGGAAAGGAAGAAATGCAGAGTGTGGCTCATGTGGAGGATTTTATTAGGGGGAAAGGGAGAAAGTGGGGAGAGAATGGAGGCCTCTGGAGATAAGAAGCCTCAGGAAGAGAAGAGGAGGCAGAGGAAGAAAGAAAGCAGGAGAGGGCTGAGGAAAGAAAAAGAGAGAGGAAAAGGAAGAGAGACAAGGATGGGGGAGTGCAGACGCTGCCCCTGGGGATGAGAAGCCTTGGAGAGAGAGAGAGAGAGAGAGAGAGAGAGAGGGAGAAAGCAGGTGGGATACTAGGAGAGAGAAGAAGAGAGGGAAAGCTGGTAGGGGCCTAGAAGAGAAGAGAAGGGGGAGGTGTTTTTAGAGGGGGGCTCACAGCAAAGAGCACATGATCTTGTCAGGACCCTGATTAGGCCAAAGTACGGCCTGCTTGTACTAGAGCACATGTGTGCAGGGATGACACACCCGGTCAGGTCACCAAGGGGCAGGTTAGGCATGCTTGGGTGCCAACAGATAGTGTATACAATACAACAAAAGTATGTTTCGTGACCTCCTTCATATGTTCTCACCCTCTCTCAAAGAGAAAAAAAAGGTACTAGTGGTTGAAGTCTGGACTGGGAGTTTCTAGGTTCTGGTCTCTTATTCAAGAATGAAATAAAATCCCAAACAGATTTGGAATAGCAGCCAGGAACGTTATTCAAACTGAACCAATAGTACAGATTAGAAAAATATACACTCTCAAGACTGAAAACAGAGCAAATGAGGGAAAATATTCAAGGGTATGGGTTGGGAGTTCAAACAAAAGAGGAGTTTGGTTACTAAGCACATAGGATGATTTTTTTTTAGTATTATTATAACTGACAGACTTGGATTAAGTAGACCTTGGCTCATTGTTCACATCTTTTCCCATAATGCATCAGATTTTAATCATAGGCATGCCCAATTATGAATAGGCATAAAATGATAAATAGGGGATTCTCCCCCTAAAAGTTCACTTACTGAGCATGTACCGAAACCAGTATAGGGCAGATTGGCTCATTGTCCATAGCTCCCAGATTGTGTCTGAGGGTGTGTTTGAACAGAAACAGGGCTGGACAAGGCTCAGCTAGGAGGAATAATTTATTCCCATTGTTTAAAGTGGGCATGAAGCTTGACATATGTGTTGGACCTGGGTAGTCCATTAATAGGTTTGAAGGTGCTTTGTTCAGAGAAGGCTTTGTATATAGCCTAAGCCTGTTGTGGGATGTTATATATGTTAAATGTGTTGCTCTGATTGGTTAATAAATAAAACACTGATTGACCAGTAGCCAGGCAGGAAGTATAGGCAGGACAAGGAGAGAAGAGAATTCTGGGAAGTGGAAGGCTGAGGCAGAGAGATGCTGCCAGCCACCGCCATGAGTACCAACATGTAAGGTACCAGTAAGCCATGAGAAGCATGGCAACTTATACACTAATAGATATGGGTTAATTTAAGATATAAGAACTAGATAACAAGAAGCCTGCTGCAGTCATACAGTTTGTAAGCAATATAAGTCTCTATGTGTTTACTTGGTTGGGTCTGAGTGGCTGTGGGACTGGCAGGTGAGAGAGAATTGTCCTGACTGTGGGCCAGACAGGACTGGAGAAAACTCTAGCTACACAAGCCAAGGTTGCTATGAGATCACTTATGCTTGTCTGCCTCAGAAATACTATGATCCAAAACATTGCAGAATATTAGACTATAGTGATGTAAAAAAGGGGTCAATGGACTGCAAAAAGTGTCAGCACACAACAATGGATTTCTAGAGCTGGAGTGATGGCTCAGTAGTTATGGGCTTGCTGTTCTTCCAGAGGACCTGGGTTTGGTTTCTTATACCCACATTAGACAGTTCACAACCGTAGCTCTAGTTCCTGAGAATCAGATACTCTTTTTTTTGTAGATGGAAGTTTTCCTGTGTCCTGCCTGGCCACAGTCAGACCAAATCTCTCTCACCCACCAGTCCTGCAGCCACTCAGACCCAAATAAACACACACAGGCTAATATTATTTTTAAACTATGGCCATGGCAGGCTTCTTGTGCTATATAGTTCTTATATCTTAAATTAACCCATTTCTATAAATCTGTAAGTTGCCACGTGGCCATGGCTTACTAGTATGCTGGTGTATTGTTCCTTTGGTGGCAGCTGATGTCTGCTTTGCCTCTCTTTTCTCTTCCTGTCTAGCTGTTTGGATTTTCTGTCTGCCTCTAAGCTGCCTTGCTATGGGCCAAACAGCTTTATTTATCAAAGCAACATATTTTCACAACATACAGAAAGACATTCCCCCATCACTTCCCCTTTTCTGTCTAAACAAAAAAAGTGCTGTGGATATTGCTCTGTATGCTGTGAATGTGTTCCTCTGATTGGCTGATAAATAAAATGCTGATTGGCCAATAGCCAGGCAGGAACTATATGTAGGATTAGCAGACAAGGAGAAATGTGGGAAGGCTGGAAGGATGAGTCATCAGACCCTAGCCTGCTGTCCAGGGAGCAGCATGTAATGGTATACAGGTAAAGGCACAGAACACATGGCAACATATATATTAACAGAAATGGGCTGAGTTTAAATGTAAGAGCTAGTCAGTGATAGGCCTGAACTAATGGCCAAGCAGTTTTAATTAATATAAGCTTCTGAGTGATTATTTTATAAGTGGCTGTGGGGTCTGTGGGGCTGGGCAGGACCACAGAAAACTTCAACACTCTTGGTCCACACAAGCATCAGCATACACGTACACATACAAACATATAGACATATATACAAATAAAAATAAATAAATCTTAAAAAATAGATGTTTATAGATTCAAGAAATCCCCCAAATTGAACAGATTTTCTGAAGCATCTATCCTGGAGCATGTATAAGCAATAGGGACTGCCAAGAGATATTCTCAGACAAGCAGAGACAAGACAAGCCCGCCTGGAAGAGGCTCAGATCTGCATAGGGCATGATCTGACCTGTTGAGCTTCCTGCAAGTTGTATAGTATGTTCCAACTTTCCAGCTTTTGGGAGCTGTCACCATGCTGGGAGAGTATTTTGGTGATTTGGCTCTCTTAGAATCATTTCTGCTCCCACAAGTGACACTTCATCCATATTCCTGTAGGGAACCACAACAAATATTTTGGTTCACCAAAAATAAATAAATTAAATAAATAAATAAATAAAAATAAGAAAAAATTACTTCTGCCTGTTCCAGCTGTCTTGTGACGAGTGTCTCGAGTCTGATTTGGACTTAGTCCCCAGGCTCATTTATTCAGTCTAATCTGACGCACCAGAGATTGTCACTGATTTGTTTGGCTTGAAAAACAACTTGTGAAATAGAATTTATTTGTGAGTTTCTTATGTTTTGTGTTCTCCCAGAACCTCGAAAGGCAGAGAAGCAAGATAGCCTGAGGCAAACATCTGGAATGTATGTATTCCCTTGTCATACTGTCTTCTAACACTACCTCAGCCTTCATACTCTGTCAGAAATATGAGTAATCCTTTAGTTCTTAACAAGGGTCAAGCTAGATATTAAGTTTGCTTCTACCTTAAAATATGTCCATGCTATCTGCTTGAACTGGAAATGTGGGAAAGGTATAACATGACAAGGCACCTTTAGGCTAGGATTGTTAGTGGAGTTTATCACTGTGCATTTAATCTGTGGGTAGAAATCCCAGGATTTACAAGTACAGGCATTCTGAGTTAGAGTATTAGCAGTATGATTGCTGGACTGATGTGCAGCGGGAGTGAGTGGGAAAGGGTAGATACACAGACCCCCTGAAGTGTACATGATCCACTAAAGAAATTCTCATATCCTTTCTCAGGGGTTCAAGGCTACAGAGTTGGCAACCTGAATGATGTCTTCAATTTGAAAACAAAGCTGAGGTCAGAATAATCATTCAACAAAGCACTGTTGGTGGATGGCAAAGTGGAACACTTTTCACTTCTATATGAGAAAAAGCCATAATTCATGTTTCAGGTGTTTTGGGTTATTTTGTTTGTTTTTTTCTTATATTATTAAGGAAACAAAAACAGCAGTAAGTATTATTATTCTTACCAAGGAGTCAGGATATTTAATTCTAAGACCATGGAGACAATTTGTACTACCAAAATTCAGGCTGAATAATCGTCAAAGAAAATATATATCATTAGCAAAACTTGGTTGGCTATTGAAGAGAAGGCGTATTCAAGAATTGGGTTTTGTACTCAGGCCAGAAGGCTTTAACAATAGCAATGCCTTATCAAGCAAACTTATAAAGCATTTTAAAAGCTCCTCCAAGTGACTTTAACAACACCCAGGCTGATTCATGCAACACATTTTAATATCAAACCACAGATGTAAAAGAAAACTCTTAAGCAAACATCTAACAAGATGGTACTTACAAACAAGTCAGCATGCAAAATTGGGTAATAAAAGCATTCCTTTGGCAAGAAATAGCCTTGTTATGCAGAATGCAGGAGTCAGGAAACCTGCAGGGTTCTGAAAGACGAGGATGTCATTGTCTCCTTGACTGCATGTGCCCGGTGTATAATGCAGAGCTGTGATGTTTCTCTAGAAGTGTATTAACTGAATATGTTTGTAAATTGGCATGCAGTGATTACAAATTCAACTTATCCAGCTCAGCTTTGCTTTAGCAATTTGGGGTTAATATGCTAAATAATAATCACTATACAAATCACTTTGAAATTTCATATACATACATTTCTGGATATTTTAGGGAAAAAAGACTTGAATTCATTTGGAATATTTGGGTTTTAGAATCTGGCTCTGGAGGTGTGATTCCCTCTCATTTGGGAGCCTATTTTGTTTTGTTTTCTTTGAGACAGGATCTTGTTCAAGCCTGAACTGCCTTTAAAAGAGGTCCTTTTGCTCCTGCCTTAGCTTCCACTTGCTGACTGCAGACATGCTTCTCTGTGCTCAGCTTCCTTTCTCCTGGTTTAGTCTATAGTTTGTGTTTCCTTATTACAACACCCACAAGAACCTGACATATGCTGTCATAAAATAGTTTCTTTTTTAAAAGGTGTTACGTATTAATGTGTGCATGCAGGCATGAGTACATGCTCAATTTTGAACATGAGGGATCAGAAAGCAACTTTGTGAAATGGGTTCTTTTCCTTTTCACAGGTTTTGTGGATGGACTTAAGGTGCTTGGGCTTGCTTATATTGCAAGCCTTCTTAGCCTCTGAGCCATTTCATCTGCTCCCATAAAATATTTTCTAAGCTGGATATTTATACAGACGGATTGTAGATGCACTAGTTCCTCTTCTGTAGGGGAAAGTTTTCCTGTGTCCCTCCCGGTCCCACAGCAGCTCGGTCCCAAGTAAACACACAAAGCCTATATTACCTATAAATTGTATGGCCTATGGGTCAGGCTTCTTGCTAGCTAGCTGTTTATAACTTAACTCAACCCATTTCTACAAAGCTATATGTTACCACGTGACCGTGCCATTACTGATCTGCTGGCATCTTGTTGCTCCTTGGGCGGCAGGCTGGCATCTCCTCCACCTCTGCCTTCGTCTTCCTGTCTCTGTCTTAGATTTCCCACTTGTCTATAACCTGACTCACCATAGGTAAGGGCAGCTTCTTTTTTAACCATCTGTAGCAACATATATTCACAGCATACAGAAAGACCATCCTGCAGCACTTCCCCTTTTCTGTTTAATCAAAAAAGGAAGATTTTAACTTTAACATAGTAAAACTACTATGTTAAACAGTTATCAAGCAAGAATTACAGTTACAATATCTAGTCCATTCGTATTTGGCAAAATTAAAGAAAATATTTTATCATATTTTTGTGAGTCTAAAGCTTTATATCTAATTTATCTTATCATAACTAAGGAAAATTATAACTATCTAGTTTTCAACTCCATCAAAGACTCCAGAAAGATACAATATTACCTAAGGAAACAGGAAATACATTGTAAGCAACTTCCAAAATTCTGGAAATGACAAAGACATCTGGCTGCCTAGACAGTCATCCAAAGTTCTTTTGTAACATTGGGGCGTCTTCAGCCTATAGGCCTAGAGTCTCTGGCATAGCTTTCAGTGAAGCAGAAAATGTTAAGGACTGTTCAGCCCATTCTGGCAAAGTTCATCATTCACTTCTCCCTGTGTCCTGTAAAATGTCTGGCAGTTTCTTCTGTGAAGCAGGAAACTGAAGGGCCATCTGGCCTTGCAAAGTTCAGCTTCCTATGGGTCCTGCATGTCCAGTTTATACAGCATCCTGTCAAGCAGTCAAGACAAGGGCACTTTTTTGTTCAGTAGCTAAATTTTACCACAAAGAAAGCAAACTTCATTAATGGGTTTCTTCGATGTCCATCATCCTCTTTGAAGTAATTGGTGCTGCCAGGAGCAGATGTGTCTCATTGCTCAGAAAAGTCTTAAGTTCTTAAGACATTTTAAATGCCATATTCTGTAGGTCTTTAAAGTCTTTGAAGACTACCTACCTAATTGAAATATACTTTTGTATACCTAAAAAAACTTAACTAACATGACTATGTTTATCATAGATGACTATTAATCTGTATTTCTTAATTACATTTTACAATTTTCTATATCCTACATTTCTATATCATATCCCCTTTTCTTCTTTTAGAAAGAGATGGACTATGATCAATAACAATTTTTAACCAACATCCTAAACAAAGATAAACATCCATAATCATTATTTTTTTGTGGGAGGGTGGGGGGTGGGGAATGTGGGCAGAGTCCTCTAGGCTACTTCCTGCTGATTGGGGGCACTGTTAATCTTATGGAGATCCTGAGAAAATTAAGAATTATGGTTAAATCTTGACTGTGAGGCTGTATCAACCTTTCAGGAGGTCTTGGTTGATCAAAGTATATTAAACTGGAAGAAATTCACAGCTTCTCAACTTCTGTGGAAAGAAAAGCAGAATCTCTTTTCCAAAGCAACATTTCCTTAGACATAAATTTTGAAGTCAAGATACCTTTAAAATATACATGTTAGTTTAACTTAGCAGCCTTTACAATCAAATGTCTTTCTGCAGTTAAAATCCCAAGGACAATATAATCCAGACTCTCTGTGTAATTTCCATCTTTACGTGGCTTATTTTTTTATATATTACTTTATTCTCCTTTTTAAGGACTTTATTTTATTATTTTAAAATTATGTATTTCTTTTAGCCGGGCGGTGGTAGCGCACGCCTTTAATCCCAGCACTCGGGAGGCAGAGGCAGGCGGATCTCTGTGAGTTCGAGGCCAGCCTGGGCTACCAAGTGAGTTCCAGGAAAGGCGCAAAGCTACACAGAGAAACCCTGTCTCGAAAAACCAAAAAAAAAGAAAAAAAAATGTATTTCTTTTTTTATAATTGTCTATACCTTCTTACCATTGTTTTAAACCGCAGCATTTCTAGCACCAAAGCAGCAGCCCTAGCTGCTGGCTCGGTCCCCCCACTCCTCTTTTCAAGATGGCGAAGTTACATTTACCACCAACTCTGGGAAGCAGTATTAAGTAGTGTGGAGATGTATTCTAAAGCCCTGGGCTGTGCTCTCAAGCCTGTAGCCACCAGCAGTGCCTGGAAGAAGCCACTCTGTGCTGCAGGCCTGTAGGAGAAACTGCGGGAGCCCCCATAACACTTAGCTCATAGCAGCTGGCAGCCAGCTCCATCTTACAGGAGGCTGTCTGTCAAGAGAGACATGTCTGTGTGCTGCTGCTAGCATAAAACTGCAAGACCAAGAAGCCCAGTGCGGGTCTGTTTCTTAGCACTAAGAATCCCTTTTAAGCATTATCAGGTCTATGTGGATCAATGCCCGACAGTGGGTGCCACTCTTCTAATGTTTTTCATGGTGTATTGAAACAATCATTTTCACACTTGGGATTACAGCTAACTCACTTTTGAAACTGTCCCCAAAACATACTTGGTAAATATAAATATGTCATGTAATATATGTGATCTGAAAAAATGTGTAGCTTTTTTTTTTTTTTATGATTCCCAGACACTAAAATATTTTCATTTTCAAAGGTGTATAGTCAACTCATGGGTGATAATTATGCTTTGCATTTTTAAAGTAATCTGTATATTTTGAACAAAATTCACAGTGATTCCAGAGATTAGCAGTTTGCTTTGAAGTTGATTCTTTTAAGCATGGGTGGCACTAACTGCATGCTGACAGTAAAATAACCATCCAACCTCTCTTAATTGCTAGCATCACACCTAGTGGTCTTCAATAAAATTTTCATTAAAGAAATATGGTATTCAACTGGGATCCTTTGAAATCATAATAATGGAACATCTAAACTATCATACAGATAATTTCTCTGCTTCCTTCCAAACAGCCTGGTATCAAAACTTCCTAGCTTGAAATTTTTTCAGGCACCTTATGTCTACATGATCATCATCTCCTCAAGGCAGCAGAGCAGGATTAGGATCCTTTTTCCCTGTTTTGTATGAGCTCTATACTCACTGTCTCTGGTTCTTTGATGCAAGAAAAAAAAATCTCCTTTCAAATCCCTTTATAGATTTCTATTTATAGCAATTAGGTTTATTCCTTAATGGTAGTTTAAGATAGCCTGTGGTTACTTTTATATGTTAAGAATCCACATTAAGTCAATAATTATAAAATACTTACCATATGCCACACAATTTCATACTGAATCTTCACCTAAAATTCAGCACTACTATTCAATAATTCATAGAAGAAGTTAAAACTCAGAAGAAAATATAGCCTTGAGTAGGGTCCTGGGTGATATGTTTTTACCTTTGCTGACATGGTTTTCTTATCAATAAGCAGTGGGGAAGTAACACTGTTAGGATTTCTAGGGGGGATAAACATCTTTACAAAGAGTCTTGAAGTTAATGAAGGCTGTATACGTTACAGGAACTAACACATTATTAAGTTTACAAACATGTGTGCATAAAAAAACATGTTAAGAACCATACCATATGATGTTATCCCTTAAGGATTTTTTTTCTTAGAAAACAAACAAGCAAACACTTCATCTATAAGAAATCTCTAATCTGTCTTGCTTTTGAGAGTCTCGTAACTCATGACCACACTTTCCAAATACAATTTTTTCTCAATACTAATAGTAAGTGGAAATCTGATTCTCAGAGGAAGTCCTCTAATTCTGAATCATTTCCTCACTAATCCCTCAGCTGTGCAGTACATATACCCCTACCACAGACTGACTAGAAGCAATACCATATTTTTAAATTCATCTTTAAAGTTTCTATTTTTAAGATAGCCAGTGCCCAAGTTACTTTAATTACATATTCTACAGCCATAAGTTATTTCACATTTTGAATTCCTGTTGGGTATGTCCTCAACCTGTTTTCTCATTCACAATGCCTAATACATTAGCTCCTTTAATATATTCTAGCATATCACATTTTGTTTTATTTTATATTTATTTCTTTTGAGAATTTTACGAATGAGAACTGTTTATATAAATTCCATCCCTTCCTATCTCCTTCCAACCCTCTATACCCTTTTCACTTCTCAAATTATTGATCTCTTCCTTATTACTGTTTGATATACTGATATAAATTGATATAAATTGATGCTGAATCAATTTAGTTTTACTTCTATATATATGTGTTTAGGACTGATATGGGATGGGATCAGTCTTTTCCAGACAAGGGCATCCTCCTCATATTAAATTCCTATTTTTAATTCATTTGACATTTAGTGTGTGTTTAAGAAAGTTTATCTTAGCAACCAGGCATACCACACAATAATACGGATGCACATTTTCTTCTAGGTTATATTTTGAGTTAAGTTCAAAAGTTTGTATGAAAATACCAATTCAGAGATGAGAAGAGAATGTCTGTGAGGAGTTGCTGTTGCTTTCTATTACACTGGTAAGGGTATTGCAGAGGAGAAATTACGAAGGAAAGGCTGTCCTTTTCCCAACAACTCCCGAATTCCCCAAAGGTCATATGAGGCTTTTTCTAGAGGAAAAGGAGGCCAAGGACCAATCTACATTTCAATGTCAATCTAACCTTGCAAGCCCTCAGATATTTCACTGGCTACTGGCTTCTTCTTTGTAATTGGAATGAGGTCTGGCTGTCACAGCATTGCAGGCAGGATCCGTGGAGAATTGTGTTCAAATTGGAAAGGAGTTTCCTCTCATTAAAAGCAAAGGAAACCAAGTGTAAGTCTTACTGCTGTTAGCAGTAGCCATGTACATTGACTCTGTGGATCTCAGGGGCTGCTCTCCAGGTCTAGAGGGAGCTATCCACAGAGCAGGAACAAACATCTCTTTCCTATGTCTATTACTATCCAGCTCCAACTTAGGGATCCAGAAAGATGCAATGTGGAAACACAGGTCTTTTTTCTTTTTTTCTTTCTTTCTTTCTTTTTTTTTTTTGTAGAAAACACAATTATTTATGTTAAAAAAAGATTTGGATTAAAATAATGGGGAAATGATTCAGTTTTCAACTTTTCTTTTAAATAACTGCATAAGACTATATTTTAATATAAGGGTTAATGACCTGAAAACCCAGGGAAGCTGAGAAAACTCCAGACAGGAAAGTTGAGTTGATCACACCTGGGGACGGTGCTCACATGACACAGAGGTCTGCTTTTATTTTAAGGCAGAAAAGGGTACTTTGGGCATGGAAGATTTTATCTTCAGGTCAGTTCTCTGTCTCCAAGTGGTAGATAGCAGTGGAGGTGGTGTGTTGATCTTTGTCAGAAGTGTTAGATGAAGAAAGGGTACAAATGCGTTAACCCTTCAGTGCAGACTGAAAGTAATAATGTGTATAAGGTTCTCAATTAATAGTTGCATTTATGAATGGTACTACTAATATTAAAATATAGGCTTATGCCTTTATAGGATCCAGGACTGTAGAGAAATGCATACTGAAGAGAATCCATGCTTTCCAAAAGCAAACTGTCGCTGTAACACATAGAGTTTGCACAAATGCTTCTGCTCAGGTTTCCCAATAGAGATTATTTTATGAAGATTAAGAGAGCATATGCTCAAAAGTACTCACTCTCATGTAATTCATAGGCGCCCTCTAAAGAGTGATAGGATTCTCCTGTGTCTTTAGATATTGGTTCATCTCAAAAGTGTCCACGTCTTTGTGTTTGTCTCATTGTGTTAGTAGGATGCAAAAATAAAGCTCTCCTTGAGGTCTTAGGAGACATGACAAAGACCAAAAAAAAAAAAAAATTCATCTTTGACTCCTTCCACATTCCATACACTGCTGGCAGAACCCTGAATAACTCACTAAGGAAATGCACCCAAACTAGATCTGCTGCTTATTAAACATTTGCGAACTTCCAATGTATGCGTCAATATGAATGGCTTAGTTGTTGACTAAATGACAAAACAACTGAGAGCATTTGATATTTCTTCTATGAAAAGAAATTAGGCTTAGAATAAATTTATGGAAAATGTAAGAGAAAGAATAAGCCTGGGCTTTCTACTAAACTGTTTGAGGTCACTCTGTGATAAAAATGTAATATATTCCTAGGTTTGTCTTACATTCATTTTGTTCACTATACTACAAGCATCCTGGGAGACAGGTTATGACTTTATTTTTTATTGATCTTCAGTATTGATGTTGGGGTTTATGCCCTGTCAGTAGCATTTAGAGACTGGAGATATAAAGACTGAGAGTCAACCAAAGGTGACCAGCTCCTGAAATTGGAATGTCTTAGTGAACACTGAAGAAACTTCTGACCATACACTTTAATTCTCTGGATTATTGTGGTTAGTAGGAATTATAGAGCTACAAACTGGGCTCTGCAAACATATAATATTTTATGTTTATATTTTATGTATGAGTGCTCTCCATGTATACCTGCATTCCAGAAGAGGGCATCAGATCCTATTATAGATGATCATGAGCCACCATGTGGTTGCTGGGAATTGAACTAAGATCCTCTGGAAGAGTAGCCAGTCTCTTAACCCCGGAGGCATCTCTCCAGCCCACATATAATATTTTTAATAGAAACTTCTTTATTATAAGTATCTTAAAAATGTTTCTTAATAAGTTAGATTTGGACCAGACTTTGCGGTAAAGGGAAGGTAGTAAGAACTGAATCATTTCTATAGAGATTTCCAGAATGCTAAAGAGGACAGCACTATGCTTTGTGAAATGTCTAATATCCTTCCATCTCAGAAATCTGTGACTGAGGAAGGGAGTCTGAAAGTGAAGAGGGTGTATGAGCAGCAATGTGGAGGTATCAAGTGCTTCAGTATTAGGCTCTGGCCTCCCTGGAGATGGAGGCCCAGGCCATAGCCACAGTGATAGACAGGCCAGACTGGGCTTGGCCTGTTGGAGACAGGGAGTTGGTCCAGAGGGATGGAGATAGAGACAGAAAGATGAGCTTGGCACAGGGGTGTCAGAGAAGATACACTACTGATGATGAGACAGGGCACTGATGTTAGATAGTTCAAGGTCCTGGTCTACAGCCAAGATCTCCCAGCCATCAGTTGCATTCCTAAGGCTGTACTTGTTACAGAGGGCAGATAGGGTACAGTGTCCTATAATATGGTTTTGTCTATGCCAAGGGTAATGTGCATTGTATTGGTAATTAGTCTTGTGCTATTTGAGGTCTTGAAAACAAAACAAAACAAAACAAACAGGCCCTAGAAGTAGGGCTGCCCTTCCATTCCAGTTCACATTGTCTCAAAGCATATTGTCTCAAAACGTACTCTAAACCAGTGACCTCTAAGGCACACAAGATCCCAAGCATGAATCACTGTTCTTGAGAACAGCTAGAAGGTGAGCCATTTCCAGTAGATGTTCTTATTGTTTCTCCTGTGATCTAAGAGAACCTGCAGTGCTGAAGAGAGCCTAGGAGCTCAACTATGGGAAGCCCATCTATGGAGAAAAACCTCAACTGGGAACTGAGATGACTGCCTCAGCTTTCCTAGTTGGTTGGGGATGGATATCGTGAGTGTCTAGATGGATGATGTTTTTACTATCTTTTGCTTTTTTGTTCTTTTACTTGAAAGCTCTGCCCTACCCAGGTTGGGCTTCCGACCGACTTCCCAGATATCTCTCTCTCTCTCTCTCTCTCTCTCTCTCTCTCTCTCTCTCTCTCTCTCTTCCTCCCTCCTTCCCTCCCTCCCTTCCTTCCTTCTTTCCTTCTTTCTTTCCTTTCTTTCCTGGCATATAAACATATAATTTACAGTTAATCTGAAAATGCACTTGAGACTAAAACCATAAACCAGAACAATTGCATCCAGGGATTATTCCAGATGAACCGGTATGTGCTCATATAATCACATGGCAAAATGAAGGCAGGGGAGGCAATACCCACTGTTGAATTGTGGCAGGTCAGTGCCATAACTTCTTTTATTCATTCATTCATTCATTCATTCATTCATCCATCCATCCACCCATCCATCCATCCATCTATCTATTCAATCATTCTTCTCTAATACATTACTTCAGTTTACCCTCCCTCCATTCTTCCCAGTTCCCCTCCCACCTCCCACCTCCCCCAGATCTATTCTTCCTCCATTTCCTTTCAGAAAAGAAAAGGCTTCTCAGGCATATCAAAGGCACATGGCATAACAAGCTACTGTAAGACTAGGTACAAAACCTCATATCAAGGCTGGACAAGGCAATCGAGTAAAAGGAGAAGAGAGCTAAGAGCAGGCAAGAGAGTCAGAGACACCCCCCCAAACACACATACACACACACATACACACTTCCACTGTTAGGAGTCTCACAAGAACATCAAGCTACACAATCATGACATATATGCAGAAAACCTAGCACAGATTCATAGAGGCTCTGTGATTTTTCCCCAAGCTCTACCTAATGTTTGGTTGTAAGTTTCTGCATCTACCCCCATCAGTTGCTGCATGAAGCTTCTCTGATGACAACTGGGCTAGGCACTGATATATGGGTACACCAGAATATCATTAGGAATCATTTCATTGACTTTTTTTTTCTGGTTATGTTAGTTTCTATCCTAGGTCCCTGGGATATCCAGCCTCTGGTTTCTGGCCATCCTGCCACTGTCAGTGGTGGAGTCCCTCTGGTGGCACGGGCCTCCAGTTGGATCAGTCATTGGCTGGCCTTTCTCACAAGTTGTGCACCACCATTACCCAAGTATATCTTGCAGGCAGGACAGTGTCGGTCTAAAGTTTTGTGGCTGGATTGATATCCCAGTCTCAGTGCTAGAAGATTTGCCTGTTTGTAGAAGATGGTCAATTCAGGCTCTATATCCTCCATTAGTAGGGGTCCTCACTAGGGTCACCCTCTTGGATTCCACAGAACTTCTACGCATTAGGTTTCCATATTACTCTAAAAATATCGCATAATTCCAGTCATCTCTCCCAGTATTTTTCCATCCATTACCCCCATCTAATGCCTTCTGCTTCTATCCCTACCCATCCCTAGTCCACACCCAAAAATCTCTTCCAATTCCTCTTCCCAGGGAGATCAGTGTACCCCCACCCCCAGCTCTCCTTGTTACTTAGCCTCTCTGGTTCTGTGGATTGTAGCATGGTTATCCTTTACTTAAGAGCTAATATCCACTTATAAGTAAGTGCATACCATATTTGTCCTTCTGGGTCTAGGTTACCTCATTCAGGATGATTTTTTTCTAGTTTCATTAATTTGCCTTCAGATTTCTTGATGTCATACTATTTAACAACTGGGTAATACTTCTTTGCCTTTATCCATTCTTGGGTTGAAGGACATCTAGGTTGTTTCCAGTTTCTAAATATTATGAATAAAGCTACTATAAACATAATTGAGCAAGTGTCCTTGTGGTAGGATGGAGCAAGCTTTGTTTATATACTTAAAAGTGGTATAGCTGGATCTTGAAGTACATTGATTCAGAACTTTCTGAGGATCCCCTATATTGATTTCCATAGTGGCTGTACAAATTTGCACTCCCACCAGCAATAGAGGAGTGTTCCCCTTGCTTCACATCTTTGCCAGCATAAGCTATCATTTGTGTTTTTGATCTTAGCCATTCTGACAGATATAAGATGGAATCTCAAAGTAGTTTACTTTTCATTTCCCTGATGACTAAAGATGTTGAACATTTCAAGCATTTCTTGGCCATTTGAAATTCCTTGCTGAGAATTCTGTTTAGATCTGTACCTCATTTTTTAAATGGGTTTTTAAAATTTATTGATGTCTAGTTTCTTGAGTTCTTTTTATATTTGGAAATTAGCCCTCTATTAGATGTGGAGTTGGTGAAAATCTTTTCCCATTCTGTAGGCTGCCATTTTGTCCTCTTTATAGTACTTACAGAAGATTTTCAGTTTCATGAGGTCCTATACTTTTTTTCATTTTTATTTATTTATTTATTTATTTTCTTGTGTTTTTATCCTACCCAATGATTTCCCTCCCTCCCCTCCCCCATCCACTCCTCTTCCACTGTTTCTCTTCAAATACAGGTGGGCATTCATGGGTATCAGTAAATGATGGTTTATCGAGCGAGCTGCAGTGAGGAAGTCCCATTTATTAATTGTTGATCATACTGCCTGCATTATTGGTGTTCTATTCAGGAAGTTGTCTCCTGTGCCAATGCAGTGAAGACTATTCCCCACTTTGTCTTGTGTCAGGTTCAGAGCATCTGGTTTTATGTTAAGGTCTGGATCCACTTGAACTTGAGTTTTGTGCAGAGTGATAGATATGTATCTATTTGCATTCGTGTACATACTGACATCCAGTCAGACCAGCACCATTTGTTGAAGATGCTTCCTTTTTTATATTGTATAATTTTGGCTTCTTTGTCAAAAATCAAGTGTCTATAAGTATGTGGATTTACTTCTGTGTCTTCAGTTCAATTCCATCAATCCACATGTCTGCTTTTATGCCAGTTATCATAAAGCTTTCATTACTGTAGTTATGTAATACAGCTTGCAAACAGGAATGGTGATATCTTCAGAGGTCCTTTTATCATTCAAGATTATTTTAGCTATCCTGGGATTTGTTTTGTTTTGTTTTTCTATAAGAAGTTGAGTATTTTCCTTTCAAGTTCTGTAAAGAATTATGTGAAAGTTTGCATGGGAAGTGCATTGAATCTGTAGCTTGTTTTGGTCAGATGACCATTTTTACTCTGTTAATCTTGCCTAACCATGAGCATGGGAGATCTTTTCATCTTCTGATATCTTCTTTGTTTTCTTTCTTCAAAAACTTGAAATTTATGTCATATAGGTCTTTCACTTGCCAGGTTATAGTTACTCCAAGATATTTTATATTATTTGTGGCTACTATGGAAGGTGTTATTTCCTTGATTTCTTTCTCAGTTCATCATTTTATCTAGGAGGGCTACTGATTTGTTTGAGCTAATCAAGTATCCACCCATTTCATTGAAGGTGTTTATCAGCTATAGAAGTTCCCTGGTGAAATTTTTCTACTACTCATGTATACTATCATATCATCTGAAAATAAAGATACTTTGAATTCTTGCTTTCAATTTTGTATACAATTGATATCCTTCAGTTATCTCATTGCTTTAGCTATAACTTCAAGTACTATATTGAATAAATATGATAAGAGTGATAGGCTTGCTATAAATTGCCTTCATTTTGTTTAGAAATCTCCTTTATCCCTAATCTCTCCACAACATTTACCACGAAGAGATGTAGGAATTTTTTTTTTAAGGCTTTTTTAACATCTAATGAGATGGCTATATGTTTTTTTTTCTTTCAGTTTGTTATATGCTGGATTATATTGACTTATTTTTGTATGTTGAACTATCTCTGCATCTTTGGGATGAAGCCTACTTGATCACGGTGGCTAATCTTTTTGATGTGTTTGTGGATTCAACTTGAGAATATTTTATTGAGTATTTTTGCATCTATGTTCATAAGAGAAATTGACCTGTAATTCTTTCTTTGTTGAATTTTTGTATGGTTTGGGTGTCAGAGTGGTTGTGCCCTTGTAAAATTAATTTGCCAATAGTCTTTATTTTTTCTATTTTGTGGAATAATTTGAGTACAGACATTAATTATCTCTTCTTTGAAAGTCTGGTGGAATTCTGTTCTAAAACCATCTGGCCATGGGCTTTTTTTTTTGCCTATCTGTTCTTCTGGCTGGAGTGGCTTACACTTGAGCACCAAGATGATTTCTGCAGGATGTTTTCAGCATTCAATCTGAAGACATTTTGCTATCTATTGCTTGTTATGTATTCTCGTATCTTCTAAGCACACATTTCTTTAACTTTGCAACAGTTGAGAACTTCAGACTTGGAGGGACTTGAGCCCTTCAGAGCAGGCCAATTAGCTCCAGTTACAGCCCTTCATATAATACATGGACACTATCATGCAGTCTGATTCATCCTTGACTCTTTCATCCTTGTTTACTGTACAGTGCTTTTCTTATAGCATTGGTCTTTAGTAAAGAAATGGCATATAGATGCAATTCCCATTTCTTTCTGGTCTCACAGAGCATAAATTAGAGGACAGAATATAATTGGCCAGCATAGTGCTCTTTTTTATTATAAACTCCTTCAAGTACAATAAAATACTACAGAACTTTTCTTCTAAACCTTAAAATCAAGATAATTTGAGTACATGCCCAAAATTTTCATACAATATGTATTATTTATAGCTATATGAACATATTGTCATAAATTTCATGCTAATGAATATCAGAAATTCATCATTACTCTGTATATTCTGTATAGCAGGAACTTGTATATAATGTAGCTGAGTGAGTTAAACACTGTGTCCATCACTGTGACAAAGAACTGACAGAAGTAGTTTAAGGAGATAAAGGTTTATTTGGCCTCCAAGTTTGAGAAGTTCCAGTTCATAGTCACCTGGCTCCATTTCTCATAGGTTCATGGTGAGATAAACATCATGGTGGCAAATCTCCTCTGTAATATATTACATTTTCTTGATCCATTTCCACAAGACAGCTCTGACTAATACAATTATAAAAAAGTTGTTTTTGCAACTATCTTGGAAAGAGCATTTCTGGACCTAGTTTTGGGGTGGAGAAGGGAACTGAACATAGAAGAAGGAGAGAGGAGGTAGAATAAGAGTATTGATGTTTGAAAAAGTCATAAGTAACTATATTATTAACTATCCACCTAAAACAACTATAATCCATGCAACTCTGTATACACACACACACACACACACACACACACACACACACAGAATTTGAATTAAATTTTCCCATCTGACAGTGCTTACTTCAAGGGCCAAATACCACCTAAAAGAAACCCTGACACCAGGCATGAGAAGCTCTCTTTTGAGTTGTTGGTCAGGGTTGTCTAGGAGACTCCTAAAACATTATAGGCTATTGTTACTGCCCACAGAGGTGAAAGGTAAGTCCTTATTCCTGAAGTCACCATGTATTTCAGATACAAGGCCCAGAAGCTCCTGAGCTGTAAATGACCTTAAAAAATCTCTACCCTGAGGCCTAATTTTAAAGGTACCAGAAGGCACTATGCAAGCTTTCAAAGGAGTGAAACGACCAGCAGTTCTATCCAGCTATGATGCCTATGAACCACAATGATTAACATGGCCCCAATAGCCTTAAGTGTGAAATAGTGGCATGCATATCTTGGTGGTAATCAGCATGTCTCTAATTGGACTTCAGATGAACTCAGTAAGCAAAAAGCATGCCTGGTACCGGAAACATAGCCAACTAGCCAGAACTAGTGAAGGCATGAATCTTGGAGGAGAACCTACAACTATCACCTTACATAACCTGAATAATTCTTTAACTACATTCTAAATATTTGTCCTAATACTCACAGATAAGTGTAGTCCTCACCCCCATCAAGAAAACTCATCTTTGTAACAGAGATGATTACTGAAAGCCACAATCAATTGCAATGCAGATTTGTAAGCCTACTCCCAAGTGATACATGTACAATACAATTCAGGCATGTACTCTGAGGGAACATTGCAGAAGAAGGGGTGGAAAGACTGTAAGAGCCAAAGATGGTATTTACTGTGAGATTGTGTCTCCTAGAAAGCAACACCCATAAAATCTCAACAACATGGCCTCCAAAACAGTCTCTGAATAAGGATCATAACAGATGTGCTGAAGTAGAATGGGAAAACTCCATGAAGCTCCTACCCTACACAAAGTACTATAGGCAACTAGGGATTTTGAGAATGGGAGAAAGAGTCTCCCCCAAGGAAGAGCACGTCAATTAGTTATCTTAACACAAAATAGCCCTAAACACACACCCACCCACACACACACACACACACACACACACACACACACACATTTTAATAAAAATTTTGCATCTAGGTTGGCAATGCTTTCTCCAACAGCTAAAGATCACATACCAAATTAAAAAAAAAATCCCAAAACCAGGCATGAGAAATACTCTTTTGAGTTGTTTGTTGGGGTTGTCTAGTATACTTCCCAAAATGTTAGAGGCTATTGAGATATGTGCATGCATGTACACACACACACACACACACACACACACACACACACACATATATATATATATATATATATATATACATATACATATATACACATAGGTGTGTGTAATGTTATAAGACAGAACGGGTTGTATTTATGAATATATGTGAATATACATACAAGTATGTAACAACAATTAATAAAAAAGGAGGCCATGCGTTTCAAAGAGAGCAAGTAGGAGTATATGGAAAAATGTAGGTGGAGGAAAGGAAAGAGGGGAATTATGTAATTATAATATAAACACAAAAATAAAAATAATTAAAAATGTATTTAAAGTTATCTAAGACTGGGCAATTCATAAAACACCGAGATTTGTTTCTTATAGTTATGAGAAAAAATCCAGGGTCCAAGCTGTAGATTTGATGGTAAATGTGGCTGTCTACTTCCAAGATGGTACCTTGATGCTACAATCTCCAATTGGTATATATCTTAGGTCTGCCTATGTTAACAGGTAGAAGATCGAAAAGAAAAAAAAAAGAGTCGATCTAGTTCCTTTCACCTATTTTGTGAAGTAGACAATCCCTTTCATTGGAGTTTCATAACAACTCTACCTCAGTACAAACCCAGTAAAGCTTAAATTCCAATATAAATTTTGGAGAGAACACAAATGCCCATGCCTGGAGGTTAACATCTTAAATTTATAGCTTTAGATTTGTTGCACCAACTAAATGAGTACATTCAATTAAAAGATATGTGTTCTTGGCAACTGAGAAGGATCACTTTCAATTGTGCTTAGTACAGACCTACTCTGTGTCTCAGCCTGTTCTTATGTTAGAGAATCCAGGATAACAACAGACATGTTTATTTGACTTCATAGGTTTATGTTCTATATTAGAAATTAGAGTTTCTGGGCTTGAAAGATGCCTTGGTGGGTAAAATGGTTGCTGTGTAAGCTTGAGGACCTTAGTTTATATCCCCAGAATATACGTGAAGTCAGTGTAGCTGTGCATGGCTCTAATGCATGTCCTCTACAAGGAGGGAGTAAGTAGGCAGAGGTCAGAGAATCCCTACAGCTTTGTAGGCCACCTGTACTGCAGTATGCACCTGCAAACCACAAAGAGATACTATCTCAAGGTAGAAGGTGAGGATAAACAGCTTATGTTTTTCTCAGACCTCCATATGTAAAGTACACTGTAACACATGTGTGTGCCTGCATTGACATATATGAATAGGTACATACAAATATCAAATATGCATATGAAGAATTTAAAAATGAAATTGAAGTCTGGAATGATATTGAAGGACTGCAATGCAAGGGAAGTCTCAAGTATCACTTTGCATCAGACACACATTTGTCTGTTCCTATTGTTCCTGTTTTTTTTCTAACAGAAGTCACAGAGTCCATAAAAATCAGTCCACATCTGTATCAATATTCCACTGTTAATGCTTTAAATGAGGAGTTGATGGATTAGAAGACATTTTTGTAAGCTGAATTTTTGAAAGAACAAATTTCACTGAATCTTGACATAAAATATTAGGAAAAGACTTTGGTTTCCAGTAGACATTTAATTTTGGTTATAACAGAAATATTTTGAGTTAAGCATACAAAAGTAATAGGCGTCTTTAGTATACAAATACTTTTATAATTATATGTTTTGATTCTAGTAAAAGAGTCAATATTCTACAAAGAGCAACATTCAAATAGAAAAAGTCATTGGAGATTTCAGTAGACAACAAGCATCACAGAGTTGCAGACCCTCATCTGCTCTGTTCCATTTGTTTTACTTTTTGTTATTTATATTCCTTTTAAGGTTGTTTTATAAATATTATCTGAAATTCAAATATAATAACATCATTTCACCCTACCTTTTGCTCCTCTACTTCCTCCTATAACAACCTCCTCTCTCTGTCTTTCTCATATTTATGTCTTATTTTTTTCTTTAATTTTTGGGAAAACTCGATGTCCAAATGTAGAAGAATGAAAGTAAACCTATACCTGCCATCTTCTGCAAAAGCTAACTCCTAATGTGTATCTACGTTTTGTCCTTGTGTGTTTTGCTGCTATGCCCCAATCGCCTAGAATGGGAGAGCTGGCATTTACCTACTGCTCAGTAAACACGTGTTGACAAATGGATATGCTGTAATTCGCTGGTTTTCCTTTCTTGGCTATGACCAATATTAATCTCAGGCAGGAAATGAAGACAGAGATTATGTAAAAGGGAAAACTTAGACAGGTTTTCATCAAAATGACACTATTTTGACTCTGATTTCAGATCTATATTTGTATTAAAAGGTATGGGAACTATGATTTGCTCCAACGCAGAATGTACTAGAACTGGTATTTCCGAGTCTATAATTAAATGTGGCACTTATCTTAATGAGCACATGCAGCTCTTCTCTCTGTCAGAGCCTCTCCAGGAAACTGAAATAGCTGTGCTATTGCAAAGAGCACACTGCAGAATCCCCTGCATCTTGCCTTACAATTAGTTCCTCTAACAATGTGGGTTTTTAAAAAAGTGTGTGTTTATCTTCATGATGCAGAAAGTGCAAACAACAGGTGGCTCTTTTACATGGAAAATGATTTCAAGCCAGGATGATGTTTGGAGAGGGATCAATGATCACAAAGAGTTTTAAGTCTTATGTGAAACTGAGGAAGGAGAACTGGATCTTGGGACTCCCTTCAGACCTCAAAACAGTCTAACTCATAGGAACTAAACTCTGCCCCAGGGTGTTTACCTTGTGTCTAATATAGATTAAGCATATCATTTAAGTTGGTTTGGTGAAATACTAACCATTGGTCCTATGACTACGAGGTAATTTAGAAGTTGAATGTTTCCAGTTAACAACAAATAAAATGAGTTCATAATGGACTAGAATAGAGGCTAAATCTATGATTAGCATCCTTAAGAAGAGAGAGATTTGAAGAAATGAGATACATTGGAAAGGACCCATCTTATAACTGAGGCAGAGCCTGGAGGGTTGAAGGACAAGTGACACCAAGATTACTAGAAACACCAAACGCTAAAAAAACACAGAGGGGTTTTGTCACTGAAAGGCTTCAATTTTGGAATCTGCCCTCCAGACTGTCAGGTAATATTTTCTTTTATTATTTTAATTCACCTCGAGGGTTGAGGACATGGCTCAGTTGGCAGTTCTTTCCTGTAAACACGATGCCTGAGTTAGGATTTCCCTGAACCCATATAAAGTGCCAGGCACAGAAGCATACTTCAGTAACCCCAGCCTTGGGGAAGCACAGAAGCACACACAGGTAGAGCCTGAAGTCCATGGCTGACCACATAGCTAACCAATGAATAAACTTAAAATTCAGTGTGAAACTGTATCAAAATACAGGAAAGACACTCATATGTACACACACTCACATGCACACAGGACACACAGACTGAGGGGTAGGGGAGAAAGTAAAAATCAACAATGCATATTTTCAATCCACCTGGGATGAAGTAACTTGTTTGTGGAAGGAAGGTATGGAGATCTTATTTGATGGCACAGTTCAACAAATGTGCCTTGTGATTAGAAGCTTTTTTTTTTTTATTTTGTTTTCATTTTACATACCAACCACAGTTCCCCCCCCCCCCCGCTCTTGCTTCTCCCACCCACCCTCCACCTCATCCCCCATCCACTCCTCAGAGAAGATAAGGCCTCCCACTGGGAGTCAACAAAGTCTGGCATGTCAAATTGAGGTGGGACCAAGCCCCTCCCTGCTGCATCAAGGCTGAGTAAGGTATCCCACTACAGGGAATGGACTCTAAAATGCTAGTTCATGGACTAGGGATAAATCCTGGTCCCAATGCCAGTGATCCCACAAACTGCCCAAGCCACACAGCTGTCACACAAATTTAGAGGGCCTAGTTTGGTCATATGCAGGCTCCCCAACTGTCAGTCATGAGCTCCCACTAACTTGGGTCAGCTGTCTTTGTGGGTTTCCTCATCATGATCTTGATCTCTCCTTACTCATATAGTCCCTCCTGTCTCCCTTTGACTAGATTCCAGGGGCTCACCCCATGTTTGGCTGTGGATCTCTGCATCTGCTTGCATCAGTTACTGGATGAAGATTCTACAATGACAAGTAGGGTAGTCACCAATCTAATTACAGAGAAAGGCCACTTCAGGCACCCTCTCCACTATTGCTAGGACTCTTAGCTGGGGTCATCCTTGTGAATTACTGGGAATTTACCTAGCACCAGGTTTCTCCCTTACCTATTAATGGCTCCCTCTATGATCTCTTTCATTGTTCTCCCTCTCCATGCCTCCCCTGACTTGACCATCCCAATCCATCTAGTTGTTATCCCCATCCTGTTAGAATGGCTAATATCAAAAACACTGAAAACAGCTTATGTTGGAGAGGATGTGGAGTAAAGGGAACACTCCTCCACTGTTGGTGGGAATGCAAACTTGTACAGCCACTTTGGAAATCAATATGGCAGTTTCTCAGAAAATTGGGAATCAATCTACTTCAAGACACAGCAATATGACTCTTGGGGACATACCCAAAGGAAGCTCAATCATACTACAAGGACACTTGTTGCTAGAGAATTTCTCTCCAGCTCCCACCACCTAATCCCGCCAGTCCCAGAGCCCACTTATAAAATAAACACACAGACTCTTACATTATTTAAACTGCTTGGCCATTAGCTCAGGCCTGTTATTGTCTAGCTCTTACGCTTATATTTAGCCCATTTCTATTAATCTTTACTTTGCCACGTGGCTTGTGGCTTACCGGTACTTTACATCTTCCTTGTCCTGATGGCGGCTGGCAGTGTCTCTCTCAGCCTTCCACTTCCCAGAATTCTTTTCCTTGTCCCGCCTATACTTCCTGCCTAGCCAATGGCCAATTAGTGATTTATTTACTGACCAATCAGCAACACACTTGACATACAGACCATCCCACAGCAGACACTTGCTCAACTATGTTCATAGCATCATTATTCATAATAGCCAGAACCTAGAAACAACCTAGATACCCCTCAACTGAAGAATGGATAAAGAAAATGTGATACATTTATACAACGGAGTGTTACTCAGCAGTGAAAACAATGATATCATGAAATTTGCAGGCAAACAGATGGAACTGCCAAAATTCATCCTGAGTTAGGTAACTCAGATGCAGAAAGACAAATATGGTATGTACTCACTCATAAGTGGATATTAGATGTAAAGCAAAGGATAACCAGGCTATAATCCACAGCCCCAGAAAGCTAGCTAACAAGGAGTACTCGAAGAGTCCTAGGAAGGGGAAATAGATAAGATCTGCTCTTTTCTTTAATTTCTGTTGCTTCAATCCTTCAGTGTTACACACACACACACACACACACACACACACACACACACACGCGCGCGAAAAAAAAAAAAAAGGAAAATGAGCTTTGACTTCCATAGCCAGTAGTTTTCTTCTATTTAAAAATCTATCTGGATAAAAACAAGTAACTTAGTCCATCTAGGCTACTATAATGGAAACACTATAGATACTGTAGTTTAAAGATCAAACATTTATCTCTCATAGTTCTGAAAGCTGAAAAGTCCAAGATGAAAATAGCAACAGACTGGTGCACAGTGAGGGACCCCTTTCTTGTTTCTTACCTGATAGACAGCTATGTTCTCTTATGGCAGAAATGAGGGCATTTCCTGAGGTATCTTTTAAAACAATAAGTATCCTAATTCTACTCATAGGAGCTTTACCCTAGTGAATTTCACCTCCCAAAGGCCACACCTCAAAATATCGTAAAGGATTATAATATCAACATGAAATTTGGGAGGACACTAATGGTCAGAATAAAATACCAAATGTAATTAGAAACAACACTGTAATGATGTTTGTTTAAACTTAAATGGAAATGGTGGAAGCTTGGAAGAGAATAAATCAGGACATTTTTTGGAGACAATACAATTCAGCATAATGTGCTAACATTTTTAACTTAGAATTGACTATATGAAGACACAGGCAGATGAAAGAATGATACTATATCAGTCCTAGGATCCAGGACTCTAGAGAAATGCTAGAAGGTGGAAGAAGGTGGGCATGTCCCTTCTAGCCTCAGAGAGCTCTGAGAATGCTGAGACTTCAATTTCGAACTTGTAGCTTCAACAAGCAAAAAAATTGCTTTCTACTGTTTCAGCCATACATTTTGTGGCCATTTGTCAAGACAGCCAAGGAAACTAAAAGACACTCTAAACAAGGCAGACCGCCAGCATTTAGCAAGTTTATAATTAAAAAGTTACATTGTCTTGTTCTGTAATGTATTCATTCATTACATATGACTATTTAAACTTAGAAACAAATGAATTTAAGCAACATGAAATTTAAAATAGTGATTTCAATGACATTGGTAATATTCAATAAGCACATACAGCTATGAAAACTATTAGATGGTGTAGAGACAGAGTATTTTCATCAAAGACAGTCATATTAGATAGCTATGCATTACCCTCACAGGGAAAAAAAAAAAAACAGACTGGAGTGCAGTGAGGGACCCCTTCCTTGTTTCTTGCTTCATAGACAGCTATGTTCTATTATGGCAGAGATAAGAACATTTCTTGAGGATTGTTTTGGCGGGGTGGTCCTAATTAATTCAGCTGCAGATAAATGTATATAATAGAATATATTACCCTGGCAAGAATAAGATTAAAAATACAAATAGGAATCTGCAATATAGTACTTTCAGAATCAGGCAGATTCATGTAAACAAAATCAATTCAGATAATCAAATGACTCAATTATTATGCCTCATTATGTGTTTAACATGTGTCTCATGTTTCCAGAAGATTTATATACATTATAAGACACAAGACAAAGCTGAAACACTGAAGAACAGATACTTCATGAGTCACATTTTCTAATTACATTCTAATAGAAATAACTAAAGGATTTTTAAAAACTCAACTGCTTGTAATTGGCAAATATGTATGTAATATCACTTAAATCAAGAAATATTTTAAAACTAAATTTTAAAGTATGTGAAAAAACTGGGGAATAAATTCCTATCATTCCACATAAAATCTGCAAAACTCAAGAAATTAGACGATAATTTTTATATAAGCTTACTAACTGATGATGACATACTTTTATGATGTAAAAAACAAATTTGTCACTAGTTATAAGTGAAAACATACTAATATTACAAACCAAAGGAATAAAAACTAATTACACAGTTTAAAGTTAAGATTAAATAAATATAATTGATGTTTGATGGAATCATTATCCACAAGAACATTATCCACTAAGCATTAGTAAGAGCAAAAATGAATTTTTTTTAAGAATAAAGATCAAAATTATAAACAGGATATACAATGGAGACTCCTAAGAGAATAGCACATGACACTCTATGGAATTGTACTTGAAAGTTATCAAAGAATTTCTTTTTTTCCTAGAAATAGCATAAATTAGCAAGATTTACCTAAAAAAAAAATACATTTTAAAACGTCACTAGAAACAGATGGTTGCATTGAATTCTCTTTAAGTTTTAAGGCTTTACTCAAGGTAGTTTAAACTCTCTTTGAGTATGGAAAACATTAGAAATTTCAGTATTTTAAACATTCATTATAAAAACCTTACCAAATCTGATAAAGATGAAAGAAATAAAAGAATAACTATATTTATTTGAGCTAAATCCCCAACCCTAATTATTCTTTCTTGCAGATTTAAATACAAAATTACTCTTAAACGTTTAAGAAACGGCATTCATGATCCAATAATTTGAGAGGTTTTAATATAACTTTATAGTATAAAGATATAAAGACAATTTAGGATAGCAACCACTAAGCTTTTCTCTCACTTTCTTATCTTTCTCAGTTTCTTCACTGCTTTTGTCTTTTCTCCACCTCATGAGTACTCGGATGCCTATTGGACACAAGGCATATTTGTGAACCAGCATCACCAAAAACACTGAGAAAATACTGACTCTTAGATTCATAATAGACCTGCAGAACCTCCACTTTTCTCAAGATCTTGTGGTTTTTAACTGTATTTATATTTATTCCTGTCAATGGTTTAAAAGCACTGATCCCAATAAGGTAATCATGGCTAGCAACAATTAATTGAATACTTCAAAATAGAAATTTGAGAGGATTTTGAATGCTACAACTTACAAAAATAATAACTGTCTGATGTGACTGACATGCCATGTATACTAATCTGATCATTATACATCATACACAAGTACTATAGCCTGCCATATTCCATAAATATGCACTATTTTATATAATAATTTAAAAATATTTTTAATATGAGAAGAGCTCCCAAGACTTGTTATGTAAACCTTCTTTGCAACTATAGCCAATGCTAAATCATATAAACTCATCCATGTAGCTGGAAGATTTCCTGTGTCCTGGCCTGCCAGTGGTAGGGACAAATCTCTCCCATTCATGTCCCCCAAGTAAACACACAGAGGCTCATATTAATTAAAACTGCTTGGCCTATGGTAAGACTCTTTGTGCAGCCTTGATGCAGGGAGGAGGGGCTTGGACCTGCCTCAACTGAATGTACCAGGTTCTGCTGACTCCCCATGGGAGACCTTGCCTTGGAGGAGGTGGGAATGGGGGTTGGGTTGGGTGGGATGGCTGGGAGGTGGGAGGAGGGAGGACAGCAGAATCTGTGGTTGATATGTAAAATGAATAGAAAATCTTTTAATTAAAAAATAAGGAGAAGAAAACTGCTTGGCCATTAGCTCATACGTCCCAGTGACTAGCACTTAAATGCAGCCCATTTCTGTTAATCTATAATCCAAGTGTTCCATGGCTTTACCTATGTGCTGTTACACGCTGCTCCATGGGCAGTGGACTGGTGCCTCCCGACTCAGCCTACCTCTTCCCAGAATTTTTCTTGTCTGCTTATCTCACCTATACTTCCTGCCTGGCTACTGGCCAATCAGCATTTCATCTTTATATATTAAAATATTTGCACACTTCTAATGCTGGTGATAGCTATATCTTCATCCTCAATTTTCCTAAAATCTTTGTTTAACAGATTTTAGGAAACAGGAACATCTACCAAACAGAACATTTAATTTTTCACATTCTAATAAATCTTTCTCTTTCACCAATCTTCTCATCTCAGTTAAGTGACATTTATTTCACAGCTCGGGTCTGCAACATGAAGACATTCTCAGACTCTGATGTTTCATATTCAGTCTCTAATTTGTCATCAAATACTATCAGTTCTTTGTTCAAAGTTTATCTCAAATCAAACCATTTCTCATTTATTCCATACTTCCATGGAGGTTGCTTAACCCTGACTGGATACCCTCTGTGGACTCTACCTCACTGACCCAATGTTGTCATTTATATGATGGGTAGAGCTGTATCTGGTATATGATAGAGAGGCTTGGCTCAGAAGGCATTTGCATTTTGTAAATTTAGCACATGGTAGCTTTGTCCCAAAGTGGCTATCTGTCTTCACAGAGGTAAGAACGTAAAACCTGGGTGCTGTATGAAGAGGCTGAGGCTTTGGCAAGCACTTGAATCATAAAGCTGGCTGATGTAAGAGGATGCTTGAGTTTCGATAGACATGAAAAGAGGCTCTACAAGCACACATGGACTGCAGAGATTTGGCAAATGCGTAGAGCAGAAGAGCCTTGCAGGACCGCATGACCCCAAGGAAGATAATGCTGAAGATAGACTACAACCACAATGTTTTCTGAACTGAAATGGCTGACATAAGAACTCACATGGGACTGTATGAAGACTTTTAACTATTCTTATGGTATTTCCCATCCAATTCTGCAAGGAATTGTTTTGGACACAGGCAGTCTGCCCTGAATTCTGTTCATTCTTATCATTATTTTTAGCTTTTATGACATGAACATGGGATTAATTAGGTTTGACTTTATGTGCTGTGCTCATAGGCTTAGGAGTTATTTATAGACTCAATTTGAACATAAACAACTTACAATGACTTAAAAATTCTTTCATTTAAATGTTGGCTTCAGCAGAACTAATCAAAATTAGAGATGAAAAGGAAACATAAAAAGAGATAGGAATGAAAATCAAAGAGTGATTAGTAAATTCCTTAAAATTTTTATATTCCAAGACCTGGAGATGTGGCTCAGTGGTTAAGAATACTTGCTGCTCTTGTAAAGGACATTGGTTCAATTTATAAAACCCACATTGTGGATCACAACCATCTGTAATTCCAATTTCAGGGGATCTGATGCCCTCTTCTGATCTCAGCATGCGTCAGGCATGTATGTGGTGCCTGTAGATACATACATGTAATCAAAACACACATAAGTATAAAATAAAATAAATCAATCTAAAAAATTATGTTCCAGTAAATTGGAGAAAAAAATCTACAAAAACTAGATGAATTTCCAAACCTATCAAAATTAATTCAAAGTAAAGAAAACACCAAACAGACCTACAGAAAGCAGTTGGATTGAAGCAATAATTATAAAAGTGTCTCGATTTTTAAAAGTCTAGACTCAGGGAACATGGCAAAAGATGGAGTGGAAAGACTGTAAGAGCCAGAAGATCAGAGAATTTGTTGCAAGACTGTGTTTCCTTGTAGCTGGAGAATTTTTCTCCAGCTCCAGCCAAGTCCCACCAGTCCGGGAGCCCACTTATAAAATAAACACACAGACGCTTATATTATTTAAACTGTTTGGCCTAATGGCTCAGGCTTCTAGCTATCTAGTTCTTACATCTTAAATTAATCTATTTCTATAAATCTATACTTTGCTATGTATCTTGTGGCTTACCAGCATCTCTACATGCTTCTTGTCATGGCGGCGGCTTGCAGTGTCTCCCTCTGCCTTCCTCTTCTCTCCATTCTCCTCTCTGTTAGTCCTGCCTATACTTTCTGACTGGCTACTGGCCAATCAGTGTTTTATTTATTGACCAATCAGAGCAACACATTTGACATACAGACCATCCCACAGCATTTCCTAGTAATTTCAGAAGCTACACTCAAAAGTCTCACCAACATGGCTGCATAAACATAAGCTAA
The DNA here is from genome assembly GCF_949786415.1 of Peromyscus eremicus. Taxonomy (NCBI): domain Eukaryota; kingdom Metazoa; phylum Chordata; class Mammalia; order Rodentia; family Cricetidae; genus Peromyscus; species Peromyscus eremicus. The sequence goes on from NC_081419.1 coordinate 71,796,050, forward strand.
ACAAGGACAACAACAATAGATATGCTAAAGCATATGCAAAAAAAAAACAAAAACAAACAAACAAACAAAAAAACCCACGAGACCTCAACCCTACAGAAAGAACTAGGCAATAATGGGATGCTGAGAGCTGGGGAAATATTCTTCCCAGAAAAGCACATCAATTGGCTATCTAATACCAATGGTCAGCCTTGAAAGTATACATAACAGGTAAGATTATACAGATTGAACAGGTTATCTTTGGGAATATATATATTTCATATATGTTATATAAAAGGGTTTGGAGGAAGAAATGGAAGAGAAAATGTTATTAATTATATTAATCTCAAAAAAGTCTAGTCTCAGCTGAATTTCTACTGCATCTATCAGCCCACTAAGGAAGAACTGATAACAGTGTTTCATAAACTATTGTATAAAATAGCAAAGGAAAGGATATTATCCAACTCATTTCATGAAACTAATATTACCCTAATACAAAAATCAGATAAAGACATCACCAAACAGAAATTTATAGACCAAGCTTCCTGATGAACATAGAGATGAATATATTCAATGAAATATTTACAAACCAAACTCAAGCACAACATCAAGAGTGTCATTCTTCATAATCAATTTGACTTCATTCCAAAGACTCAAGGATGCTTCAACATACACTCTTCTAGTTAGGTTTCCATTGCTGTGAAAAACACCATGACCAAAAACAACTTTGGTGAATAAAGTTTATTTCACCTGAAAAATTCTAGCTCAGAATTCTTCCTGTGGGAAGACATGGCAGGAGGCCAAGGCAGGAATTGATGAAGAAACCGTACTTTTGGCTGACTTACTCCTCATGGCTTGCTCTCCTTACAGTCCTTATACAACTCAGGACCACCTGTAATGAGGTGCAACAACTTGTAGTGGGCAGGACTCTCTCGCATTAGCCATCAATAAAGAAAGTGCCCTTACAGACTTACCTACAGGAAATCGAATGGAGGCAATTCCTCAGGTGAGACTCCATCATCCCAGTTCTGTCTAGGTTTGTGTGAAGGTGACAAAAACTAAGCAGAACAGACACAAATCAAAAATACATCAAATAAGGGAATCTAACCAATGAGAGAGAGGAGGGATTCTGTGGGAAGGGGCCGGCGAGATCATGATGGGAAAATGTGCAGAGATGACCAGCCAAACTAGTGGAAACGCATGAACTATGGACTAATAGCTATCAAGCACCCATATGACTAGACTAGGCCCTCTGATTATGCTGAAAATAATCTTACAATTAATAATGAAGGACAGACCATCCCAAATGCATAAAGAAACCCTCAGGAGATAGACTAACACTATAAGTATCACCATACCTAGTTCCAAGTTATATCAAAAGGCACAGTAACTCAAACAGCGTAACACTGAAACAGGAACAGACACAAATATCAGTACAAAAATGAAAGACATATATGAAGTCATGTACCTATAGACACATGAAAGACAATGGAAAAGGCAAACTCTTAAAAAGAGTGCTGGAAAAACAATATCCACATGGAAGATAATGAAACTAGGTCCTTTTCCCCAAATAACCTTAATGTAAGAGCTAAAAATTAAACTGTTGAGGAAAGAGTAGGGAAAACACTTCAAGATACAGACTTAAACACTGAGTTCGTAACTAGGATTCTAGTCCCTCAGGGAGTAATAACAAAAATGGCCAGATGAGGTTACACGATGAAGGAAACAATGTGAGAAGAGAGAGCCCATGGAACAGGAGACAATCTTGGCCAGTTATACATCTGACAAAATATTAATATATAAAATAAACAGTTTTTTGAAAAACTAAATAACAAGAAAGCAAACAACCCAAGCAATAAATAGGACAATGAAACAAACACCCTGTTCCCAAAAGACATACAAATGCCCAATATATATAATAAAGGTTTATTTATTTATTATGTATAGAATGTTCTGTCTGCATGTTTGCATGCAGGCCAGAAAAGGGCATCAGATCTCATTATAGATGTTATGAGCTGCCATGTGGTTGATGAGAATTGAACTCAGGACCTCTGAAAGAACAGTCTATGCTCTTAACCTCTGAGCCATCTCTCCAGCCCCCAATAAATATATATAAGTAAATTAATAATCTCATATTTTCTCATTGATGATTCTGAGAGTTTACATACATATATAAAATCATATGTGTATATGTGACAAAGTAAAAGCAAAACTGTCTGGGGGAGCAAAGAGAACAAAGAAAATAAAAGGTTAGGGACATGGGAAGAATATGGTCACAGTATACGTTATGTTAATGTGAAAATGTCATTATGAAACCCAGTGTCATGTACAATGACTACACTAATGAATATTTTCAATGAGATGGGTATGCTATGCTTGACTGTATAACTTATTGTGCCAATAGAATCTCAAAGAGTGGTGAGGCATTGTAAGCAAGCCTCTGCCACATTCTTGACAAGATGTTGGTAGGCCCTCTTCTGTTCTGAGTACATAGTTGAGTGGCCACATCATATTTTGGACACAGCATCCCAAGATATAACACCCTTTCTTTACATTGATACATTCTTTCTGCTTCTCTTTAGATGTCCTCTGAGCTATGGAGGAGTTGATGATGGTTTTGTGTGAAAATTTAGTATTTTGTTGAAAACTATTTTCTTCCTTTTTTTATTATGGAAGATGACTGGTATGCTTCTGTGCAATATTTACTTTTTGTTTAAAGTGGAAGTTTTAGTTTTAGAATGTCCATTCATGGTTTTAAGTATTATTCTTATCTTCGTGTTACAACTAAGTTGACATTTTATATGTGACGTGGGCTATGACTGAGGTTTATTGTTGTATATGGATAGTAAGCTCTTCCAACAATTACTGATGACAAGAATCTCTCCATGTAATTATCTTTATTATATTTATCTTTTTTCCCATATACATTCTTTGTGTGTGTGTGTGTGTGTGTGTGTGTGTGTGTGTGTGTGTGAGAGAGAGAGAGAGAGAGAGAGAGAGAGAGAGAGAGAGAGAGAGAGAGAGAGAGAGTTTCCTCTGTGACTTGGGAGAGATTTTCAAATTTAAGATTAGGTACTCTCCAGGTTAAGATTTGACACACTTTCTTGTATTTGAGATTTGATCTTGCTCATTATTCTTAGAGAACTCTTAACTGTTATTTTTTAAAATATTTCATTTTCTCAACTCCTTATGTCTTTTTATTCTTCTATAATCCAAATTTTTTCTTGAACAGAGAACTCATATTTTACATGACCATGAAGTGAGATTATGTCTTTGAGGGAAAATAATAAAACATATGTTGCTGATTTTGACACTGCGCTAAAAACAATCTCTGAATATTGAAGATTCTCCTCCCAAAGCTTACATGCTAAAGGTCCAGTTCCCACTGAGACTGTGTTTAGAGGCAGGAATGAGAAAGTGAGGCCTCTTCAGGAACTGAAATACACCAGACTTTGGCTGATATCTATCTTTAAATTTGAAATTAATTGATTTATGAATAGACTCAATAATAATTATGACCTTGTTATTTTTTATATTTTATTTTTTATATTCACTCTTTATTTTTTTATTTTTTTATTTTTTATTTATTTTTTTTTTTTTGGTTTTTCGAGTCAGGGTTTCTCTGTGTAGCTTTGCGCCTTTTCCTGGAACTCACTTGGTAGCCCAGGCTGGCCTCGAACTCACAGATATCCGCCTGGCTCTGCCTCCCGAGTGCTGGGATTAAAGGCGTGCGCCACCACCGCCCGGCTATATTCACTCTTTAAATGTCCACTCACACAGATACATTTATGTTCTCTCATGTTGAGTTAAACTATTGTTTACTTTTTTACTTTTTAACAAGGTAAATAGTAGTCACACGAAGATATATATTACACTAGTAAAATGTATTCTTTCCTTTATATTATTTTGGTAGTTGATAACTCCCTTTCTTTAAATTTTATTTATCTGCTTCATCCCTACTATCATCCCTAACAATAAATATAATCACATAATCATAGTTTCTGATATGGTTCTTTGGGGACAAAAGAAAATCATTGTCCAGAAAGCCAAAGCGAATGCCGAAGCTAAAAGCCAGTGGAGATTCAGCATTAGGAAGATATTTCTCATAGTCATGGTATGGCAGGGTTCAGGTTCTGGTGAGGGTATATGGAATGTGCTTCCAACTCAGAGATGGCTATGTTCTGATTGTGTCATATATGACCTTTCTTGGAGAATGTGATCACAAAGAGAATGCTCTAGTGTCTACTCAGCTAGGAACACAAACTCTATGAGATCAACCTTGTAAGGATGATTTCTTTTAATACAGATTACTCCCTTATAGACCCATGTTTCCATGAAATCATATTGGGGGTTAGTTTCAGGTACAATTTTATGAAGACACTACTCAGTGTACAGCAATGGCTACAGCTCATCAGTAATGTGCTGTAATCCTTTCCAGGGTTTCCTTAGGGACAAACCTTGTGAGGACTCCACTGTCACCCTACAAACCGCACCAATTTCTCCTACAGCTGTTGTTTAAATGCCATCTTAGATAAGCCACTCCACGCAAATGTTCTCTTAGTAGATGTCTTAAAGTGTCTTTTCTTTCATCTTACTCTCAAAGTTCAAGTATCTTTCCGTGAAGGAAAGTGAGATGCCATTTTCAAAAGACTGCATACTTACTCTGAGTTCATTCTATACTAGGATATTCTTGAACAGGGATCTTGGATGAAACAATTGTTTGTCAGAAATGTAGCTCAGGGTTTGCCCCAAGGCAACATTGAATTTAAGCAGTTGACTTCAGATATTATTTTTAGATGAGATCTTACTGTGTTGCCCAGGCTTGTCTCAAACAGCCAGACTAAGCCATTGTACCTCGGCTTCCCGGCTGGGGGTAGGTGTATACTACTGCATATGCAAGAATATGATTCCTTTTCTGCAAACCCAACCTCTAGCCTTTTTTTATGGGATGAAATCCTTACATTTTATTCCTCAAATATTCTTACTTTTGGTGTCATTCTTTTGTGATTCAAGTTCAATGGAGGCTGGAGCTTGCTGATTTTCAAGCCCCCTATGGAGAATTTTAAATTTAATATCATTTTCTGCACATACTGGACTCCCTTTTTGGTGTCATCTTCATCATATATTGAATTTCTTAGAAACTTTGGAAAAGAAAGTGTGATCCTAACTAACTTTGATTTGTTTTTAGATGGTGGAAAATTACTTTAATACCAGGAAAAACATTTGAACTCTCATACTTCTTCATTCTCAGTAGCCTGTAAGACCCTTGGCAGGTCAACAGAAATTTTATTTGTTTCATCAGGTGTAGTTTTGAATAAGAGAGCTCCTAATTAACCAAACATTAACATGATTAAATATATACCTCACCTGCTCCATGTAACTGAATAGGACATTTATTTGCATTTATGTAGAGGTATTTATAAACACAAATATGAACATTTTCTCTAAATGTTGTCATAACCACCTCCCAATAAGTTCATGTCAAAAAATTAATGTAGTCACACATAATTTTTTAATTAATAAGAAAAATATAGCTCCTGATCTTGTCATACAAAAGTCTGAAAGCATTTGCTTTTAGTGACTGTTTTAAATGTTCAAATACAAAAAGAATTTGAGAACACGTGATGCACACATTAGCAGGGGGGTTTGGCACAGATACGGTATGACTTCTTTGAATCACAACTTCTGTTAAGAAAACGAAATGGGGCTTTGTTGTGTTAGATAGTGTCTGAATTACTTTATGCTTTCAATTCTGTGCTTCTCTGATTCTTCAAATGAGCTATGGACCTATTCCAATTCTCTAGAAAGACATTTATGCATGAATTTTAATGTAATCAATATAATTTACCAATTTATCTCATATCATAACGAAAATAAAAAGATGAGTCTCATCTTTCCACAAATTTTCACACATAATAAACATTATGTAAGTGAAGTATCAGAAAAATATTAAACTTGATTTTTATTTCTAAGTATGCGTGTGTGTGTGTGTGTGTGTGTGTGTGTGTGTGTGTGTGTGTTTCTGTGTAAAATTGTATATGTATGTATAGGTGCTCTCCTGTGATCCTATGCTTGAGCATGTGGAGGCTAAAGAAAAAACTTGAGTGTCTTCCTCAGATGCTGTCTACTTTATTATTTATTACTCTTATAATTGTTATTATTGTTGATAGGAAGTTGTATTGACCTTGAACTTATCAGGGAGACCAGTTGGATAGGCCAGAAAGTCCCAGGGATCTGGTTACCTTTGCCTCCCCGGCACTGGGATAGGCCAGTATACCTAGCTATCTTTATGGGGTTTCTGGGATGGGCATACCAAACCAAGGCCCTTGTGCTTACAAGACATATGTTTCATTGTGTTGTCTCTTCAGCCCCTTAACTTGATTCTTTGAAGAGATAAGACACAATCTGCTTTCTTGAAAAATAAACTGTTTCAAAGGTTCATACATGGAATAGAGCTGGAGTCATACCATCATGGATTGTAGCCACAGACTTTTCTTCACTAGAATCTTATCGATGGAATTCTAATCTAGGGTAACAACAGCAGAAACAGGAGTGTGTTTCTGTATCAAAGAACTAAGACTGTTCAATCATTGCAAAATTTCATATTGATTTTTACATGCATAAAGAGGAGCTGGAATCTTGTTTTAATTCTCTAGCAAATTATTTATGCTTATGAAGAAGTGGAGATAGCCAGTTGTCTTCTACTGAGGTTTTGTGGATATTGATAAAGGCATACAATTTAGTCCTTTATAATTTCATGTCTAAAAAATCCACAGTGATCATTCTAACTAGTTTGTATGGCTCTAATACATGCATTCATTAGTTGTTACCATGAGACTAATGTCTAGCATTCTGAAGCAAAGTTCTACACCAGGTTTAAAATCTGCCTAGAAGCTGGTTATGGTGGTACACATCTTATAGGCCCACTATGGAGGTGAAGGCAGAAGAATCAGGAGTTCAAGGCAAGCCACAGCTACATAGGAAGGTACAGAAGAGCCTGGGATACATGAGACCTTGTCTAACCTTCTCCCCAAACTACTCCAGAAGCCTCATTTTTTTCCAGTTGAAAATATATAAATTAATTATAAATTAATAAGTTGATTAAGAAGTATTTATGTTTATCTCCCTCATATTGTTCATTCACCTATTCATAGAATTTGTGCTATTGCCAAATGGATAGCACAAGATACAGCACAAAACTTTAATTCCAGCCCACAAGAGGCAGAGGCAGGCAGATCTCAATGAGTTCAAGGCCAGCCTGATCTCCATAGTGAACTCTCAGCTAGCCATGGAAACGTAATGAGAACCTATCTCAAAAGACAACAGAAATGGAAACAAAAACAAAACAGCCAACTTGTAATATGTTGCTGGTATAATTGAGGATGCTCATTACTAAAGGTTATAACCACAGCAAGCTGCCTCAAAATGAGTTAATGCAAGCTGTATTGAGAAAGCTTTCATCTTTCCTATTACTGACCTTCTTTTGAATCATTTTCCTTTCATGTTCTTATTTCACACTAAATCTAAACACCTACTTATTTTCAAATCTCAAGTCATATAACCTATGTGCATTTAAATTAAGTTTCTTTGTTTTTATCTCCAAATGAACATGTTGTGTTTCTAATTATTTTAAAAAAGAATATAATAGTTTATTTTTGCAAAAAGGGGGGGGGTTGCATATAGAAGTAAAGTAGAATATCTTAGTTTGACTTATTCTTCCTAAAGTAATTTTATTCCACATAAAGTTTAGAAAGTGCATACCTGCAGAAAAGGCCAAAATCCTAAATCTTCAACTTACTGAATTTTTTATCTTAATTTTTAAGTGTGTGTGTGTGTGTGTGTGTGTGTGTGTGTGTGTGTGTGTGTGTGACATGCATGTGGGTGCCCATATAGGCCACATGAAATGAGGCCACATATGCTGTATCTGTTAGCCTTGGATAAGAGTAGGCATCTTGTCATGGCTATCTGTATTGCATTTACAAATTAATCATATCAAGCCAAGCATCTATAAATACCACATCTTCAGTAGAACAAACTATACAATCATGTAATACACAAACATAGAGAAACACTAGGAATGACAGGAACAACTAAGTTGTTGTCTTGCTAAGTATTTATATTCTTCTCACACACAAAATGCATTTACTCCCCATGACACTTGGTAAGTTTTGTTTGATGTTGACATTAAGCTCACAGAATAGAATCCTATACTCTGTAGTAGGTTCATATTGCCTTCCTGTTTGGGGATGACTGACAAGTCTATCTTATATATATCTCACACAGGGTCAGAACAGTCACTATAAACAACCCCATTTGAAACAGTGATGAGTAGGTATTCATAACTACTTGTGTTCCTTATAAATTCTAAAAACTCAGTAGACAGACATTGCTGGGACTAGATATCTCTGACATAATGGAGAGTTGTTTGATCTGATTGAATAGGCTTGTTGGCATGCTCCATTTACAACCTCCTCCCAGTACCTTTGTGTCTTTCACTGGGAAGATTTCTTTTTTCCTAATAATTTGTCACTTATCTAAATAATTATTATATATTTTTATAGGAGACTGAGAATGAAGCTACTCCTTGTTTCTAGGTTTTGGGAGTCCAAATACATGATCACTTGCATATGTTTAGTTTTTTAGTCAAAATCAAAGTTTTATTGTTGTTGTTATTATTTTTTTAACCAATACTGTTATTCTGAAAGTTGTGATGTGTTAATGTCTGGTTGACTCTTCATGAAACACACCAAAGCTCATTATTACTTTAGACTTAACCTGGGCACTTCAAGATCCCTAAATTTTTTGTAGAATCTACAAGTGGTTGCCCTGTCTGGAGTTCTTAACTGAGCATGTTACAGCCATGACTTAGTCAGAGCATATGTCACTACACTGTTTCTCAGCAGAGATGTTTTATACTTAGTTTTCACTAGGTTGTAAATATATTTTTAAAGTTTTATTTTCTGATAAGAAAAAAATTATTTATCAATTCAACAAGTTCCAGAAACTCTCTAGAATCTAGAGGCTCTATTGACTCTTTTTTTTTTTAATTTTTATTTTGCAATACAATTCAGTTCTACATATCAGCTCTTTTCTTTATGTTTATAAACAACTGGTATGTTTTCTGAACATACCTTTTTCTTGGGGTATCTAGCTACAAGAGACAGAATTTGCTTTTTATTTTTTATGTCCTGCTGAAAACCCTCCTTTAATAAAACTACAAGTCCCTCAGGTAAACTAACATCAAGTAGTCACAGACAAGTCACCAGCAACATTGCCTCTGTATGATATGGGTTTATATTTATCCTGCTTTCTATGAAATTTTCCTGAATAATTTTCTAAGTTCATTTTGTAATTCCTTTACAGCCTCAAATTGTAACCCGAGTTCAGAGTCATACTGTTTTTACTACAGCTACATCATACATCTAGGTATATATTTCTATGTAAGTTAAATATAGATGTATATACAGTTGTACAATGAAGTACTACCCAAAGAAGTGACTTAACAACGATAATTTTTTTTAATTGTATGTCTATGAGTCATCACGAAGTTTAAGTTTCTGCACAGTGTTCTACTTAGCTTGCTTTCTGGAAGTACCTTGGTTTCAGCTTTACTTGACCTAACTAGTGATCTTTTCAGATGAGTTAAATAGGAAGACCATATCCTTCTGAGACAGAAATGGTATTGAATAAGAGAAGTATATAATGTTCTTTGAGTCTAGTATCAAAGCTGACATGCTGTCAATTTTGATGACATTCAATTAGTCAAAGAAAATGTAAGGCCACTGTCACCATAATAGAACTAGAGAATATATTTTTGTATCAATTAAAAGGTATTAAAAGTCACTTTAGAAACCCAGAATAGGAGAGGATGCTACCATTTTCCCACATTTTATCCATTATATTTTACATCTATTAATAGATGTCCTAGATTTTGGGGAGGCTGCTTTTTATTCTTTATGCTTTAATTGTGCTTTTTGTATTCCATTTTAAAAATCCACCTACGCAGTTTGTGAAGATGATCCTCTTAGTATGATTTTTAATATTTAACACTTATCACTTTTATATTTCAATCTATAATCTGAGTGGGATTTACCTAATTATCTGCTGTGAGATGAGGCTAGATTCATTTTTTCCATATGGACAATCAGTTGATGTAGTATCATTAATCTACAAAATTATCACGTACCTTTTGCATCCTAATATTATTTGTCAGAAGAAAATAAAAAGAAGTGGCAGATTGCAGGTGTGATTTTGGTTCCAATTTTTCTTCCAAAATTAAAGTTCTTTCTTAAGCCAGCAATACATTGTGTTCATAAACGCTGACACCAATGTCATGTTATACAGCATCTAAGTCCCATAACTTTACTCAGTCTTGTTATCTATCACCTTACTGCTCTAGATCTTCTATATAAATAAAACAATCATTTCATTAACACCCCAGAACTTCTCATTGTAACATGAATCTTAAAGGGTCTTATTAATAAAAACAAATCCACAGCCAGGTATTGGGGTGAATGCTGGAAGATCAGATGAGGAGGTATTGTGTTCCCCAAAATATTGTGCACCCCAATAAACTTATCAGGGGTCAGAGAACAGAACAGCCACTAGATACAGAGACTAGAAAATGGTGGCACTCACACCTTTAATCCTAGCCTTCTGGAGGCATGGATCTCTGTGAGTTCAAAGCCACACTGGAAATAGCCAGGCATGGTGACTCACGCCTTTAATCCCAAGGAGTAAGCCGTTAATCCCAGGAATTGAGGGCAGAAAACAGAAAAATATTTAAGGTATGAAGACCAGAAACTAGAAGCATTTGGCTGGTTAAGCTTCAGGCTTTTGAGAAGCAGTTCAGCTGAGATCCATTTGGATGAGGACTCAGAAACTTCCAGTCTGAGGAAACAGGATCAGCTGAGGAATTAGCAAGGTGATGTGGCTATGGCTTGTTCTGCTTCTCTGATCTTCCAGCATTCACCTCAATACCTGGCCTCAGGTTTGATTTTATTAATAAGTACCTTTAAGATTTGATGCTACAATCAAAGAAACAGAACAAGCCATATCCAACCTCACCTTGCCAATTCCTCAGCTGATCCTGTTTCCTCATTCTGAAAGCCTCTGAATCCTCATCTGAATGGATCTCAGCTAAACTGCTGCTAAAAGCCTAAAAGCTTAAAAGGCTCTAGTTCCTGGTCCTCATGTCTTATATACCTTTCTGCTTCCTGTCATCAATTCTTGGGATTAAAGGCGTGGTTCACCATGCCTCTCTGTTTCCAGTATGGCTTTGAACTCAGAGATCCAGATGGATCTCTGCCTCTGGAATGCTAGGATTAAAGGCATGTGCTACTACTGCCTAACTTCTATGTTTAATATAGTGGTTGTTCTGTTCTCTGACCCCCAGATAAGTTTATGGAGTACACAATATATCAACCAAATCCCACTCACATAACCACTGGTGTTTTAAATATATTAGGATTAAATCTATTAACTAATTATAACAAAATTTATGTTTACAATATTACAACCTAAAATGTGGTTTATTCTATGGTGGTACACTATTTTAATATCTCTTGAAAATCATCATGGTTTTTATTATGAAGTTACTATATTCTTTTTGTTAGTCTTATATCTAAATTTTTGACAACTTCAAGTATCATAAATATCAATTTAAAGATTTTTTATTCATATATTATCAATCTATAAAAGTTTGAAGTACTTTCTGCCTGTTATTGATTGCTTATTTTATCTTTTCTTCTTTTATTTTCTCATATATCCATCCTGACCACAGCCTTCCTTCCCTCCCCTTCTCCCAGTTCCTCCTCACTTCCCATTTTCCCCATATCCACTGCTCCTTCACTTCTCTTTAAAAAAGACCAAGTCTCTCAATGTTATCAACCAAACAGGACATAACAAAAAAAATGCAACAAGACTAGACATAAACTCTCATATTAAGGTTGGATGAGGCAACACAATAGGAGAAAAGGGTCCCACAAACAGGCAAGATTCAGAGACATCCCCACTTCCACTGTTAGGAGTCCAACAAAAACTCTAAGCTAAACAACTACAGCATGTATTTAAATGTCCTTGCGCAGACCCATGCAAGTTCCATGGTTGCCACTTCAGTCTCCGTGAGATTCTATGAGCCCTGTTTAGTTGATTCTATGGGCTGTATTCTCCTGGTGTCCTTGACCCCTTTGGCTCCTACAATCCTTCCCAACACAGGGCCCCCCAATTCTGCAGGGTTTCCTGAGATCTGCCTAAATGCTTTAAAGACTTATTTTCTTAGATTGTGCATAACCTAAACTTCAGCCACATTTCCCCCATTTTCCTTGATGATATTATATACTTGTTATAAATGATTAAATCTGATTCTTCATATTTTTCTTGCTTTTTTGTAAAACTACATTTTTTTTAACATGGACATTGTCTCAAATGATCTGTTTATTTCTCAGAATGTGACTATTGATTGTATCATATTATTTAAATAATCAATAATATCATCTTTAAATGATAGTGCTTTTATTTGTTCAACTGGAAGCCTTAAGAATTTACATTTCTGCCAGGCAGTGGTAGCACAATCCTTTAATCCCAGCACTCAGAAGGCAGAGGAAAGTGGATCTCTGTGAGTCTGAGGCCAGTCTGGTCTACAGAGTGAGTTCCAGGACAGTCTCTGGAGCTACACAGAGAAACTCTGTCTCGAAAAATCAAAAAAAAATAATAATAATTTAAATTTCCATTAAGTGTTTAACATTACCACACCAGCATTCTTTTGGTTAGATGATGAGCAGTGTATCATTTTCCTTACCACTGCCACTGACTGACACATATTCTTTTTTTTTTTTTCTGGTTTTACAAGACAGGGTTTCTCTGTGTAGCTTTGCGCCTCTCCTGGAACTCACTTGGTAGCCCAGGCTGGGCTCGAACTCACAGATCCGCCTGGCTCTGCCTCCCGAGTGCTGGGATTAAAGGCGTGCGCCACCACCACCCAGCTCATATTCTTATATTTAAAGAATACTTATCATAAATACCACATAGTTCCATTTATACTTAAAGAATGTGACAAGTTTAGCTTTCATTTGGAGAATTATATTGATTTATTTTATTATATTAATATAAATAAAGTATATTAATTTAATTGCTACTTATATCTAGTAGTACATGGTGGCCATGGGATTGTTCTTTGCCGCACATGGGTATGTAACTGACCAAGGGACAAAAGGATGTGCTCTGAAATGTCTGTATTTGCAGGGAAGATGTATTTGCCCTGTGCTTTCTCTCATCAATTTACAGAGTGTGGGGAAAACATTAAATCATATTTATTTGTGTTGGGTAACATGTCCTGAGAAGTTCTAAACAGCATTATGGACTTTTCAGTCTGACATGGTTTCCCACTGAATATACTTTGGTATCTCTCCCTTCAAGTTGGATTTGCCTCATTGTCTTATGGGGATTCCATTGTCTTCAGGATCCACTAGCATCTCCATTTCCATCTCATGGATGATTCACTTAAGACATTTGCTTCTATTTAACATTGTCTTAGAAGCTGCTTCTTGTATAAGACAGGCTGACACAATTAATATCCACTAACACTGTGGTTCTTCTGAGTCAGCCTGCTTTCACATTCTTTACTTTACTATTCCTGCAAACATTTGAAGCAGAAATTCCATTATTATATTTAACTGTCATACCCAACTTTTTATGACTCACATGGTTAGGCATAGATTTTATGCCATGAGTTTTGATTTACCTCGATTTATAAACCATTACAAATAATTGCAGTTACCACTGTTTGATATTAGAATTGTAATTTTTAACTTCATGTACCACCATGCATGTGTCTCTTAATAGTGTTCTGACTGTAATTTTAGTTAAAAATTAGTGAACTTTGTTGAACTATAATTTTATATAAGAAGAATGATCACTTATAAGTATACAATGAGACATATTTTGATTGGTGCTAATGATAATAGACTCAACATGATGTTCCTGTTATGAGATTCCCATCAGTTCCCAAAATCCCTTTGTTATTAATTTTCTTTTCCTTCCCCTCATTCCTTGCACCTCCTAATCAATCAGCTCTTAGCAATTCTGTGCAGCCATTTTCTTTCATATCATATGAATGGATTCAAAAAGTACATCATCTTTCCATCTAGATTTTTTTCTTTTAGTAAAGAACTATTGATCCTTGTTAATGTGAAGTATAAAAATGGCATTTTGTTCTATTTTCTTAGACTATTCCTGGGTCTATGAAGTAGAAATTTCTGTAACTCTTTGTCTTTTGTTTTTCATAGTCTTATTACAATGTGGCTATGTAAAAAACAGACACATGATCAATAGAATCAAACCAAGAACCCAGACATAAGCCCACATCCCTATGGACAACTGGTTTTTTATTAAAAAAAAAATAGCCAAAAATACACACTGGAAGAAGAAACAGTATTTTCAACAAATCGTGTTTGTCAAATGTAGAAGAATGCAAAGAGATCCATACTCATCACCCTGCACAAAACTCAACTCTAGAGGAATCAATCTTAGGCCTCACCCTAAGTCTAGGAGCACTGAATCAGATAGCAGAGTGAGGGATAGTCTTGAACTCATTGGCACAGAAAGAAAAGACTTTCTGAACAGAACACCTGTTGCATATGCACTAAGAGCAACAATTAATAATATAGCCCTCAAAAAACTGAAAAGATTCTGTTTGGCAAAGGACACTATAATTCAGACAAAGTGGCTGGATATGGAATGATTTTTACCAATTACACATCTAATACAGGATTAATATCATATATATATCATCCAAGATGATATATATATATCATCCAAGAAAACAAATAACCAAAATAATAAATGGGGTACAGTACTAGAAAGCTCTCAAAAGATTGAACAGAAATTGCTTAGGAACAATTAAATTAATGTTCAACGTCTTTAATCATCAGGGAAATATAAATCAAAACTACTTTGGTATTTCAAATTACACCAGTCAGAATGGCCCAGATTAATTAAACAATGATAGCTCATGCTATTGAGGATGTGGGGAAAGGGCAGTACTTATCCATTTGTGGTAGGAGTATGACATTGTACAGCCACGGTGGAAAGCAGTATAATGGTTCCTCAGGAAGCTAAGATTATATCTAACTCAAAATTCAGCTGTATTATTCTTTGCCATATACCCAAAGGTCCCTATATCTCACTACAGAGACACTTACTCATCCATTTTCATTACTGCTATATTCATAATAGCCAGAAATTAGAAACAGCCTAGATGTCCATCAACTAAAAAATGGATAATGAAAATATGGTATATTTAAATAATGGAATAGTATTCAACTTACAAAAAATAAAATCATGAAATTATTAGGTAAATTGATGGAGCTAGAAAAAAATAATTCTGAGTAAGGTAACCTAGACAACCCTCTTCCCCCAAAACAAACAAACAAACAAAAAAAAACAATATACTATACATTCTCTTATACATGGATTATTAGCTTTTATGCCTTCAATAGGCATGCTGCAATCCATATAATCACAGAGGTTAGGTATAGCATAAAGAGTGGGGTGGTCTCCCAAGGAAGCAGCAATAGCTATGGAAAGACTAGGAACAGACTGGAACAGGAGAATTAAACAGAGGAGGGAGGGAAGAGGGGTATAAGGGAGGGAATAAAAGGATAAACAACTAAACATTAAGGGTCATTTGAGGGGTCATATGGAAATCTACTACTGTAGAAGCTTCTTAAAACACATGAATAATGGAGAAGACAATACTCCACTTTTGACACTAAGTGGATATTCCAGTGCTAGGAATGGGTTACATCTAATTGAGTTGTTTGCCAAAGAGGCCCAATGTCAACCCCAAACTACTCAGGCCACTGCTAAGAATATTGGTTGCTCTTCACAAACTAATGGTAATTCCCTATTGCTGAAGACAATACTTACATATCTCATTGAACACTCAGAAGTTGATCTGTTGCCTTAGTAGAACCTTCACCCCTACTGACTACAGTTCAGGGTAATTTTAGTTGGAAGGTTTCCTGTGTCCTGC
Source organism: Peromyscus eremicus (assembly GCF_949786415.1). Taxonomy (NCBI): domain Eukaryota; kingdom Metazoa; phylum Chordata; class Mammalia; order Rodentia; family Cricetidae; genus Peromyscus; species Peromyscus eremicus. Next base: position 71,812,059 of record NC_081419.1, read on the forward strand.
CCAGTCCTGCAGCTGATCAGACCCAAATAAATGCACAGAGGCTTATTACTTACAAACAGCAGGAAGCAATTTTAAGAACACGATGTCCACATTCCTAAGAGGTGAGGTAGGTGGCTTTTGGTCTTTCAACAGTTTTGGATAATTGTCATTGTATAGGATGGTTGGTTACAAGTTGTTATTGTTAACAGTCAAGAAAAAGACTAAACAAAGGAGATTAGATTTAAGGTTCTTGTTTGAAAAAAAAAGAGGATATAGATAAGTTAGATTATTGAATCTACTCTGAAGAAAAAAAGAGATAGAAATGATAGAATAAAGGGTAGATGATTGAATCTACTCTGAAAAGAAAAAAGAAGAGGAAGACTGAATCAGGAGTCGCCAGACAGATACAGGGGAAGCAAGATGACAAGGGAGAACTGAGAAAAGGTACCAAGTCATATGGCTAAACATAAATAAGAATTATGGGTTAATTTTCTTGGGGGATGTGAGTGGGAGAGATTTGTCCTGACTGCCCACCTGCCAGACACAGGAAAACATCCAACTACAGGTACTGGATGTTACTCTGAAATCTATCTAAGTAGAAAGGAACTACCAACCCAGCTACAAACCATGTAACCTACAATGGTTACCCGCCTTCATGATATGCTGGTGTAATAATGGCACAAGCATAGTGGAAGTAACCAGCCCCTATCTGATTAAATTTAAGGCCCACTCTATGAAATTGAAGCAATACCTGACACTGCTAGGGTGGCCAAGAACATGGGATTACACAGGCCAATGACCTAGGATAAAAGCCAATTACTATTGTTCTGTTAATGGAACAGCAGTAAGTGACTCTTAATGATATTCTACCAAACTCATAGATCAGTGTCTCACTCAGCCATCATCAAAGAAGCTTCCTCTTGCAGTAGATGGGAAGTAATGCAGAGAATCAAGCTGGACAATGTTCAGAGAGTGAGAGAATTTGGAACACTCATTCCTCAGTGGCATGTTTTCACCAAATCCCTCCCCTCAGGGATAAGGGAGCTATGCAGAAGAGGAGATAGAGGGAATGAATGACACCAGGGAAACAATGTTTGCCAGACATAGCAGAAATGACTCACATATAAGCTCACTGGGACTATGGCAGTATGCATAGGGCCTGCACTGGTACAAGACAGATGGGAGTCTGAGTGCTGAGAGGTGTGAATGGACAAAATCTCCTATCCATAATCAAGAAGCTATCTCCAACTGACAGCTGCTTACAAGGGGAAAAGAAGAATCCATTTTCTCCAATAAAATGTCATTGGGTATATAAACCACTCTTAAGAATAGGCCCCATACCCAATAGCACATGCCCGACAGAAAATGAACTTGTAGTAGAATATTATTTTAAAGTGTGTTACTTTTGCTTATGTTGCAATTGTTTAAATCTATGAAGCTGTGTTATTGTGCCTATGTAAAACACCTGATGGTCTAATAAAGAGCTGAATGGCCATTGGGGAGGTAGGAGAAAAGGTAGGTGTGGCTGGCAGGAGAGAGTATATATAGAGAATGAGAAAATGAGAAAGGAGGAGAGCTAGAGGCCAAAGAAGGAGGAGGATTCCAGGGGTCAGCCATCCAGCTACACAACCAGCAAGCCATGGAGTAGGAGATGTTTTACAGAAGTTAGAGAATGGGAAAAGCCCAGAGGCAAATGGTAGATGGGATAATTTAAGTTAAGGAAAGCTGGCTGGAAACTAAGCCAAGCTAAGGCCAGGCTTTCATAATTAAGAATAAGCCTCTGTGAGTGATTTATTTGGGAGCTGGGTAGCAGGCCACCCAAAAAAAGAGCAAAAAAAAACAAAAAACAAAAAAACAAACTCAATGGTGGTTTTGTTGATTTTTTTGTCTTGTACTGCTTTGCAGTGTGTGTGTGTGTGTGTGTGTGTGTGTGTGTGTGTGTGTGTGTGTGTGTGTGTGTGTGTTTAGGACTGACCGTTTCATATTAGATAACAAATTGATGCACACCATTTTTTATTTCACTGACCTTTTGCTTATATATTGTATTTTCTGATTTTGTTTTTGTTCCCTGAAAAGAGAGAGAAAGAAGGCAAGAAGTTGGAGAGTGGTATGTGGGAGAAGATTGGGGAGGAGAAACTGTGATCAGAATATATTGTATAAATTTTCGGTAAAAAAAAAAAAAAAATTGCCTACAGTTATGTTTTGTGTTTTACTTTCAAGCTTTTACTTTCACTCACTTTGGGCTTTACTTGCTTCTTAATTTGAATATTAATGCATGTCTTAAGTTTTGAAAAATTCTTGTCCGTTGCCCTTTCAAATACTACTTCTGAACCATTTTCTTAAACTTTATCCTGGAACATGTGTGTGTGCATGTGTGTGTGTGTGTGTGTGTGTGTGTGTGTGTGTGTGTGTGTGCACATATATGTTCAGATGGACTCTCTTAGCTCTGTGGTTTTCTGAAGTTATTCTAATTTTACTTTGTGTTTGAGTTTGTTATAAAGCATGAAGTTGTTAAATTTTATTGTTCAAGTATAAGTTTTTCAATCTAACAAAGTTATATAATGATCAATTAACATATATGAGTATAGTGTAGAATAGATCCAATCAGCCCTACAAACAGGCATGGTGATTGACTGGCCATGTTAATTAACACATGGATGGTGTGAAATCAAAACTAGACTTAAGCCTGAGTGAGATTTAGAATCTTCTATTTAAGTCTTGTCTCCCTAGGATTGATGACCAAGCGCCATTTCTAGTCTGTGGTATCACATACACAAACAGATCACAAACTCCTTCCTCTATTCTTCTTTCTAATGAATTTCTGCTTAGATTGAGGCCTCTTAGGTATATTAAATATGTATTTTATTTAACTAATATCTGCCAAAAATCTATCATTTCTCTGTCTATCAGCATAGGCCTTCTGGTTTCCTACTTCTTGATTCTTGATCTTTTTCTTTTCATAGTTAGAATCACTAAACATTCTCCAAATAGTGGCAGTTCCATAGGTAAGTTCTGTAACATGGATCTTAAAAGGTCTTATTAATAAAAAACAAACAAACAAACAAACAAAAAAACCATCTGGAGCCAGATACTGGGGAGAAAGCTGAAAGATCAGAGAAACAGAATAAGTCATAGCCACCAGCTATTACCTCACCAACTCCATGAATCCTCTGACTGAAATCCTCAGCCTCAAGAGTTATATACCTTTCTGTGTGCTACCACAGTACTTATATACCTTATATACCTTTCTGTGTGCTACCACAGTACTTCCTGCGCTTAAAGGCTTATGTGCTTCCAAGCAAAGGTATGAGATCTCAAGTGCTGGGATTAAATGAGTGTGCCACCACTGTTTGACTCTGTCCCAGTGTGGCTTGATCTCACAGAGATCCAGATGGATCTCTGTCTCCCAAGTGATAGGATTAAGGGTGTGTGCCACCACTGTCTGACCTCTATGTCTAATCTAGTGGCTGGCTCTGTCCGCTGATCCCCAGATAAGTTTATGAGGGTACACAATATATTGGGGTATACAATATATCACCACAAAATTCATCACCATGAAATTCTTTTTTATTAAATCTTACTTTTTTTTTATTCAGTTTTTTTTTTTTGCATTTTACCCTGTGTTTGGATAGATCATCTGTAGAATGGTATTTGTTCTGATATTAGATATTTCTTTTTGTTATGAGTGGCAGCACTTCTCTAATACCAATTTCTCCTGTGATTATGCAAACAAAAATCTATAAATTTATCAAAAGTGACTTTGTTTTATTCTATGTAGTATCATCCCATGGGTATTTATTTCCTGGTTGAGAACATGAGACAATGTACATCTTGAAAGTAGACATTGTCTTTAACAGAATATTTTATGTTACCCATAAAATTTTACATTTGCGGAAATGAATCATAGTATAGATTAGTTGTGAAGTCTAATAAATAGTATGAACACTAACCAAAAATAATGTCATATGTAAATATTCACTCAAATATTTGGATATGCTTGCTGAGAATTTATGAACATTCAATGCCTACATTAGATGCCTGAGATTTAGATTCCCAGGATTATAAAATCCACCAAGGGGCTTATTGATAATCAGTAGCTTCACTTGTTTACTCTTAACTATACTTTGTTAGAAATGTATATCTTTTTGACAAGCACTATGGTAATACAACTATTATTTTAAAATGCACTCTATTGACTTCAAATGTTCTTTGTCTCACAATAAAGTCTCATTCCAGTAAGCCTTTAGTGAGTAGGACAGCAATTAAAATACATTTTATATGCCTAATTCACTAATAAACATGGCTTAGCAAAATAGAACTCAAATAGTGTATCCTCATGGTTTTGTGACTGATTGGAAGCAGTTGCCTGTTGATATTGATTAGCACCTAGGGAGAGTATTTTCCTACATTTTTTGGGATTTCATCACCCAAATTGTATCAGTGGTCCATGTTGAAATTATTTTAACATTATTTGAGAATATTGAATGTCAGTCTGTTGACAATGGTCACTAGCTAACCTGAAGTCTTCTTGGGACACATACATCACTTCTCCTATCAAAATTTTCAAGAAATGGGAGTTGTTGCCATCATTTTATCATGTATACATTGTCAGGGCACTGACGTTGATTGGAGGTAGTTAAGAATAGAGTTGGTGAATTCTGGTGTTCTTTTCTTGTTACCAACTTTCCAAAGGTTGTCAGTTGAACTGTCTCCATAATGCTGGGAAATTCTCATGATTCCTTTCTAATGCTTTTTCCAATTTGCTTATTAAATACTCAACTAACATAACCAGGTATACATGTTAACATATAATTAGGCTTCTCGCCCTTCTTAGCACAATTATTTTTTTTGTTGCCTACTTTCTTTCTGTAACAAGCATCCAGAATTACAGAGCCAAGTCCCAAGACAGACTGATTTTTGACTAAGAGAAAAAAAAAAAATGAGCTCTGAGGAGAGGATTGTGACACAGAACACCACACGGGGGCAGCAGATGTTACTATAAATGAGGATATTACCAAATGCTGAAAATTAACCAGTTTCCCCTTTAGTGTTTATTCTGAAATTGATACCATCTACAGCATTACAATTCCATCTTCACCATTTCCATCCATTTTATCTGTAATAGTTGTTAAGACAGTCAGTGTCTGTTTATAACATTGAGACATTAATATGTGAATTTTACTGTCCAATAATCCCACTCCACCCATCACTAGTTATGTGACCACAAACACAACTTTTTTCTAAACTATGAGTTCTTTGGAAAGAGGTTAGTTATATAGTGTTATGAGGATTCAAAAGAATGCTGTATAGTAGATTTGGTGTAATATCTGGATTTGGGGTAAGAACTCAAAAGCCACTTAAGACCAATTCACTTGGTTTTATTCTCTCCAACAGAAAAAATAATCACTTAAAACGATATTTTAAAATGTGAATGGTTTATCCAAAATAACAAATTAAATGGATAATAAAATACGAACCCATGTTTTGGCAAGGTTCAGAATTCTACCATCATCCTTTAATACAAAATTCACGACAATTAATTAGCTGTCTTTAGTGCACACAGAGGAGGAGTAAAAGTATACTACAAGATGGAATATTTACCTATGAGATTTATGCTATTGTTCCCAAATGGAAGATAATATGAAAGCAATGAATCTTTATGAAACACATTGGTCTTTATATCTGTACTCTAAATATTCTCCCAGGAAAAAGCATTATTGAGTTTTGCTGAGGAGATCTGGAAATCCCCGCAAATGAAATCAAAGCCTTCCAGAATAACTGTATATTCTGGGAAATACGAGACAAGCCAGACAGCCCCACTTTAAATGAATGGTTTTTTAAAATGCTGAAGAAACCACAAAACAGAAAAAGGCTCTCTAAATATGAGAAGGGAAATGTGTCTGGTGCATAAAAACTGTGCATTCAATTTACTCTAGGGAAGAAAATTTTAAAGATGCTAACCTTGTGATTTGAATTGACTTTATTCATTTCAAAAAAGCCATTCAAAAAGTAATAGTCCCTTGTAATAAAAATGTGGGAGAAAACAGCACAGGTGAGGTATAGAATGCACATAGTAAAAAAGAAGAGGGTCTGCTCACAGTTAGGTCAGAATGCATAATATTTTCATGAAATCTTAGATGCTCAAAGAACATTAAGATGTGTGTCCATTATTTTTCCTTTAGGGATGGGAAACCATAGAATCAATGGGAAATGATTTAATTTTGACAACCTTACAATTAGGGACAGAACCAAGTCTAGACATTCTGATTCCTCTACCACCTTTTTCCATATTTCAGTACTAATTCATGTTTCCAACAGCATATATGCTAACTTGCTAACTTTGAATGCCAACTTTGATGCCTTAGTAACTGTTGGGTAGCATCTCTGTGGATTTTTCACAAAGCTAAATGAGTGATTTTTTGCTTGAATCTAGTCCCAGATATGATACCATGTGTGTCAAAAGTACAAATGCCTCCTCCCTTCCAACAAATGAAAGTAGTTGTAATAGGAAATTCAAATATATTTGAGAACACCTACATAATATTTAGGTCAGGGTTCTAAGTAAAAATGTGAAATTTAAAATTCCAAGTCAGTCAGCAAAGTGGTAGTGACAGAAGTTAATTTTCAGTGTCACTTGGGTTCACTGACAGTCTTTTGCATCCAGTGACAGTGAACTTACTTAGAGGCCTATATGGAAACACTGTCTGGGACAGTCTGCAATGAGTTAGGGAACACAGAAACTGTGGAAATAGAGGCTTGGGAGGAAGAACTGAAACTATACTTTTACTCCAGCTCCAGAGTCTAAGCCACCACAAAGTTCCATGTGTCCATCTGGGTACTCCACCTCCGTGCCACTACTATGCCCCATGCCTGGACCATCTTTAATATTCCAATTTAACCAAATTTGTTTCTCTTGATTTTTAGATTATGTATTTGTTGCCCCTATTGCCTAGATATCTTATCATTGGTTCAACTTGTGGCTAGATTTTTCTTATTATTCAAGTCTCAACTCTGATGTGTCTCTGGTCATCCCACTGCCTCTTCCATCCACAACACACATTCTCTGGTGCATATCCAATGTTACTTTCTATATTACTTCCTGCTATCTGATATTGGCTGATGTAGTTATAAAGTTGCACATACTTTACCTTTCCCACAGGAAGCCTAATGATTTATAAAGAAAGGCAGAAACTAATGATTTCTGTACTAAAATATTTCTTTTAGACAGTAGAAGGCTCAATGACATTTTTTAAAAGAGTGAATAGATGAACACATTTGAATAGTGAATAGTGAATAGTACTGCATTTCCCATATCTGTTCAATGACTTTTAATATCTAATTGATAATTAAATGTTTTAGAACAGTGACTGACTTACAGAATTATAGGATCTAAGCAATAGATGACCAAGAAAAACTTCCTTTTCATAGGCTCTATATGTTTTGAAGAAAAAAAAGAGCAGAAAGCAATATGTTTTTCACTACCTGCTACCATCTCCCTGACTCATAATTATCAAACCCTTGGCTCTTGAGTTCTGTTAAACTTACTTGTTTTGTATCATCTACTGGTAATTGTATTAAGGGATGCTTTTAATTCAGATAATATTTATAAAGATTTTCAGGATTGCAAAGTGCAAACAGGTTTGAATGTTGTTGCTATATCTTTATTTAGGTAATCCATATATATTCGTCATTTTAATGCAGTAGTTTTATGTGTCTTTTGCAGCAAATTGCAAATCAGGGAGGCTTTAAATATCAGATGTATGTCTTATCACAGTGAGGAGCTAGAAATACAAGATGAAGTTGTGTGACTGTACCACTCAAGAAGACAAGTGCAGAGGTTGCTCATTCTTTTTTCCTGTTTCAGTGGCTGTGGTCATCTGTACCCACACGTCTGCTTCCTAGGCATAGCTCCTCCTCTCAGCCAAGATGTGTAAATAAGTGTATGTTTCTAATATCCTCATCCAGTTTCTTGTTCACGTGTGTGTGTGTGTGTGTGTGTGTGTGTGTGTGTGTGTGTGTGTAGCAATCCGAGGACAATTTTTGGATGTTAATCTCTCCTTCCACCCTGGGTCCCAGGAATAAAACTCAAGTCATCAGGCTGGCAAACACTTTTACTTGCTGAACCAGCATCCTAGTAATCTCCAAGTACAATACCATCCATTAAAGAAAATATTAAAGAGGGCATTCTGCATGGTGAACACATTTTGATAAAGCATCAATGAAAGCTGTTATCAATCTTCTAGGGTAATGTTTCTCTTTTTCAGTATAAGTCAAAATATTATTCCATAGCTTTATTTACAAATCCTCTATTTAATGTAATGTTACTGTAATAACTCTGACTGAACAAGTAAGTTATATCTATAGCTTTTTAGCTTTTTGTAGCTATACATATATAGCATATGTAGGTTTTGATGAGATTAAAGAAGACTCTGGGGAGATGGGGAGGTAATCCACTGTGTAAAGTGCTTGTTGCATAAGCATGAGGAGCTGAATTCAGATTCTCGGTACCCATGTAAAAATCTGGGTATAGTGTCATGGATGTGTAACCCCAGCATTGAGGAGGCAGAGGCAGAGGCAGAGGCAGAGGCAGAAGCAGAGGCAGGGGCAGTGGGAGGATCCCTGGAGCTAACTACTCAGTCAAATTGATGAATTTCAGGTTCAGCAAGAGATTGTGTCTAAAGAAAATAATAGGGTGGTAGATGGCTGACAAAATGTCTCATTTGGTAAAGGTACTAGTCACCAAGTGAGATCCATAATAGTTGAAAAAGAAAACCAGTTCCTTCAAGTTGTCCTCTGACTTCCTTGGGCTTTGGAATGTTTGCCATATATATAATAAGTAAGTAAATAAATGTAAAAATAAAAGTAAATAAAATATAACATGGTACAGAGTGAAAGATGAAGACACTTGATCTTGACTTCTGACCTCTGTATGTACTCATGAACATACACAAGAGCATGTACATAGCATCACACCGCACAATGTAAAAACAAGAAAGAGAAAAAAAAGATGCTGTCTTTTGTCTTTTGGAAGGAGGGAATTTCTTGCCTGATAAAGCCATATTTATTTAATAACTCCTTCTAAAGAGACCAATAGGATTAGGCAAGTGGAAATCAGCAGTGCTGACATGAGAAGGTTTGAGAGGAAAGCAAAAGATGAAAAGAGCATGAGACAGACTTTGTCTGTTCATTTATTTTGTATTTCCTCCTGAACTCTACCTGGTGTCTAGTCTGAGGTCTGGAGGTGGCATGCATGCAGGTTACTGCATATGATCAAGTATAGCTGGGCTGTGGCTGCAACACAGAATTGTGAACCTTCTTTAAACACGATGAGTTCATTGGATTACTGGTTCCCAGCACAATGCTTGTCACATACTAGGTCTACACATCATTTTCTAATGAATGGATGGACATATAATAAGATTTTATTAAGGCCATAACTAAAGTCGGTAGATGGATAAATCTCTCCCCCTTGCCAGTATCCAAATAACCAGTCAGAGGCTTAATATTAATTACAAACTGTTTGGTCTATGGCTCAGGATTCTTGCTAGCTAGCTCTTTCATCTTATATTAATCCATTTCGATTAATCTATGTATTGCTATCTGGTCTGCTGACATGTTGCTCCTTGGGTGGCGGGCTAGCATCTGCCTCAACTCCACCCTCTTCTCCCTATATCTCTCTTGCATTTCCCGCCTGGCTCTAGTCCCGCCTTACCCTAGGCCAGAACAGCTTCTTTATTAACCAATAGTAGCAACACATAATTCACAGCATACAGAAAGACCATTCTACAGCACTTCCACTTTTCTGTCTAATCAAAAAAGGAGGTTTAGCTTTAACATAGTAAAATTACACGAAACAGTTATCTGCAGCTAGAGTTTTCCTGCCTAGCCCACAGTCAGGACAAATCTCTCTCACCCGCCAGTCCCACAGCTGCTCAGACCCAACCAAGTAAACACACAGAGACTTATATTGTTTATAAACTGTATGGCCATGGCAGGCTTCTTGCTAACTGTTCTTCTATCTTAAATTAACCCATTTCTATTAATCTATAAGTTGCCATGGTGGCTTGTGGCTTACAGGTATCTTAACATCTTCTCATGGTGGCAGCTGGCAGCATCTCTCTGCCTCAGCCTTCCACTTCCAGAATTCTCCTCTCTCCTTGTCCTGCCTATAATTCCTGCCTGGCTACTGGCCAATCAGCGTTTTATTTATTAACTAATCAGAGCAACACATTTAACATACAGAACATCCCACAGCAGTTATCAAATAAGAATTACAATTATAATATCTAGTCTATTGGTATTCAGCAAAATTATTGAAAATAATCTGTCATCTACCCTATATTCGTGAGTCTAAAGTTTCATATCTAATTTACCTTTTATCATAACCAAGGAAAACTATAATTATAACTATATAGTCTTCAACTCCATCAAAGACCCCAGAAGGATACAATATTACCCAAATAAACAGGAAATGCATTGTAAGCAACATCCAAAACTCTAGAAATGACAAGAGACATCTGGTTGCCTGGACAGTCACCCAAAGTTCTTTTGTAACATTGCTTACAATGCACTTTTCTCTGTGTCCTATAGAGTGTATGGTAGTTTCATCTGTGAAGCAGGAACCTGAAGGACCATCTCACCTTATTTTGGAAAATTTCAGTGGTCACCTTCCTATGGGTCCTGCATGCTCAGTTTATCAAGCAGTCCAGGCAAGAGCAGTTTCTTGCCCAAATGCCTAGTTTTTTTTTTTTTTTTGTACTGTAAGCAAACTCCATAACTAGTTTTTTTGATGCCCATCATCTTCTTTGAAGTAACTGGTGCTGCCAGGAGAAGACATGTCTCACTGTCCAGAAAAGTCTAAGTTCTTAAAACATTTTAAATGCCATATTCTATAGGTCTTTGAAGTGTTTGAAGATTACCTACCTAATTGAGATGTATCTTTATATACCTAGAAAAAATAACTAATATGACTATAAGTTTGATTACCATAGATGACTATTAATCTATATTTCTTAATGCTATATTACAATATTAAATGAGTTGCATAAACATAATACCTTAAACAAGACTAGAAATATACATACTATATAACAAAATTGACCTTAAATTTGTATTAATAAACCAAATTCCATACCAATGCAAAGTATTTCAAGATTAGTAGCTGCTTTTTAGATCAAAGTAGATTCATTAAACTATCTTTTTAAAATTGTTTTTCTATTTCTCTCTTTTTTCTTTAGAAAGAGATTGCATTTATAATCAACCCCCTTTAAATAAAAACAAAGATTTATAACAATATTTTGGGAATTTGTGTGTAGCTTTTCATACTACTTCCTACTGGTTGGGGGTGCTGGCAAGCTTATGGAGATTCTGAGGAAATTCAGAATTATAATCAAGTCCTGACTAGAGTAGTTGTGAGTCTGCATCATCTCAGCCAGTTGCCTTGAAGCTGTTCTGGATGTTGGATCATCTGGAGACCTCTCAAGGGGTCTTCCTTGATGGAACCATATTAACCTGGAAGGAAACCACAGCTTCTCATCATCTGTGGAAATAAAAGCAGAACCTGTTTTCCAAAGCAACATATCCTTAGACCCCAATTCTGAAGTCAGAATAACTTTAAGATATACATGTTGGTTTAACTTTGCAACTCCTAAAATCAAATGTTTCTCTATAGTTAAAAATCCCAAAGACAACACAATAATATACAGTATCCAGACTCTCTGTGTATTTTCCATTTTATGTGGCTTATTTTATATTACTCTATTTCTTTTTTAAGGACTCTATCTTTTCGTCCCCAATCCTACATATATTTTTAAACACACTGTAACCCACTTTGAGGTTTTTTTCCATCTGAATCTGTCTTTAATATGTACCTGTAATCTTTTTCTGACCAGGAGAGTTTTTAAACACTTAAGCTGCTTGACTAGGATAAAAGTGCAGCTTTGGCTGCTGGCTCTGCTCTGCTCTGCTTTTCAACATGGCACAGGTATTAAGGAGTCACACTTACCTCCTCAATTCTGGGAAGCGTTATTAAGTAGTATGTAGCGGTGTTTTTAAGCCCTCAGCTGTACTCTCAATGTCACAGTCAGCAACTGGGAGAAGCTTTTCTGTACCGTAGTCTATGGGAGAGACTGCAGAAATCCACCACACTGCTTAGCTCATGGCAACTGGTGGCCAGCTCCATCTCCCAGGTAGTACTGCTGGCATGAGACTGAGAGACAAGGAATCCCAGTGCAGGTCAATTTCTATGTGTTAAGAATCCTTTTTAAACTTTATTAGGTCTATATGGATTAACACCTGACAGTGAGTGCCAATTGTAGTTGGAAGTTTCTCTGTCCCACCTGGTGCTGCCCAGGCAGCAGCCATTTTTATAATAATCACTCAGAAGCTTAATATTAATTACAAACTGTTTGGCCTATGGCTCAGGCTTACTGCTAGCTAGCTATTACATCTTAAATTAACCCCTTTCTATTGATCTATGTATTGCCATGTGTCTCATGTCTTTACCTGTATTCTATTACATCTTACTTCTCCAGGTAGGTCACAGTGTCTCCCCTGACTCTGCCTTCCTTTTGTCTATATCTTTGCTTGGATTTCCCCCTGGCTATAAACCTGTCTTGCTATAGGCCAAAACAGCTTCTTTATTAACCAACAGTATCAACACAAATTCATAGTGTATAGAAAGGTCATCTCACAGCACTAGAATGGGGGTATGGCTGGTGTTAGCAAGTACTCAGATAAAGCTGGATACTGGATCTTCTTTTGGCTAGCCCACTTTATCTCCAACAAATCGGCTGTCATTTCCATGGATATAACATACATCTATGTATACACAGTCAGACAGAGACCGTGACTCTCTTTGTTCCCCTTATAATTTCTTGATAGTAAGAAAACTATATGCTATACTTCGAATTTTGACCTTTTCTAAGCCTAGACATGGTGGGATTTTCTCTTGAGATTTTGAGCACTGGCTCAAAATAATATATATATGCTCATTAACTTCCAATGAGATTATATACTAATAAACCAACTGTGAGCTTTACCGATTATGAGTGAAAGGGCACAGTTAATAGACGTCACCTTTAGAACACCATTACTCTTGGTAGTCTAACACAATGTGGACAAACAAAACAAAAATTATTGTTTTATGTACAATAAAAAACCTAGGGAGATAGGTCAGTCTGGAAGGTGCTGGTCTTACAAACACAAGGACTAATATTTCATCCCTAAAACCCATGTTAAAAAGACAGGTTTGGTGGCACACACTTGTAATCTGACTGTGTAAATAGACAGATCTTTGTGGATCACTGACAAGCAAACTTAGCCTACTATGTGAGTTAAGAGTCCATGTCAAAGAGCAAGGTAAATGGCTCCTGAGGCATGACACCCAAGTTTGTGTTCTGACCTTCACATACAGGATGCATATGCACAATGGCACATGCACATTCATGTGCACTCATGCATCTATGCACACACATGTGCATACAAACACACACACACACACACACACACACACACACACACACACACACACGTACACACACAGATAGCTTTCTAGCCCTTGTCTGTGGAGCCCTATGTTCCTTATGCATCTCATTCATTTTGACTAGAAAGTGTCTGTGCCAGTGTCTTGAAGAACTTTCTTGCTGCATAAGCAGCCAAGTGAGACCCATAGGCTCCCACTATCAAGATAATTAGAGTGTCATTGCCGATGCTTCTTTATGGTCTTGGCTTGTTACAACTTGTGGATGTGTTTTTCAGCAGATGTTTGACATCATCTGTCTCCCAGTGCATGCTGTATATACCTTGATTCGTGTCATGATGCAGATTCAGTTTGGAAACTGCCATCTGAATAAGTGCTGCATGAGGCTGTTCAACGGCAGCACCATGCTGCTTCTCCTAAAAGATGACTCAAATCCTCAGCTCGTGTAGGAGGAAATACGACAGGTTAATTTAAATACCTCTGCAGATGCATTAAGTTCTGAACACCACATTCTCTGCAGAGCACTCCAGTTCTATGCTGTCACTTTATCTCCTCTGTCGCAGTTGCAGTCTGACAGAGCCGGGGAAAGATGGTCCACCTTCGAAGTGATCATGCTTTATCACTAGCACAGTGGTTAAGATCTTGACTTATGGAAGCAGCTCTATCCATTTGAGAGCAGACTCCACAACTGTTTAGCTTTGTAGATGTGGGCAATTGACTTGAAGCCTCAACTTCCTCGTCTGTGAAACTGGAATGATCTACAATCATATTTCCAAGTCATTGTGAGAACCAAAGGATATCAATCAAGGAAGGACCTTAGAATACTCTGGAGAATGCCGTGCCTTTTATCAGTTAGCACAAACAATGTGGTGAAGCATAGAATAAGGTGTAAGATGAGCTAGTCATACAGGGTCACTCAACATGGAATCCTCTGATGAGACAGATATAAATAAATAATACAGAAACAAGGTGGAATCAGAAACACAGATGCAAAATACAATGGGCTTCAAGAGAAGGGGGAAATTCATTATTGAGGGTTGAGGATCACAGGAAATGTACCAAAGTAGAGGACCTGATTTAATTGAGATCTAGTGATTCAGCCATATCTAAACAGAAGCAAGCAGTCTTAGGATTTCTAAGCAAAGTCACAGTTGTAAACTATTCTTTAAAAAAATGAATTTGATGTCTATGAGTACTCTATCTGCATTCATGCTTGCACGCCAGAAAAGGGCATCAGATCCCATTGTAGATGATGGTGAGATATCATGTAGTTGCTAGGAACTGAACTCAGGACTCTGGAAGAGCAGCCAGTGCTCTTAAGTAGATAGCCATCTCTTTGTCCCCTAAATTATTGTTCTTACTATGAGCAGCTCAGAGGCCTTTTTCCTCATGAAGCATCCTTCAATTTCTAAATGGGTGAGTAGGATTCAGGTGTATCCGTAGTCAGTGAGAATCTGGGGCAGATATTGCCACATTTCCCACCAGTTCCTGAGTCAGGCTTTCTAACCTTACCACCCCTTTTCAGGAAAGGTGGTTTCCATTCACCAGATGAGAAGACAGAACTCTGGTAGGTCAAGTACATCAGAGTGTCTTAGCTCTCAGAATGTGTTGTGAACGGCTATAGATTCCACAATGCCATGTGACCTGCTAATAGATGCTCAGATTTTGTCTTTTGTAGATAGGTGGATGACTTCCTGGTACTAGTTCTGGGCACCACATACTTCTTCATAACATACTGCATATAAACCCTGGAAATATCTGTTGGTCTCACACACACACACACACACACACACACACACACACACACACACACATACACACACACACACAGACCCCAAAACAAAGAAACAAAAAACATGAGGTCCATGAGGTTGCCTTGATGTTTGGCTATCCTCAGCATGGCCTAGGCTGAGGAAATGAGGATCTAAGCTTACCTTTGCTCTTGGTATACCTGCATGCTATAAGTATGGGCTAAAGGAGTGAACTAATCTACATCAAGCCTTCTTACTGCTTCTTCCTCTGCCACTTCCTCTCGATCAATGACAAGGGAATAGATGGCACAAAGAGAAATATTTAGACAAACATTAGGAATTCCTCTTTGCTACTGTGTGTCCCTCAAGGTGTCACTTGTTAAACTTTAATCCACATTGTTATGAATTGAAGCTGAATCTGAAAATGGTATTCGGAGGTGTGGCCCTTAGGGAGTGATTGGATGAGATGATGTTGTCCTAGGTTGATGCCTCTATAGTTTGATAATGGTGGCTTAGAAGAAGAGAGAGGGTGTATTAGTTAGTTTTCTATTGCTGTGATGAAGCCCCATGAAAGGAAGGAAGAGTTTAGGCTGCTAGCTCTGGAGTCCATAATGGTATGCAGGCCTGGCAACAGGCAGACTGCACAGAGAAGTAGATTGATCACATCTTCAAACAATGACACAAATCAGAGAGTCCTAGAAAAGGGACAAGGGTATCAAACCTCAGACCCCGCCCCAGTGATGCGGTTCCTCCAGCCAGGAGACAGCTGTCAAATATTCCATACATAACCTTTGCAAACAGCACCACCAACTGGGGACCACGTGTTCACGTGCAATAGTCTATAGGGAATAGCTCACATTCAAACTACCAAGAAGACAAGAAATCACACACACACACACACACACACACACACACACACACACACACACTCACTCACTCACTCCCTCACTCACTCACTCACAGTTCCTGCCTCTTGCCTGGAAATGTTCTGTCAGACCTTGGGACTCAGCCAGCAAGAAGGATCTCTCCAGATGCTGTCCCACAGTGTTGGACTTCCAGATGAATGAACAAAGAATAAACCTCCCTCTTTATAAGTTCCCAAGTCTGTGGTATTGTATTATTGGCAAGAGAAGAAAGAACCAATACAGCAACATGAGTAAAACCTCCATGCAAAACGAGCATTCTCTATACGACCATTCCACATCCTGCCTGTGCCATGAAACACCATATGTATTTATATCACACGAATGGTAATGTTGAAAGGAAAAACCACTTAAGTCAGTTTTCACATTATTGCAAATGACGAGAAAAGATCATTTTGTTCCTCTCCTGTGGCTAGGAAGATAATCTTTGTATTTCTTCTCAGTGATCAGATGGACCTAGTGTTTCCTCACTTGTGACAATTTCCCTTCAGGAGGTACAGTGCCTGGCAAGCCCTGGGTTTGAGCTTCTCTTTCCTGAACAAGCTTACTTTTAATGGAAACATATTTATAATCCTATTTGATTTGCTTGGGCAAATGTTCTCATTATGTGTTTCATGAGTCTGTTGAATTCCTCAGGCTGGCTCTGTAAGATGGGCTCTGCGACTGAGAGCCAGTCATTTTCAATACTTCTCTTTCTCTCGGACTGAGCTGTGTGATGGGAACCTTCTTAATGACAAGCTTAGAATCTTCTTCTGTCCTATGACCTTCAGACATATCTAGACATATGCTAACATGCTTTCCCATATATAGCAGGTTTCCTAGAAACCCATCCTGGGCGTAGTTCCAGGATCCCTGCTAACCTGGATGAGTGACAGGGAGGAAGCAGAGAGGACAAGAATAGCTTCAGTCATGGCAGCTGGGTGGAAATTGTAGGAGGCAAGTGGCTGATTCTGTATATGTGAAACATTCTGACTCTTAAAGAAAAGTTCATTTTTTTTTTATGTGATTTTATGGATTACACATTACTTCTCACAGCCTGCTGTTTCAAACATCAGGAAGTCCAGGGTTTTGGTTTAGATTTGCTTGTAGTGCTGAGGTTTGAACCTACGACTTTGAGAAAACTAGGAAAACCTCTACCATTGAGCTCCAGCGCTAGCCCAAGATGAGGATTATATATATGTCCACATCCTGGAGCTTCAACAACACTGCTTTGTCTGTTGTGCTCATTCTGTGAACTGTAATAACAACTTTGGCCATAGAGTCATGTATGGGCCTTGAGTTGTAGAAACATCACCTTTATTATCGTAAGCTTCCAAAGCAGGGAGGGCTGTCACCTGAACTTAGGAAAATCAGATTCTTCAAGTCCAATTACTGAGGTTGCCTTCTGGAAAATTTACATTATAGGTGTGAGCAGGATATTCTAATAATAGCTAAGGAAAAGCAACTGCAGAAGGAAAGAATAACCAAAAATATTCTGAAGGAAAACACAAGTGGACTGAGTGTGAAAGGGGGAAAGGAAATCCGTTGATATTCTTTACAAACTCCCTACCTGCTAATGGTGAGTTAAATGCAATCTGTGTGTTAAAATTTGTGTATTGATGGAGGTGGATTGATATCAAGGAAAAGAAACACCCACTCTGATGACCTCCAGTTTAGTCTTGGGAAGAGAAAGTCCTTCCCTTTATTCAAGTCCTTAGCCTGTCAGAAGTACACTAGTCAAGTCTACAGCCATCCCTGATTACTCTCAGTCTCATCAGAAATATAAGAGTCACCTTTTAGGAATGTGTCTTCTCCTTCATTGTTCTCAATGAATCTACTTTCAAATGTAACCTGCTAACACATCCATCCCATAATTACACATGCATATTCATAGTCTTCTTGTAGTGACACCTGGGGGTTACCCTCTTACTTTTAGAGAAAGGATTTGCATAAATTTAAAAACGAACTCATCTGTCTTTGTATTCAAAGTGGGATGAAATGAGGACTCAATAATCCCCAACTGAGATTAGTCACAGTCCTTAGAACTACATAGCCTAGCTTGCTTTTTTTTTTCCTTTTTCTTTTTGTGAGACAAGGGTTTTCTTTGTAACCCCAGCCATCTTGGAACTAGTTCTGTAGGCCAGGATGGCCTAAAATTCACAGAGATCTACCAGCCTCTGCTTCCTGAGTGCTGGGATTAAAGGCGTGCAGCACCAACACCCAGCTTAGCCTAGCTTTTCTTTTTAAACATTGTAAATATGTAACATCCAGCCCAACCCCACTATATGAGGATGCAAGAATAGTTCTGGGCTCTCACAGTAACAAATAGAATACCCTACTCTCATCCTTTATCTCTCAAATTCCACAAGCTTCTTCCATTCTCCACGAGCCTGTAAATTTTAAAACTCTAAAACCTTTCCAAAGTGACTTCTGGAATCAATAGTCTATCATAAGGAAAATTCTCTGTGTCTTTGCTCCGTCCTTTATGTATTTCCTGACTTATGCTTCTGTAGGAAACCTGCTCCTATAATCTGTTCATGGGTGCTAATTTTCTTTCCCACAATTTTCAGACTACCAGTACAGGAAATCAGATGGCCATTTTCCTGTTTCCCATATCTTTCCTTCAAAGCCCTGGTACATAATTTCGTGTCTTCTTATTATGTCATGTCTCTACCACTCTTCACTACTCATTTTACTAAATGTTGAGTTGTTTTTCTTAATATAGAAACAGCTATAGCTCCTTCAGTGTTACTTTCTCTAACCTGCTGCATAACTTCTGACAATTTCAAATTATATGAAAACATTCCTCAAAATTCTCCCTAGCCTTGAGTTTTTCTAATCTAACTATCTAGGTTTAAGCAATATCTTTAAATGACCACCTAAATCAACTCTACCCTCCATTTAATTTCACCCACAAGTGAGTTACTAGGTGGTAAGCAGTATCTTTCTTTTCCATTCAATCCTTCTATTGATTGGAATTAAATAATCCTCAGACCCTCTGGGACTCCCATTCTTTGAGTATGCTGACTTTGTTCTGTCTTTTAACAAGTCCATGGAATTTTCCTCCTTTCTTACTCAGCTTAACAACAGTGGTTATTCTTTCTTCTTTCATTCAAATTCAGTCCTCTTCCAGCTGTCTTGTTTATAAACTTTCTTTTGCAAAACATGTGCTATATACATTCTAATCTCCATTTACCTAGACTATATTCTTTATAATGAAACAAAGCTTAATGACACAAATAGGTTACATGTAGATTAATGACTGACATCAACAAAATGTAGGTCCCAGAGGGTACCAATCACATTACATTATGTTTGCTTACTCTCTTTATGTTTTATTTCAACATTCTGAATGACCATGGATAGATATAAGATATTATGGTAGATTATTGTTCATACTAGTAAACAAATTTAGTAAAATAGCAGCCTTAGATAATTTGCACTGTTATGGATTCTTACATGTTGATACAAATGTAAACTGTTTTTATATTCCTGTTTAAGATAATTTGTATATTGATACAAATACAGAACTGTATTTGTTATAATGCACATATATTTCTACTCTTATTTGAAATATTTGTATATGGATACAAATGTAAATTATATCTGTCATACTGTATGTATGTTCTACCTCTGTTTAGGATATTTTGTATATTGATATATATTTAGGATTATTGTCATATTGCATATTTGCACTATACATTCCTACGTCTGTTAAAGATATCTTATGTATTGTCACAATTTTGAAGTCATTGTCCTTTTACAGTACATTTGCTTAAAGACTGTTTACTTGTTTACATGAAGCCTTAGTCCTTAGGTTATTTAGGTAGATAAGATTTAGAGATTTATAGTCACCTATGCTTGTCATCTCTATAGTTACGTTAGTTAGGTTATCCAGATTTGCAGATACATAGGTTGGATGGACAGGTAATCTTCAAACACTTCGTAGAACTAGAGAATATGACATTTAAATAATTTAGAATTCTGTTGATGTGAGACACAATTGCTCCTGGCAGCACCGATTTGATCCCGAGAGAATATTGGGCTTCTAAGACATTTCCATTTGGAAGTTTGTCTTCTTGGCACAAAATGGTCTACTGGGCAAAGAACTGCTCTTGCCTCGACTGTTGACAGTACAAATGCTATCCTTTCTGGACAAGTGGGACACAAGGAAAAGTGATTTTTGGACTCTGCCAAGACAGGGTAAGATGGTCTTTCAGAATTTCTGTTTCTGAAAATGGTCTGTCAGATATTCTAAGCCTGTAGCCAATTTGAAAGCATCAACAATGCTGAGAAACATTAGGTGACTGTCCAGGCTGCCAGCTGTCTCTGTCTACTCTTGCAAGACTCCCAAAAGTTGCTTGCATCCATATTTTATTCCTATTCCTTCTCAGGTCTTTGATGGGATTGAAGTCTAGCAGTTATAGTTACAACTTTATATATATATATATATATATATATATATATATATATATATATACATATATATATATAATCTTAGCTGGAACATATTAAGTATTATATTTAGGTTCTTTAGGATAGGACACCTTTTGGAATGTTCTTTGTAACATGCCATTTACCTATGCTCTAGACTTCTCTGGATTTTAGTATGTGTCTCTTGCTTGATATTGTTCGCATTGGTTGTAATTCCATCTTATATAGGTCATTATCCCTTATTACTCCTGGACAATATTTTATAATCATTACTATTGTATATAGTCTTGTATTAGGTTAGAACCTTCTTATTTACACAAAAGGGCGAGATATAGTGGGTAGCCATTCCAGCTTTGACCTGGAAGTATCACCCCGATTGAGGCTTTGGTAACTGCCACACCTACAAGGCAGAGCCGAGAGAGGACCCCTGAAGACCCAAGATCTGGGTGGGCTGGCTCTCTTGGTTCCTGGATCCTGGATGCTGGAGGTATACCAAGCAGAGTTCTCCAGAGAACACTGCTGGACTGTGCTACACCTTTCCCAGACCCTGTTACTTATCCTTTCACTTGTAAGTTACCCCACAAATTAAACCTCCCTTTTAACTACGTGGAGTTGCCTTAATGTTTAAACCAATACATGTTTCTAGCTTTACTGGCATAATTAATGCAAATGCAGAAAAACTTTTATTCACATCTGCCAGCATCCATATGTATTGTTAGCTAGGCCTCTTACCAAACCCCAGTTCTATCTATATCTGTACATTGAGTCCAATATCTCTTCTTGAATACCCAGAAAATATTACTAAAATACCATTATTTTCTGTGTGTAATTTTTTTTTACCTCTGCTTTGGCATCATTCCAATAAATAATCAAACATGCCATAATTTTCCCTTATGAGTAAAATATGATCATCTTATTCCATTTTTCCTTTTCTATTGTAAGTTAGAACTTTAAAACACTGTTTATTCTATCTGCCTTGGGTTTCTCTTTTGCCTTTTCTCCTTTACTTAACTGCTTCAAGTTTCTACTGCCTTAGTTAAAGTGGTCTTATCAGGATCCTTATAATGCTAAAAGCAGTATACCACTCTCAGTCTTCATAATATTTGACCACTGGTCACTCTTTTTGTTGTTTATTTTTGACATTGTGTTTTAATTACAACATTTCTCCCTTCTTTTTTTCCTCTCCAAACACTTAGACATACTCCGTCATGTTCTCCTTCATATTCATGGTCTCTTTTTTCATTAGTTGTTATTGTATGCATATATGTATCCAATCTATAAAACACTTCCACACCTAAGGCTCAGGAACATCTCACAAGAAGTACAGAAAGAGCAAGAGGATCAAGGACTTTGCTGTGAAATTCTGTCTCCTAGTAACATCAGAAGCTACATCCAAAAAGTCTCACTGCCATCACCACCCACACATGAGTAGAATAAGGTGGGCACCCAATGATGAACATGTCAAACTGCATAGGGAAAAGTCTATGAGGCCTCTGTCCTTCACAAAGTATCACAGTAACTCTTGTTCCACTGTGTCAATGTCTGAGAGTAAAAATTTGGGATTTTGACTTTAATTTTTCTCTCTCAATAACTATATCTGATTTAAACAGAGATTCTATTTGCCCTGCCTTCATTATCTATCCAGAACATTATTACTTTTATAATCCTATGTGCTTATTCTCAGGGTCTCCTCTTTTTACTTTGATCTTCTAGATTCTAATTCTAATTCTAGATTCTAGATTCACTTTGTTTGTTTTAGGAAATAGGATCATTGCTGGGGGATGTCTTTGTGTATGCTATGAATATATGTTGTTCCCATTGGTTAATAAATAAGCTCCTTTGGCCTATGGCAAGGCAGCTTAGAAATCCAAGAAGAGGGACAGAAAAGAGAAAGGTGGAGTGAGGGAGAAACCAGACTGCCATCCTAGGAGCAACTTGTAATGGGATGCAGGTAAAGCCACGGGACACATAGTGATACATAGATTAATAGTTATAGGTTGAGTTAAACTATATAAGAGATCATTCTTTGTAGCTCTGGAGCTCTTTGGGTAGATCAGATCTGCCTCAAACTCACAGAAAGTAGCCTGCCTCTGCCTCCTCAATGCTGGGAATAAAGGCACTCTTCACCACTTCAACCCTCTACATTCTAATCTTAATACAGTAGCTGGAGTAATCTAACACAAGCCCATACAGTTATTGTTGCTGTTGTTATTTGGCTCCCAGACTCTGCCTGACTCTCATCTCACAGAAACTGAAGCTCAAATAGCTCATTGAAGCAGTGCTGTCTCTCAGTGAAACTAAGCTACTGCGCTGTTGCTCTTTTCCACACAAACCTGCCTCTGTTATTGTTCTAACATAGAAAATACTGTCTCCTTCTTCACCACAAACCTGTGTTAACTTTCTTAGAAGCATTCTCCTTCAAATTTTCCACCTACCAAAATTTCTTGTTGTCTTCAAATACTTCCTTAAATACAACCCTGACATAAGGTTTATCCTCACCTTTCAACTTAAAATAACATCCAGCTCCCATACCCTTTCCCATGCTCTCACACTCTGGTCCCTTCCTCTGCCCTTCTCACCTTCACATAGCACTTATTTTCTAAATGCTCAATATTTTTCTTAAATTAAAATTTCACAGATGTGGATGATTTATTCTTTGTCTGCTTTCTATTATGCAGTGACCACCATAGTAACTTTCCTGAGTATGTATCTCAGGTTTCCAGAAGGATGTTCAACACATGACAAATACTGAACACATATGCATAGAACCAGTGAATTATATGGAGCACTGGATAAAGTGGCTGTTGACCGATGTGCTCTAAGCCACAGACCTCTGGAGAGGGAACAAAGTGTTTGGTGTGAAAAAGAAGCGGACTTGAGAACATCTACTGTTATTTCTTAATAGTAAGAATTTGCGTAAGTTACTGAATTGTATCAAGAAAACTAGCGTACAGTATACACCTCTCATCCATATTCTGAAACTGAACAAAATTAGCACTTAGCACAGTTCTTGGGATATAATATCTGCTCTATAAATCCGGCAATCATGAAGAGCTTTGTAAGTAGTAGATGCTTTCATTTATGTCTCCTTATATTTTTTTTAAGAAAATTGATAAACTCAGGTATTTACTAATAATTCAGTCAAATGTAAATAAGGTCATTCCACATATAAAAAAATTCTTATCATATAATCTGATTAGCGTTTACCCTTTTAGGTTTCTAAAGGATTAAAGCACACAAAGAAATGAAATTTTTACTTGTAAATCAGGCATACTTTATTCTACTTACTTTCTCGACTGAGTTTTCTTTCATCCAACTAATAAAACAAGGCTAGCACTTTTTTAAAATTTATTTTGCTACTACTATTATTCTTGCTGTCATAAGTTATTGGTTACATATCTGCTTTGAGTGATATCATCATGTATGAGATACCGAAGTTTTGTCATGGCATTCACTTTTATAAAAATAATCCCATAAACTTATTGTATTTCTCTTGTATGGGAATGAGGACATACAGATTCTTTTATTTTCTTTTTATTTTTCATCCAGCAACTGATGGAGGCAGTTGCAGAGACCCACAGTCAAACCTTTTCTTTCTTTAAAGAAAAGTAGATGGTGGCCATGCTCTTTTCCATCACTGGATGGCATTTCTAAGGCACCTGGACTAGGAAACCATTTCTGATGAGACTATGTCAACATTGTCCATGAATTTAATAGGTAAGTCTATTGTTTGCACAGAAAATAAAAAGCAATTGTCTCTATGTGATATTTGTATCTGATTAAAAACAGCAATTTTTTCTCAATTTTCAAGCTCTGGTTCACAGCAGAGAAAGGTTTCTGCTATGTTTATTAGATGGAGATACGATTGGCCTTCCTTTCTCTGACAACTTGAGCACAAGCCTTCTAAACATAAAAACAAAACACCCCTACCCAAGATGTTAGTTCTATTTCTTTTACATAGATTGTCATACTACAAAGAACTCAAAAGAAGCCTTGGTAAATACTTTTTTTTTTTTTTTGTATTCTTTAGAATTGAGATGACTTGGGCTAGAAAAAAGTAAAGGAAAGTGTTTCATAGTGGTTAGTAGGCAAAATCACTAATGGAAAATGGGACAAATTGAGGCAACCTTAGTTGAGTTTCCAACAATACAAATAACAGAACAACACTTATCCTAGATGTACTTTTTCTCTCTCCCTTTCCATCCTCCTTTCATTTCTAGTTTTGGGACCATCTGAAAATAGAATAAACAATATGATGAAAATTTTTAAAAATAAAATTGAGGAATCCTTTCTAAAGGTTTGATCATACTAACATGTAAAAAAAATAATTGGAAATGAAATTAGAATTTTATAAAGATTCACTTATGCTTATGTTCCTGAGTTTAGGGAAGACAATTTATTGAAAAATCATTGTCAACAAAGAGCAGGGGGAAAAGGTGCCTTTCATAGAATCTATTGGCATTCGGCATTTCTCCCCACCTGCCCTCCAGAACCAAGCAACAGCAGGACACTTCATCATCGCCACCAAGATGTAACACTGTTGCTACTGCCACCAAGAGTGAGTCAGGAACTCTCCTGTGCATATGTGATATCCCCCTAATAAAATCAAGTGCTTTCTCTCCCAGCTCTCTTTTTTGTTTCACTCATACTCAGATGTCGCCTCTGCACCCTGCTCCCCAATAAACTTCTCATGGGGGCTCAGTTGCATAGTGTGACTTTGTGGAACCCCTTGGCTCCAACCTGACAAGGTACCTTCAGGCATTAAATTGTTACACATTTTTCTCATGGAGAATGCTGTTGAATGTATTTGGGATTTTTTTTTTCCCACTGTACATCTTCTTTGTGAAGTGTTTTTTTTCATTTCATAACTACAGTGTTGTTTTAAATACAATTTCCATATGCTTGCATGTCAAATGAAATTCCCATACATTGCTTACCTGTGTCAGATACTAACCCAAAAGTTGAATCGACATACTTGGGAGTTCTTATATTCTGGAGTGCTCTGTTCTGCATTCTTCAAAGTTGTAACATGAATCAAGCTCTATTCAGTGTCAAGGGAGTAGTAGTCTAACTCATAGGAAGAAAGGTGTTCCCAGAAATGAAGCACTTGGGAAATTAAAGCTCCTTTTTAATTTGGTACTTCAGTGAGAGTCTTACAAATGTAGTATGAATTGCAAAATGTCTCTGCTGGAAAAAAAAAAGATGTTCCTTGCTATTGTTTAACTTTGTTTCAAGTGTTGCTTATTCTTTCTTGGTTGAAAAGGGTGGAAAGACCATTTCAAACCTCTGAATTACATTTCCATTTAATTTAACTCAAGTTAAGAGATGACATGAATCAGTGCCTCAGTGAAGGGAATAGTAATCCTGCAAGACTGTTGCTTCTGTCCTGTGATCCTTTCCACATGTAGCCACATGAAGGCTTTGTTATATGAAAGCAGCTTTTGCTAAGTATATTTCAAAGGAAACTAAGGCTCCTTAAGTAAATACAAACAAAACAGAGAGTAGTTAGTGAAAGCTAGTGCGGTTCTCCTTACTGTATAGGAAGGTGTTTCAGTTACTTCCCTTTGCTGTGATAAAACACCGTGAAGAAAGCAACAACTTAGGGAAAAAAAGGGATTGTTTGGGGATTCATAGCTCCGGAGGGTTAGGAAAACACGGCTATAAGAATGGCTGAGAACTCATATCTGAAACCAGAAATAGAGAGGGCACTGAACACAGCACATGGGTTTTGAAACCTCAACTCTGCTCCCAGTGACACTCCAGCAATACCACACCTCCTCAGCCTCTGCAAACCGTATCAACAGCTGGGGACCAAGTATTCCAATACCCAAAATGTATGAGGGAAAACTCATTCAAATTCCTACAGAAAGGAAATCAACACAGAAGAATTGTTGTGACCGGGCTACGCAATATATGCCAATGATTTGTAATTCTGTTGTTATTCTAAATCGAGGACTTAAAATAGAATTTCTTTATCAAAAAACCTTTGTCAATAAAGCATGTTCATAGGACTAGAAGTCAAGTCCAAACTTCTTTCTAAATATCTGCTCATATTGCATCTCTTTTATCCCTATGTCTGGGCACAGTGGGACATTTACTATCCATACCTCCTGCATTCTCAGTGGCCTCTCCAAGACACAGGAGTCTTTGGACACATAAGAATATTCTCTCATGGTTTTAATTTTTTAGTCAGGTCCTAAGGAAAGAAACTGAGAAATATGGCCAGTGCTTTACATTTCTTTTCATGTTTTACAAGTACCTTAACTAATTCTTAAATTAGGTAGAATTAGAGGGGGCAACACATGATAGCTATGATTTCATCCTCTTTGTTTCTGAGTTAATCTCCACTGTTGCAGAGGCTCAACGGAAAAAGGCTTCACTATGAGATCCTTGTTCATATGGAAATTAGCACAAATTACAGAAAGGTAGCTCAAACTTCTCCAACATTTTTTCACCTGCTTTGTTCCTTCAGAAAAACAGCTGAACTTCTGTCTCAGTTTTCATCTACAGATAACTGTTATCATGGAAAGACAAGAGAGAGAGAGAGAGAGAGAGAGAGAGAGAGAGAGAGAGAGAGAGAGAGAGAGAGAGCTGTTCTGGTTAGTTTTTCATCAATTTGACAAGAAGCTAGAGTCGTCTGGGAAGAAGGACTCTCAAGTGAGAAAATGCTTCCATCAGATTGGCCTGTAGGCAAGTCTGCAGGACATTTCTTAATTAATAATTGACGTGAGAGAGTGCAGACCACTGTGGGTAGTGCTACACCTGGGCAGGTGTCCTGAGTTGTATAAAAAAAAAATCAGGCTGAACAAACCATGAGGAGCAAGCTAGTAAGCAATGTTCCTCTGTGGTCTCTGCTTCAGTTCCTGCCTCTAGGTTCCTGTACTGATTTCCCTTAATGAAGGACTGTGACAAGAATATGTAAACCAAGGAAATCATCCATTCCTGAACTTGCTTTTGGTCGTGATGTTTTATCACAGCAATAGAATACTCACTAGGTCTAATGTCCATCAAGGATCTGCTTTTGGTACTGAGGTTTCTGGGCTGATTTCTGCACCTTATTTGTTGTTTTCTTGGATTTCATTCTCAAAGTATCATCCTTGGAAAGGAATCTGAAAAAGATGATTCTTGATTTATAAGATGATATCATTTGCCTTTAGCTTGAGGCTTAACCTTGGGAGATTAGTGATATTAACTGACTCCAAGGTCCTTCTCTATCACTGACTTAGATAATTATACAATCACCTTCATCTGTTTCTCTTGTGAAGGACAGATGCTACCCTCATAAACCAGGCTCCATGGAATTCCAATACTTTGTTCAAGTCACTTACCTTGTTTCCACAAGATGACCATATATCAAGGATGCTCACTCTAGCCATAGCGAGAAGCCAGGTAGAAAAAGATACCTAAAGAGAATCAGTGCTTCCTGCTATCCAGCCAGATGCCAGTGTGAATCAGGAAGCCTTCATATTTGTTTCTTAGTTGTTACTAATTGCAACCACAAGGAAAGTCCTTGCCCCAACAAAGCCAGTCCAGCTGAGCTCAGTCAAGTGTTCTGAAATGAGAAAAAGAATAACTTTTATGTTTATCAGTTTAAAGCTGGGAAAAAAAGTTATGGGGAATTCAGGACTGTAATTAATGCCTTAATAAACGGCAACTGTTCAAATGATGCACAAAAAATGTATAAATTACTTATAAAGATGGAAAAGGAGTAAATATTAACTAAGAAATGATGAAAACAAAATAGAAGTAAAATCTTTATAAAACAATGTTCTATAATTAACACTGGATCTTTAGCAAGTTGGCAATCCTTTTTCACCCAGTTCCAAATTTGGTTCTTAGATTTAAAATTATAGGTTAACTCTCTTTTCCTTTGCTTTTTTCACTTGTAATGTGGATAATGCTACCTACCTTGGGGAATGATAATGAATACTGAATATAGAAGGAGATCTGGCATAAAGCATGTGCTATATGCATGTTTAATATTGTTGATGATATTTTTATTAATATCCTTGGAATCCCTCAGACCTTGCTAAGTAATTCAATCATTTACTGGCCCCCAAAGCTAGACTCATTTTTCTTTTGTGTGGTAGAAAACAGGACAGAAGTCCTTCCTTCACTCAGACCAACAGACTATAGTACTCTTGAGAACAGGAGATGAAAACTGGTCAGCATATAGATAGGGATATCTATCAAGTGTTTTTTGCCTGATGCTTGGAATGTCTTTGGTTTTGTCCTTCCCAGAAGTGAAGAATGCCAGAAGGGATCTCTGGTTTCTTTCTCCTCTCCTACACAAGCATGTCTCTCCTGACTGGAAGATACACATAAAGGTGTAACCAAAGCTCCAGCACAAACACTGATCCTTTCTAGTGAACAGATATAGAACTGGATATCTGAATATCCACAGGAAAAAGTGGGTTAGATGTACTTCCCAAATTCAGGCCAGTTCCTAAATGATTTTAGGGTATCAGCTCTTGAAGGGGAATGTTAAGTAGCAAGATTAGTAAGCTTTGAGGCTATTAAGGAATAGGACCCCCTTGTGGTCAGTTTTGGACCTCACTTCCAGTTCCCCTGGTAACACTACTAAGGTAGTCCCCACCACCACCCCAAGGATTTAAGTTACCATATAAAAGGATTTAAGAAAGCTTTGTTGGGTTGCAAAATAAATTTAAAAATAGAATTTAGCTTTGGCTTTGGGTATAGACATGACATGATCTGCTGCAAAGATTAAAATACTACAAACTCTTGTCTCCTCCCTTGAGAATTTGTCTGGGTGGGCCAATCAGTCACTTTGCCAAGAGTCCACCTCCCCAGGAAAGCTGACTCACCTGAAGATGTGCTAAGGAGAAGTGAGGAATAGTGATTCCCTCGATGCGATACTGTATTTATGCTTCCCAGAAGGCCCTCCCTCAATGCAATATTTCTCAGACCTCCATAGCACGACTGTATATTTTTTAAGTTCTAACCTCAAAAAGCTTAATTTTTCCAGCTGTTTATTTCTATATATACTTTTAAAATGTTAAAGGTGATTCCCCATCTAAACATGCTTTCCCCGACACTCTGGGATTTTCTGTACATTCCCTGATGCCCCCCGCTTTCCACCACACAGCTGTGCTCTCACCTCCACCGCTGGGCATGCCAACTTTCCTGGACTCTAACTCAAAAAGCATGGCTTCCTCGATTGATTCCTCTCCTCTCCCACCCTCTTCTCAGCAGCCGCTGAGACTTACAGTGTTCTTGCCGTGTTGTTTTTCTCACAAACTCAATAAAATTGTCCTTGAGTTTCATTGAGTCTGCTTCTAAATTCTCATGTTAATGTGACTAAGAACTCCAAAAGGGGGTTTCGGTTTTCCTGCTAAGTCTGTCACTCAGGAAGCGACCTGTGTAAACAGAGCGGCAAGGCTAAGCAATACCCTTCCTAATTACTCAGTAAAGATGTTTTCTCATTTCAACTTCATCCAAAGTGGGAAGCCCAGAATCTCCACCCCAAAACTCATGGGGCCATCCTGAATCCAGTTTC
The DNA here is from genome assembly GCF_949786415.1 of Peromyscus eremicus. Lineage (NCBI taxonomy): Eukaryota > Metazoa > Chordata > Mammalia > Rodentia > Cricetidae > Peromyscus > Peromyscus eremicus. Next base: position 71,842,122 of record NC_081419.1, read on the forward strand.
CTGAGCACTAAATGACTTGCCTTTCTCCCCAAACCTGTTTTCTCACTCAGATAACTTAAATTGCTGTGTGTGAACAGAGTCTGCCTTCGCTAATAGGTCACTACAGGACATGTTCTTCCTCTTTCTTCCCCTCACCCATAGTGAACTGTGGTCATATTTCTTGGGCTAGGCAGTGCTCATCGGCTTCTTTGTGAATTTTTCTTTCTATGAGTGTTCTCCTCTCACAATTTGAAGTTTGTAAGAGCTTGGATCACATCAGTATAGACATTAGAGTCAAGACCATGTCCACAACCAACTTCACAAGTGACCAGAGGTATAAATTATGTGCTGCCTGGGTTGCTGCACTGAACTAAAATGGCCAGGTAAAGAAAGTCCTAATTTTAGATAAATACCATTGCAAGGTGATCTATCCAGATGTTGCAGGGATACTTGTCTGAAATTCTGTATCATTACTGGGAACACCTGGTAACATTATACATTAATAGATTCTGCTTCCTTAACTCAAATCAAACATAGTACTGGCCACACACAGTTCTTTTGCCTTTAAAGTTCATTAAAAAATAGTAATAATTCCATTTGTATTTGAAAATTTCTCAGTGTCATGTTATAATAAAGAATAATTTACTTCACTGTTTTATATCCTCATAAGAGACCGTTCAGCCAGTGATTCACAGATCCTGCCCAGTAAACTTTAATTTTTAAGTGATTTTGAATTTTTTGCAAATGAAAATTTCATTGGTAAAATTGGTAGAATGGGTTTATACATTTATTATAATCAGTGGGCGACTGCGTCCCAGCATAAAAGCTGGACGTGCACCCCCACGCGCTCTCTTGGTCTCTGTCTCTCTCTCTCCCCTCTCTCTCTCTCTCTCTCTCTCTCTCTCTCTCTCTCTCTCTCTCTCTCTGCTCTTGGTATCTCTGTCTCTCTCTTTCTCTCTGTCCTATCCCTTCTTCTCTCTAATAAAGCCCATTCTAACTCTGGTAACCATGGCTCGTGACTCTTCCACTCATGACTCTTCCACCACACCAAACCAGCGCCGTGGTAGCTGATCTAGCGCCAACCAAACCAGGCCATATACCCTTTCACTTATACCAAAGAATTAACTTTCAGAAATGGAAATTAGTATTTTGATGATCTATTATGCCATATTTAAAAACAAAACCAAACCAAAAACTTCAACTGGAAAAACAAGTACATAGTACAAATTAGCTACTCATTTTCTTTAGTTCTTTACTCAAATCCTGGCTTCCTGAAATTGCCTGTGTTTGGCTTGTCTAAAGCATTGAAGGTCTGACTGAGACACAGCCAGAGCATGTGGTGATACTGTGTTCCCCAAAATATTGTGCACCCTAATAAACTTATCTAGGATCAGAGAACAGAACAGCCACTAGATATAGAGGCCAGAAAATGGTGGCACACACGCCTTTAATCCTAGCATTCCAGAGGCAGAGATCCGTCTGGATCTCTGTGAGTGCAAGGCCACACTGGAAATAGCTAGTCATGGTAACAGGAGCCTTTAATCCCAGGAGGTGATGGCAGAAAGCAAAAAGGTATTTAAAGTGTGAGGATGAGGAACTAGAGCCTAGTTAAGCTTTCAGGCTTTCGAGAAGCAGTTCAGCTGAGATCCATTTGGATAAGGACACAGAGGCTTCCAGTCTGAAGAAACAGGATCAGCTGAGGAATTGCGAGGTGAGGAAGCTGTAGCTTGTTCTGCTTCTCTGATCTTCCAGCGTTGACCCTAGTACCTGGCTCGAGGTTTGTTTTTATTAATAAGAGCTTTTAAGATTCGTGCTATAAGAGCACTTGTGTTGTATGCCACAGGCCCTAAGTGTAATCCCCATTACCATTATATACATATATGAGTGTTGGGTCTGGGGTCTCACAATAATGGGGGACAGACCACCAAAGTCTATTACAGCAGAATTATTCCAGAAAAAAAAACAAAGAAAAAAATCGCTTGTGGGGCACAAAAGCTTATCAGTTAGCTGAGTCCACAGTCAATTTTCAGAATTTCTGAGGCTGTGGAAATTGGAGTGGGGTTATGAGCCCCTTTTAGAGTAAGGAGAAAAGCATCAGGCACATGGTGCATGCTAGGAGTCATGTAGAAATATCAGGCATGGGATGCATGCTAGAAGTCACATAGAAACAACTATCAATAGTTAACTTGGTCCAGGCAGTTGTTGGCTGTAAGGGAAAGGGGGTTAAAAGTTAACCCCTGGCTGCTGACAGAGGAGCTAGTTATAAAGCAAAGAGCCATTGTTAGAAGTTAACCTTTAGAGCTGATGACTGTTAACTTATATTTATTAAGCTTATAATTTTGTATTTCTTTATTCCTAGACCCTTCATGAGCAGCCTTTCTCCCTGTTGTATTCTGTTTTGATTTGTTTCTCTATCTGTCCTTGATGAAAAGCTTTTGCATCCTGATAAGCCTCTCTGACACAGCAATCCAAATCAGACCAAATTAGAAAAACCCTGGTTTAACCGACAAAGCATTCACTGGTGATTCGCTGCCCGCCCCCCCAGGGACAAGAGACCAAAAAACCACAAAACCACGTGTCTGTTTTCTGATGGGCAGTTTAAACACCCAGTGGGAGTGGTCTTGAGCATCTCTAGGGAAGGAGCCACATTTGGAGGGACTTTCTGAGAGGTAGGGTCTGGGCAGAGAGGTGGGGCTTCCACCAGAACATTCCAGACTCTTTAGGTATCAAATACTGTATAATTTATTTCTTTATCATGTTTGTTGTCTATCCTACACAGGAGAGCAGAGACCTCCATGTGTTTTGATATGGCCCCTGCTGAATACTCAATGCCCAGAAAGTGTCTAGTACATAATAAGTTTCTGTTCTTATGTCAATGAATGAATGAATCAGTCTTCATTTTGGTATAATCATCTTCCATGCCATAAAGCAGAGAACATGTGTCCTATTTCAGATAAATGTATTGATCATACGCACTACTGAAGATCTGGGGGCACTGAAGATATGAGTTAATAGACAGCAATATATAAGTCGATCTCTGATAGACTGGGTTTTAAATGTGGAGGGAGAGAATAGATTTAAGTAAGAAATAAAGAACTGAATTTAAGTGGGCAAAGTGGCTGTAGTTTTAGAAGTGGCCGATCAATCATATTCCTACTCAGTTCTCAATGGTGAAGCACTTCCTTGGAGGCATAATTAAAATACACAAAACATTTTTCATTTGAAAAGGCTGAGTCTAAAATTGAATTAAGAGGTTTAACTAAGTTCATAACTTTAAGGGGCTCTAATCTCACCTCTCTGATACAGCACACAACTGCTTAAACTCTGTGAGGAACTCTGAAACAAATTTCCCCTGGCCTTGGGCAAATTCTTAAACCTACATTTTATAGACTTCTTATCCATAAAATGGGATAAAGCTGCAATCTGCCTCCCAGGAGCAATTAGGGAGATTTAGCCAGCAGGTTTGTCTAATGCTTTGGGAAGGGAAAGAACACTGCCACATGGTTACCAGTCACCATTTTTTATCACCAAAATCTTAAACTAAAACCCTTTAGTTTTCAGAGTTCATTTTATGATTGTCTGAACAATGGTCAGTCCCTGTTTTCCTTTCTATTGAAACAAAGTATATATGAGAAATTTACAATTAATCATACTGAAAGCTTCACCTAAAAAGCAGATTTATTTTACTACATTTGTTTATTTGTGTGTGTGTGTGTGTGTGTGTGTGTGTGTGTCTGTGTGTGTGTGTGTGTGTGTGTGTCTGTGTATAGGTGCCTATATGGGACAAATGTACAGTGCCCATATGAAATGCAATAGTCAGTTCATCCTTCCAACATGCAGTCCCCAGGCATGAAACCAGTCTTAATGGCAAGTGTCTTTTTATGCATTGAGCCACCTTGCTTACTGGCCCCTCAAACTTTCATATTTTCAGTCCACAATGATATGAATCATCACTGTGTATGTGGTTATTCATACTTAAAATATATATCATACAGTAATTTGTTGGATTCTCACTTTGATTTATCATCTTCAAGCAGTTTTATAAATGTTGCTGTCAACTTTTCAGGATAGATAGTCTCCGAGGGACTATATCTTTTTATGTTTTCCCACTGATGACTCAGTCCTCCACTCTCTGCATGTAAGTCTGACCATCATAGCTTTTAATATTTAATCAGAAAGAATTTTTTTATGTGTAAGGCTACCACGAAATGTGTTATCTATAATTGAATGAAGTGTAAGTAAAAAAGCAGGAAGATTGAAACTATGTTGCTGTCAAGTGAGAAGATGACAGGGTTGCAGCCCTGTTAGAGGAGGGTCAGACTGGGGGCAGCAGGCCCTGAGAAACTGACCAGAGGATGTGCTTCCCCCCTACCCTTAGACCCTGGGAAACTCATCAGAAGATGTGCTGCCCCTAGTTCCAGACAACTAGGGGCTGCACACCAGACTTTTCCTGCTATAACTCAAAGGACATGATATAACGTAACTGGGATAATAAACAAAGCACCAGATATGCTCTATGGGATGTTTTCTGCTGTATACCATAGCTGTCAGAGAAAACGGGTTTACTGCAGATAAAAATGGGATGTCTAACTATCCGAGGAAATGGGTCTTCTGGCAAAATTGATACAATAACATAGATTGCTAGAGGATACGGCAATTTCCTTGCAGCTGCAGCTCTCCAATCAGTTCAAACCAAGCATCTTACCTGAAGTAAGCACCAATCCTGAGCTTGTAACTATATAGAGTTGGAATTCTCCTAGATCCCCTACCCTAACCATTATAAAAATCCTGCTTGATTGCTACTCAGGGTTTCTTCTGCTCAGCTGCTGCATCAGATTGATGTAGGGACCCGGGTTAACTCACAACAATAAAAAGACTCTTTACGTTTGCATCAGATTTGGTCTCTTGTTGGTCTTTGGGGGACTCTGAGTACAACATCAAGGAGAAACACGTTCACATATACATCCCTAAAACTGAACAATGCAAATAAAGCAGCGTTAACTGTTTCCACCCGAGGTCCAAATCATCTTCCTCATGTTTTCATTTTCTTTTCTGTCTTCAACACCACACACACACACACACACACACACACAGTGCCAATTAGAAAGTAAAACAATGTTAAGTTTCTCTTGAATATAAGTCACTCTTACCAATACTCAGATAAAAGTGAGGAAACTGAACCCTCCACACCTCCTAATCTACTCATTAAATAATTCACCGTCAGGAAATTGCACAGCACAGACTCTATCATATGGAAGGGGATGCATATTCCCTTAGTTATTAATTTATGTGTATCAGATAAACAAGTTCCATAGACATAACATTGATAGCCAACATTTATATGCTATTTACTTCATGTCAGTCAGTCAGTCATAAATGGATTTTCCATCAGTAAATTATTTAACCCTCAGAACAACCCTCAAGGGCAGAAACATATAACTGCTTTCATCTTACAAATGAGAAAACTGTGGCTTAGAGGATTTAAGCAACTTCTCCAAAGTCATACATCTAGGAAGAGGAGCAGCTGAGATTTGAACTCAGACAATGTGTTTTCTGAACTCCTGATGTCCTCCTGAAGCTCCACCTGAATGATTTCAAGAGACCTTATGTTGCAGAGGGGAACTTAGCTTCCAGTGGCTATCTGAGGAAATGTTGAGTTTTGGGCTGCAACTCACCGGCCTGACAACCCTTATATTTCTAAGTGCAATTAACTGCAAATGAAATTGCCTAAGTATTTTATTTTATATATTTATTTCTATAATGGAGCAGGAGAGGTAACTTTGCTAAATCGCTAGTCTCAGCCAGACAATCCCCTTAGCATCTTTATAGGAGGAGAGAATGGAAGTGACATAAAAGACTTCAAAGTAAGACACATAAAGTTTAATTAACCTGGCCCAAAGTCACACACAAATAAATGACCGAACTGGGATGCAAAACTGTGTATTTTTATCTCTAAGCCTATGTGACTGGCAATATATGATGCTGTTAGTTTAAAACTATAAAGAGCTACATGGCTGTGGATGTGTGTGAGTATACATTTATATAATAAAAGCTAAAATATAGGGCAAAATGGAAAAGAATATAGTGACAAGCTTATATAAGTCCAGTGTGGGTAGTCTTTCTGTCTCCTCCTCTAAACTATACCATAGCATCATCCCAGTAGCTTTCCTTCTTGACCCCCTTTTCTCTTACAATTTAATCTTGGACGATGTAGGTCAGTAACAGTGTAGAGGCTTGAATCTGCCGTTGTGATTCCTTCCTCCACACAGACCAAGAGGAAGAAAGCTTTAAAATTTTAGCCCTTACCTCTCCCCCCTTTTTTTGAATGAGTACTTTAAGACAGTGCAGACCTTTATTTCATGGGGGAGCCTGCAAAGAGGGTTCTCCAAAAGAGTCAAAGTCTGTCTGTCGTCTATTTACAAACTGGGATACTTGTAGAGAAGAAATGGGTAAAAGTTGAAAAGTTTCCCTTTGGGGGCCATATTTGGTCATTGCCTGGTTACAAAAAAAAAACTTACTTGAGTATATACACTACATTTTCTTCTTGAGAATTAAAGAAAAAAGAGGTCAGGAATTTGAAGGAGAGTGAGGAATGGCACATGAGAGGGATTGAAGGGAAGAAAGGAAAAGAGAAAATGTTGTGATTATATTATAATCACAAAGAATTCTTAAATGGAAAGAAAATGTATCTCTGAAGTTATTAGACTGAACTTCTAATTCTCATCATATTACATTCCTAAGGACTTGTTAGCAGTTCAAGTGAGCCAACTTGTGAGTTGTGCATTGACAGAATGAACCTTGTTGTGTGTCTGGTGACTTTAAGAGAATAGAAGCCCTGAGTCTTGATGTATACCTTTCTAATAGCTCCAGGACAGTTTTATTTATCCAAATGAGGATGTCTTCAGTTTACACCTATTCTTGATCATAAGAGATAAAGGTTGATAGACATCTGCTTAAATTATGTCTCACTTTGGGGGTGGTTTATATTTTTGTACAAAACCCTTTTTAGAAAAGGAATTTCACAAGCTGGGAAGACTGCTCGGCAGGTAAAAGAACCAGTTATGTAAACCTGAAGACAAGAATTCTATCCCTGAAGCTCACTTCAAAGGCCAGGTAGTCTGCTAACAAGAGCATTTATAATCCAAGCACTACTACCAAGAGAAAGGAGTATCTTTGGTGGCAAAGTTTTTCATCTCATGTACTTACTCTATTCTGTGGATAACATCAGATGGAGAATAACATTGACAGTAATTCTATGGTGGTATCTGAGCTGAGTAGAAATTTCAATATCAATCAGTGATGTCTGTCAGAACTAGAGAACTGGACATTGGCCACAGCATGTCCAGAGACTTTCCATATTCAGTCCTGCACATTTGGATCTGACAATGCCCTGTAAATGGACTCCTGAAGGATACCCTGGATAATACTGTGTTGTCATATCCTTCAGCCATGGCCAACTCAGTATTACTGCTTGAGAATTCTTCCTAACATCTAAGCTGCCTAGACCGGCTATAGTCCGAAGTGATTTTTACTTGTTCAGCTCTGTTCAGAGGTACATTTGCTATACAATAACTCCTCTTATACATGAAGGCAGTTATTAAAGACCAGGCCTGGAGATTGCCCAGAAAAGGATGGAGGCTGCAAATTGGGACAGCTGCAATTGAGATGCCCATTGTGTTATATCTCCAGGCTGAGAGGTTCATCTGTTTTCAGAAAAATACAGGCATTTCTGTTCTATTGCAGCAGGAAGGAGAGATGCTTTCTGAACAGAATACAGGAGCAAAATAGCTGCACCCTACACAATGCAGACTCATAATGGAAAACAAATTTGACCCATTTTATAACAACAACAACAAAAAAATGTTCACTCCCTTTGGTGTTTTGTGGTCCCATTAGCTGTCTTTGGACTGATAGAAATTAACTACATCATATTGCCCAATTATTCTGTTCTCTCTTTCATCAAGGCCTGTATGGAGTAGGGAAAATATACATAAGTTGATCCCAGTCTGTACAGATGAAAAAAAGAACATGGAAAGAATTGCACAAAGATAATTGCTGTGTTATTTTAGCCTAGTGAAATAACACAAGTAGAACAAACAGGCAAGGGTTTGGTTTTCACCCAGCTGAATCATCTTTAGACCATGTGCAAAAGGGGTTGGGTTCTTAAAGAAAATGGCCATTGAAGCTGTCCTTCAAGTTATTTAAACATTTGGTACCATTGGAAAAACGTATAGGGGAGCTCAGCTTGTGATTCAAAGCCTTTGTCATTGACTGGGGTTTATACCTCCAGGAAATAGCCTCAGTGTGATTCCCAAGAATGATTTATATAGGTTTTAAGTACCATTTGCAGTATCAGAGTCCTTGACAGGCTATAGGCATTTCCAGTTTGTCTTAAAAATTTATGTTTATTACTCACAAGCCAATGATGAAGTTCAAAAAGCCTATAGTTGGAAGTCTTAAGTAATTAAATTAAGTCACAGTATCAAGAAAAATATGGATTAGTAGGGAGAAAATGTAAATTTCACTCAAAAACTAGAATTAAAACAGATAAGGAAAGAAACAAAAATCCCATGTTTCAGATTAAGATGAAAGAAGAGACTTATTTCTTTGCAGTGAGTTTAGCAAGTAGACAAAATGGATATGGACACAAAAAACTGGTATTGGAAGATAGGTTGAAGGACGTGGTTGTGAGGAAAGGAATAAAAACCCAGGTAGGGCAGGAATAGGAACAGGGTAGAAATTTTAATTGTAATTAGATAATAAAGGAAGTATATGATGGAAGAAATATATCAGCCAAGAGAACATACCTAACAGACAGAGAAAGCTCCTCCAAGAGTCCCAGGTGAGCCATTTGGAGGCATATGCTCAAAGTTGTACATCAGGACCACATCAAGAGCAGGAAAATATGAAAACTGAAAAACCTGAGTTAAAGAGTAAAATGATTGGTAAAGGATGATTTCAAGATCTGTAAGAAATCAGCCACATCAATGAAATTATCACACAGAAAGAAATGGGTATTTCCCATCTTCTGAGGGAATAAGTTTTGAAATACATAAATTTAGAATTGTATGGAAATGCTGAAATGACTTAGAGAAGGGCCAGGATATACAGAATGCCCCAACAAGGGTCCATGTTCGATGTTCTTGCAGGGAGAACTTCCTAAGCCTTTCCTACTTGGACAGCTGAGGTTTTGTTTTGTTTTGTTTTTTTATATTTGTTTAAACTATGAATTCTGATAGACTAAAAATTATCAATCTATCTCTCTCAGGAATGGAATATGAAAGAGGGCATAGTCTGATACACAAATTGCTGACAAAAGTGGTATCTGAATGTGAGCCAGAAAGCAATATAAAAGTAAGGACTATGGTTTCAGTGTACCTACAATAGCTAATCTAGACTGTCAATTTGACACACCCAAGAAAAGGGAAGCTCAACTGAGGGATTGCCTCCATCAAATTGACCTGTGGGTACGTGCACAGGGCATTCTCTTGATTGTTAATTGTTATAGGAGAGCCCAGCCCACTTTGGGTGGTGTCATTCCTGGGCAAATTGTCCTGGGTTGCATTTAAAAAAAGGTAAACATAATGCTGGAAGTGAGCTGGGGAGCAGGCTAGTAATCAGAAGGTTTGTGCTTCAGTCTCCTGCCTTGGCTTCTCACTGTGAAGGACTATAAATAACCTGAAAAGTGAAATAAACTTCTCTTTCTCAAGTTGCTGTTGGTCATAATGTGTATCATAACAATAACAACAACAAAATCAGATCAATAAAGTGTCCTTCAAATTTCATGACTCAGGGGTTAGATCCCCAATGTAAAATTGTTGCAGTACAGGGCCTGATAAGGGTTAATTGGATTGATGCTATGATGTAGGCATGAGAGAGTTGTCAGAAGAATGGACTGCTGTAAAAGTGAGTTTGTAACCATCCTGTTTCTGACTAAGAGCATTTTTGTGTAGCTGAAGATTTCCTGTGTGCCACCCAGTCTGAAGCTGCTCAGACCCAAGTAGACACACAGAGGCTTATATTAATTAAAACTGCTGGGCCATTAGCTCAGGCTTACCATTGACTAGCTCTTACACTGAAACTCAGCCCATTTCTGTTAATCTATATGTTGCCACATGTTCTGTGGCTTTACCTGTATGTCATTACATACTGCTCCCTGGACGGCGGGTGGGCAACTTCTGACTCAGCCTTCCTCTTCCCAGAATTCTTCTTGTCTGTTAATCCCAACTATACTTCCTACCTGGCTACTGGTCAATCAGCATTTTATTTATCAACCAATCAAAGCAATACATTCACAGAATACAGAGCAACATCACCCATCATTTCCCCTTTTCTTTCTGTTTAAAAGGAAGGTTTTTAACTTCAGTATAATAAAATTACATAAACAAAACAGTTATCAAGCAAGAATTACAGTTATAATATCTAGTCTATTTGTATTTGGCAAAATTAAAGAAAATATTCTGTCTATTCTGTATTTGTGAGTCTAAAGTTTTATATCTAAAGTTTTATATCTAATTTATCTTTTATCATAACCAAGGAAAATTATAACTATCTAGTCTTCAACTACATCAAGGACCTCAGAAGGATATAATACTACCTAAGTAAACAGGAAGAGCATTGTAAGCAATGTCCAAAAATCTAGAATGACAGAGACAGCTGGCTACCTGGACAGTTACTCAAAGTTCTTCTGTAATGTTAGGGCATCCATTTTTCAGCCTACATGCCTAGAGTGTCTCAATCATTTCTCTCTGTGTCATGTAGAATGTCTGGCAATTTTTTCTGCAAAGCAGGAACATGAAGGACCATCTCGTCTTGTAAAGTTCAGTGGTCACCTTCCTATAGGTCCTGCATATCCAGTCGATAAAATATTTTCTCAAGCATTCCAAGCAAGAACAGTTTCTTGCCCAAATGGCTATTTTTGCCAAAAAGATAAACTCCATGTGGAGTGTCTTCAATGCCCATCTCTCTTTCTGAAGTAAATCGGTGCTGGCAGGGGCAGACATGTCTCATTGTCCAGAAAGCCTAAGTTTTTAAAACATTTTAAATGCCATATTCTGTAGGTCTTTGAAGTGTTTGAAGATTATCTACCTAATTGAATTATATTTATGTATACCTAATTGAATCATATTCATGTATATCTAGAAAACTCAACATGACTATAAGTTTGACTATCATAGAAGACAAATTATTAATCTGTATTTCTTAATTATCTATTACAATTTAAGTGAGTTACATAAACATAATACCTTAAAGGAGAGTAGAAATATATATACAGTATAACAAAATTAAATTTAAATTTTTATCAATAAACAAAAATCTATACCTATGTAAAACATTTTAAAGAAGTAGCTCTTTAAAAGTAGGCTCAACAAGCCATCCTTTTATCCTATCATATCTATATCCTATATTTTTACAGCATATCATATCCCCTCTTCTTCTTTTAGAAAGATATTGATTATGACCAATAACAATTTGTAACCAACAACCTAAACAAAGACAAACATCCATAATCCATTTTATGGAAATGTCAGCATAGTGTTCTAGGCTACTTCCTGCTGATAAAGGGCACTGTATTCTTATGGGGATCCTGAGAAAATTAAGAATTATGGTCAAGTCCTGACTGAAATAGTCTGTGAGGCTGCATTGTCTAAGCCAGTTGCCTTGAAGCCGTTTTAGATGTTGGGTCATCTGGGCCATGGTGTTACCAGAGACCTTTCAGGGGGGTCTTAGCTGGTCAAACCTGATGTATCTTAGCCTAAAGCAAATCCATGGCCTCTTGCTTCCTATGGAAACAAAAACAGAGCCTCCTTTCCAAAGCATCATATACTTAGATCCAAATTTTGAAGTCAAGATACCTTTGAAATATACATATTGATTTAATTCAGCAGGTTTTATAATCAAATGTTTCTCTGCAGTTAAAAATTCCAAAGATAATATGATCCAGACTCTCTGTGTGATATCCATCTTTATATGGCTTATTTTTATATTACCTTTACTGTCTCTTTATTTTTTAAAGCTCTCTATTTCTTTACATAACTGTCTATGTCCCTTTTCCTCTCTATTCCAAGCCTATGTATATTTTTACACACACTTTAAACCATTTAGAAGTATATTTTATCTAAATTTGTTTTATTGTCAATCTATTGCTTTAACCTGCAGCATTACTAAGACTAAAATAGCAGCTTTGGCTGCTGACTCCACTCACCTCAGCATTCCAACATGGTGGAACTATGTTTATCACCAACTTTGGGGGAACCATGCTCACCAATGAATCTGGGAGACAATGGGTCTATGCCTCCATCCAGGAGCTTGTAGCCCTAAAACGTCTTTTTTTTGTATTAGCAAAAGCTAAATCCACCACACAGTGCACTGAATGGCTCTCAGATGCTACTGTGTATGATGGCAGGAATCGGCCATGATGCACTCAAGCCCATATGTTGTGAACCCATCATAATGTAGCTCAAACCCACAGGCTTCAACATCTCTATATCATAGCTTTCCTCAGAGACACAACTAGGAAGCTACTCTTGGCTCCATTTTAGAATCTTTAAAAAAAAAAAAAAAAAAAAAACTTTCTCAGGTTTTAGGAGGAAACTCTTGCCCCACATTGGGCGCCATTTGTGGCTGAAGTTTTTCTGGTCCCATCTGGCTCTGCAGCCCTGTGGTCCTGCAGCTGCTCAAACCAAAATGAACACATAGAGGCTTATATTAATTTCAAACTGTCTGGCCTAATTGCTCAGACGTCTCACTAGCTAGCTCTTACATCTTAAATTAACCCATTTCTATAAATCTATACTGTGCCACGTGGCTCGTGACTTACCGGTATCTTTACATCTTGATTCTCATGGTGGTGGCTGGCAGCATCTCCTCTGATCTACCTTTCTCCTTCCTCCTCTCTAGTTAGAAAGTCCTGCCTAACCCTATTCTACCTCATCATTGGCCAAACAGCTTTATTTATCAACCAATCAGAGCAACACATATTCACAGCATATGGAACAGCATCCCCATCATGCTTGTTTGTTTGTTTGTTTTTTCTTTCTTTCTGTCATTTTCTGGACTTCTATTGATGCATAAATGCATTTATTGTGTTACAGCAGCATGCCCTTAGCTGTTTCATCTTTAAAATCATGAGACAAATAAATCTTTATGGCTTATAAATTATTAAGTCTCTGGTACTATTTTCTAGCAGTACAAGAAAAATCTTTAAACATTCAAAAAATATAATAATCCCTCAGATCAAACCATTATCTCTAAAGCTACACATAAGAAAAAAGGGGAAAAAGGGGAGGGTGGAATTTCATAGTCTTCATTCACATTCAGAGAAAGAGGTGTAGTGTTTTGAGGGAGAAAGTAGTGTTTCTACACAGCTAGTAGTAGCTACAAAAACATTGAAAATATTTCAGCAGCCCAGTAATCATAGTCAAGAAATACCAAGAGCCAGGTACAAGAACTGACAGCCTGGCTTAAAGATCATTTCTCTTTTTATCTCTTATCTTATTTGTTGTATGTTGTTATGTTGTACATTGGGATTGGAATAGTCTTCAATCAATGTTATTTATCTGGCATGCTATATACATTCCTCTCACTTTGTGACCTCTCCAGTAACCTTCCAAAGCAAAAACATGATTAACCATGTTTTGACTCTTGAAATCATTTTTTATATTATCTCATTTCATATTTTTTAAGAAAATGTATATGGAACTGCCACTTAGCTGAACGGTCCAACCCTTTTTCTTGTTGCATACTACAGTGATTAATAGTATTTCATTACAGTCCCATAAGTTGCAGGTACTTTTAGATATTAAGGTTCATTTTAATGCATAACTAACCTATCTCTTTTCATCTTAAACCTCTGTGCCACAGCTCTCCTAGTAGGAATTGGTCAGGCCTGTGATTCTTGTCTGGGGCTTGGGCTGACAAGATGAAGTTTGTAGCACATATTATTTTCCTATATTTTATGGTTTCGTCTCCTCCGTGTGTTTATTCTTCCAGTGTACAAAGTAAGGAGAGAAATGCAATTACTTAATGGCAGTTTGACTGTATCTTTTATTCATTTCTAAATGATTTGGCCTTCTCTTACTACAGTTTGCTTGTGGAGATATTTCATGAACACTTACCAGCTACCTCATCTTGGCTTTGTATGGGTGGTACTCAGTTATTAGTTATTTCATACAGTTTTCCTTTCCCTGTTGAAGGATATTCAGTCACTCTGTTAACCCTGAGTTAGCATTTACTTTAATTAAATAAAATTAACCTTGAGTCAAGAGGCTGAGTTAGCAACTACTAGATAGAAATTAATCATGGAACATCAGAGGGCATCTGGAATAGATAGAGAGATACACTGGAAGAAGTAGAGAGGAATATTGAGTGAAATAGCTGTTTTTTGTTTTGGTGGAGTGGAAGGATGTGCTTTTTGGGAGATGTCAGCAAGGAGAGAAGGTTAGCTAGTTCCTACTCAACATCTCTGTGCTAGCAGGCTTTCACCCAAACCATCAAGTCCTATTTACAAATAGAACAATAGAGATTTAGTTAAAGCTACCTTTAGTGGCAAGGGCAGAGCTGGTGCCTGTGGGAACAGAATTGCCACCAGACTGTGGCCTGAGTGGCTGGGCTGCTGCCAGGGAAGCAGGCTGGTAACTGTGGAGTTGTAATTGCTGGCTGAAATAGCAGTAGATTGAGGCACAGCCACTGTGAGGAAGAAAAAAAAATTGGCACTCCAACGTGTGGCATGACCACACTGTCAGAGAAGTCACACCAACCAGCTCTGCTGCAGTTGCTGTCAGGGCCTTTCCTCCCAAACACTCAGAACAAGAGGGTGCTGCTTGCTGGAACTCCAAAAAGTGCACACACACACTTGGAAATTGTGAGAGGGGACTGCCCATGCCTTGGCCAAACTGAGAAGTCAGCAGATTTGGTTAAATACTTAAGAAGTCCTTTAGGAGAGAGTTAAATCATATTAAAAAGAAAACTCTTCACCACATTAAGAAAGGGAAACATTAATATGCAGTGTTCTAGGACCATGCATAGTTGGTCCTAGAACCATGCTGCTATGGTTGGTTTGAAAATGGGGAATTTAAATGAGGGGATAAATAACTTAGCTGGGATTGACATAATGTTGATTGTAATTCCTATCAGTTTGGTAATTAATATTCTAATCTTATGAAAGTGGCTTGATAACTGTAAAATATGATAACTGATACAAACTTTCAAAAGACTTACCAATGAAAATAAGAAAAAAATTGACTGTCAAGATACAAGTCTTAGAAGGACTTTCAGTTGAGAAGGTACAAACTTTAGAAACACTCATTAATGAAAATAAGAAAAATACTCAGACACAAACAGAGGAATTTAAAGCAGAACCTACCACATCACTGCTTTATGAAACTGAAGGTGAGTGACCTAAGGTTATTAGAAAACCAACCTTGGTTCATAGTTCATGTGTTTCCATTCGTTTGGCTATTTGTCACTGTGCTTTATCCAACCTTGGTCTCAACAATTCTCGCTCATATAAACCCTCCTCTTTCTCGCTAATTGGACTCCCAGAGCTCCACCGGGGGCTTAGCCATGGATCTCTGCATCCAGATCCCTCAGTCATTGGATGGGGTTTCTAGCACAACAATTAGGGTGTAATGGTTGGGTCCCCAACTGGATCAGGCCCTCTGAATGGGTGAGATAGTTGATTGGCTCGATCTGTTTGGGAGGCATCCAGGCAGTGGGCCTGGGTCCTGTGCTCATTGCATGAGTTGGCTGTTTGAAATCTGGGGCCTATGCAGGGTCACTTGGCTCGGCCTGGGAGGAGGGGACTGGACCTGCCTGGACTGAGTCTACCAGGTTGATCTCAGTCCTTGGGGGAGGCTTTGCCCTGGAGGAGGTGGGAATGGGGGGTGGGCTGGGGGGAAGGTGAGGGGGGGCGGGAGGGGGGAGAACAAGGGAATCCATGGCTGATATGTAGAACTGAATTGTATTGCAAAATAAAAAAGAAAGAAAGAAAACCAACCTTAATTTATCCAGTTACCATACAAGAATAACAACCAGATGATAGGCACCCCCAAGGCTATATAGAAATTAATTGGAATCCTGTAAAAATGATAGCTTTGAAGAGATTTAAGGAAGAAGTTCTTTCATTTGGTATGAATTCATCATTTGTGAAGCAGATATTAAATTCATAGGTAACTAGAAAGAGAATTATTCCACAAGATTGGAAAGAGTTAGCTACAACAATATGGAAGCTGGTCCTCAGTTACAATGGAAAATATGGTGGAGAGAGGAAGATGGGATCATAGAACAACAAAGTAGGGCTAGAGGTATGGAAATTTTCCAAGATCAGCTTTTTGTTGAGGGCCAGTATGCTGATTTGCAAAGACTGTCTATCTTTGATGATCACACATTGGCTCTATGCTGTATAGCAGCTCTAAATGCTTAGGACAGGGTTGAGGAATCATGAAAGAGGATGGAATCATTTACTAAAATTACACAAGGGCCAAAAGAAGGCTTCAATGATTTTTCCAATGACTCATTTCAGTGGTAAATAGAATGATACCAGATCCAGAGGTTAGACAAATATTAATTGAATCTTTGGGTTTTGAAAATGCTAATTCAGAATGTGAAAGGGTGATTAGGCCTTTAAAGGCAACATCAGCACCCATCAATTAATGGATCTGAAATATGGCTGATATTGGATCTCATATTTATTATGATACTTGGATTCAAGAAGCGATTTCTAAAAATTTTAAGAAAATCAAAAGGTCAGATGTTTTAATTGTGGTAAACAAGGTCATCTGAAAAGGAATTACAGGCAAGATGTTCCAAGAAACATTGTTTTTTCTAGAGATAATCCTGACAGAGGGCCCCAGCCTTCTGGATTATGCAGAAGGTGTAGCAAAGGCTGGCATTGAACTAATGAATTCAGATGAACATAGGACAGCCAAGGTAATCCTTTGCTATTAGGAACCACCTTTGAGGACCTCTCACAGGCCCTATGTCAAATTTGTTTCAGTCATTCCTTGTCAGCATTAAGGAAAACCCTCCACAGAGAAATTAAAAAACTTAATGCCTGTTGTTAAAAACCATACTGCTCTGGATGACAGAACAGCTTTAGTAGATAAAATTTTCAGGAGAGATCATAAAAAGAGTATCTAGGCAAACTTCTACAAATGATCAAAGACCAAAGCTAAAAATACAAATAAATGGTTTTAAAATTGAGGGTCTGGTAGACATGTTTGCAAAGGTAACAGTATTTTTACCAAAATCTTGACATCCAGATTGGCCTCTTCAGGAGGTAAATGTTCAGCTTCTAGGGATTGGAATTGTATCTCAGGCAAAACAAAGTCCAAGATGGGTTGAGGTTATAGGGCCAGAAGGACAGATAAGAAAATTAAAGCTATATGTAGTTAACGTAGCCATGAATTTATGGGGACATGATTTTTTGCAGCAAAGGAAAACACTGATTAGCATTCCTCCAGTCTCAGAAACAAACCAAAGACGAACTAATGCTTCTGAAAAAAATATAGAAATGTATTATAAAGAACTGTCACCAACTGTTTAGGTTGTACATAATCAGGGCATAACAGCTGCTGATCTTTCAAAGGTACCAATAGCCCTATCTTTAAAATTGTTAACTGACAAACCTGTGTGTGTAGAACAATGACCTTTGACATCAGAAAAATTATAGGCATTAGAACAGCTGGTACAGGAGCAGTTAAATGCTTAACATGTGGAAGAATTTACCAGTTCCTTGGAATTATCCTATATTTGTTAGTAATAAGAAATCAGGTATTAGGGCCATATGGAGAGCCTGCTCCAAGGCCACCTCCAAGGTAATGCAAGAAAATCCATGAAGGAGTGAGAGCTAGATTTTTTCTATCTGAGGATATTTAGAAATAAGTTGCTATTTGACTGGTAAAATAAGAAAACAATCATGCTTTCTGATGTTAACTTTCTCTTTTACTTCATCTTAAGAATGGTCTCTGACTTTTTTGTCTCCACACTGCTATATATCTCCACATTACTACATACCATACATACAGCTATATGTCTTTCTTTGGGTACATACAGCCATATATCTCTATACACAGTTACATCTGTTTTCACATGTCTACACATCTATCTTCTACATACATTTCTCTTCCATATCCCTTTTCCTTTACAGCTTCATCTTCCTTGCCTCTACACAGTTACCAATCTCTACATAGCCACAGCTAAACATCCTTTGCATAGCTCTCTCATCATATAGCAATTTACATAGGCATAGCTTCTCTACATATCAGCACCTCTTAAATACAGCTCTCTCTCTCTCTCTCTCTCTCTCTCTCTCTCTCTCTCTCTCTCTCTCTCTCTCACACACACACACACACACACACACATACTCACTCATTCACACACACATATTCTAGATTATTCACTCATTCTTTACTTATTCACTCTTACACCCACTCATTCCCTAACACTTCTTTCATGCTTCTTCTTCATGCTTCTTTTCCTTCATCTCTGACTCAGCACACACACACACACACACACACACACACACACACACACACACACACATGCTTCACTCACATTCTGCAGCAGCTCTCACATAGCTCTACACAGCCATCTCCACACTGCTGATGTTCTTTCTTCATAACCAAACTCTGGAAAATTATAAGTTATATTTTCCGGGACCTACCCCTTCTCAAAACACAAGATAAGTCACACAATTTCTCTTATTAGTAATGTCACATTGACTTAGCTCTAAGTTGGTGAGGGGTCCCAGACATTAAATAATTGGCTGATTCTTGAGCAGTTAGGGTAAGTGCAGAAAAGGAGCTACTGCAAGGACTATGTCTTGATGTAAACAACCTGGCCTTGATTTAGCAATAATCAATACCTGGGGATTAATCTTTGTATATATTCTGTAGGGGCAGCTTAGTCTGTTTTGGACTAGTTCTAAGGTCTTTGCAAAATGTGTAAAAGGCTGTCTTTGAGACTGAGAATACAGTTAGTTTCCCTTGTCATTAAAGAAGAATATTCTGTCAATATTTCTATTCATCAGAATTATACAGCTTAAACAGAAATCCACAGCTAAATATGTGCCTAGAGATGTAAAACACGCTACCAAAGGACTGTGGAAAACACCACACAGCTGTTCTTATAGGGAAGTATAATGGTGGTACATGAGAAAGTTACAGACAGAAAACAACTGGTTTCCATAGCCAGTGACCTCATGGCTTTGCCAGGTGGGGCTCCCCATCAGGGAGTTACACGTCTTGTGGGGTGACTTGTCAATCACCAGTTGTCACCTGTGGTATATTCCCGCAGCACTTAGCAATCTGGAAAATGGAGAATTTTAACAGATTTAAGAGCCATAAATAAGGTAGATTCAGCCAATGAGCTCTTATAGCCTAGAATTCCTTGGCTTCTTTATTACCAAAGGGTGGTCTATTTAATGATTGATTTAAAAGACTGCTTTTTTTAAAATTATACCTTTCAAGAATAGGATAGAGAAAAATTTGCCTTCATAGTGCCTATTTATAATAATTCCCAACCTGTTAAAACGTACCATGGAAAATTCTTCCACAAAGGATGTTAAATGCCCACATAATATGTTGATATTTTGTAGGAGTCATTACAACTAATTCATAAACAGTTTCTTCAATCTATAATTTACCATTATATGAATGATATCTTATTGGCTGATTCACACACAGATATTTTAGAAAAGATGTTTGATAAAGAAAATTTTACTTTGTTAGGGGTTACAAATTGCTCTTGAAAAAACACAAAGAGGAGATTTTATTAATTATTTAGGATATAAGATACGTTTACAGAAAATTCAACCACAGCAAGTTCAAATCAGGAGAGACTGATTGTGAATTCTTAGTGATTTCAGAAGTTGCTGGAAGATATTAATTGGCTATGACCCACAGTTGGATTAACAACTCAAGAACTAAGTAACTTATTTCAAACCTTTCAAGATGATAAGGACTTAAATAGTCAAGAAAAGTATCAACTAAGGCTGAGAGAGAATTGGCTCTATTAGAAAAGAAATTACAGGATGTACATGTGGATTGCTTAGATCCAGAGCTTGACTGTATTCTAGTTATATCACCTTCTACTCATTCTTCCCCATGAATTCTTATTCAGAGAGAAGATAATATGTTAGAATGGATATTTTTAGCACACAAAGACAATAAAAAATTAAAGTCCTATGAAGAAAAAAGGTTTTTGAATTGATTCTGAAAGAAAAATTGAGACTTTGTCAATTATCAGGAATAGATTTGGCAGAAGTTGTGGTACCTTTTACTGTTGCTGAAATTGCCTCATTATGGGCAGAAAATGAACATTGACAAAGAGCTTACAGTAATTTCTTGGGAGAGATTAGCAACAAATATCTCAAAAGCAAGAAACTTCGCATGCCTTTAATCCCAGCACTTGGGAGGCAGAAGCAGGTGGATCTCTGTGAGTTTGAGGCCAGCCTGGTCTACAAAGTGAGTTCCAGGAAAGACACAAAGCTACACTGAGAAACCCTGTCTTGAAAAAAAAAAAGAAAAGAAAAGAAAGAAAGAAATTTCAGTTCATAAAAAGAGCTATTTGGATTCTTCCTGATATAATAAAGGGAACACCAGTTTCTCAAGCCCCTATGTTCTCCACTGATGCAAATAAATCAGGGAAGGCAGTTGATAAGTCAGAAAAGATAAGTAAAGTGCCTCAAGGCCCTTATGAGTCAGTTCAGAAATCAGAATTACATGTTATTCTCATGGTATTATTAGATTTTCCAGAAGCTCTTAATATAGTTAGAGACTCTCAATTTGCAGAAAGAGTTGTTTTACATATTGAAACTGCTGATCTTATTCCAGATGATTCAGAATTAACTATATTATTTATTCAACTACAACAAAAAATCAGAAATAGAAATCATTCTTTGTGTGGAACACGTATCAGATCCCAAACAGGTTTACCATGCTCTCTAGAAAAAGCTAATGATGAAATCATTCAGCTTTGATAGGAACTGTGCTAGAAGACTCAGAATTTTATAAGAAACACCATGTTAACAGCAATGGTTTGAAGAAAGATATTTCTATCACTTGGCAACAAGCCAAAGAAAATATAAGAAAAAGTTCTACTTGTTCTTTGTATAATCAAACTTCATTACCTTCAGGTAGTAACCCAAAATGTACTCAAAGAAATGAAAGTTGGCAAATGGATGTGTTTCATTTTGCAGAGTTCAGAAAATTAATATAAGTGCACCATACCATAGAAATATTGAGAATTTCAATGGGCAACTGCTTTTAGTTCTGGAAAGAATGATTATGTAATTACACATTTATTAGCAGTTATGGCCATTAGGGAATACCTGTTCAAATTAAAACTGACATTGATCTAGCATATGTTTCTAGTAAAATAATTTTTTTATCAAATTACAACTTAAAACATATTACAGGTATACCTCATAATCTTACAGGACAAGCAGTTATAGACAGATCAAATCACACTTTAAATGATGTGCTTAATAAACAGAAATGGGTAATAAAGAGCCCCAAAGATAGATTACACTGTGCTTTAATGATTTTAAAGTTTTTAAATGCTAATGAGAAAGAAACAACAGTTGCAGAGAGACATTGGATAATAGAAAACACCACTGAATTAAATCAGCCTAAATATTTTAAGGATGTGCTGACCTTAGAATGAAAACCAGGATCGTGTTATGTTGAGGAAGAGGTTTTGCTCTGGTTTCCACAGGAAAGAAAAAATATGGATACCATCAAGATTGATAAAGATTGGATTTGAGCAGGAGAGACCTCTTGATTAGGACAGGTGATAGTTTATCAAACAGCTTGCTCATTCAATACAAACTAACTTCTAAGACTAACAAATAACTTTCATTTGATCAGGTATAAAAAATAAAATAAAATAAAATAATTTTCATTATTAAAAGATAATATTTTTTCTGTTGACAAAAAATAACAAACAAACAAAACAAAAACATTTTGTCTTAGCAGAGATACAAGCTGACAAAAAGGAACTCTCCAAAGTTAGGTTTGGGGAAAGGTTTTGTTTTTCTTTTCAGGAGAATAAAAGCACCCAACTAAGGAATCTGAATACACTGGACAAATGAGACCCTTGAAGAAGAAGGACAAATCATCTAGAGAAAAATCTCCCAAGAAAAAAGAATACATTTGGCCTAATGATATAGCACATTTCCAACAAAATAAAATTTCATAAATCTTCCCAAATATTTGTTTCTGCTGCTCTCTACAAACTTAAAAGGCAAATGGTCTTTTTCTGGTCCCAATTCAATTAAAACTCAAAGCTTGCTTTTGAGTTGGAACATGGCTCTCTCCTTCTTTAAACACAAGCATGCTTGTTAAAGGAAAATCCAAAATCTCTCATGTCAGAAGATCCACCTGATATGGGACAGAAGAAAATCAAAATTAAGAGACTATTCTATTGTCACTAATTTCATAATCCTTTGGTTTTATTTTGACTCTTTAAAACTTTTTTAAAGTGTATTTTCTTTAAATTTATAAGATTAGTATATATACATGTATATATATTTAAACTTTCTGTCACGTTTTTAATGGTCACATAGACTACTAACTAATTCTAGAAATAGGCTTCATCTAGCTTTCTGTAGATGATTTTGTGCTTGAGTTTGAAGCAGTTAACTAGGAATTTAGTTTGTGTACCCTGAATATACTTAATAGAATGTGGTCATTTAACCTTTCTGAGATCTGCTACATATGACATTTAAAATGTTTAAGTTTTCTGCAGTGAATTGTGACCATTCCTATCAGTAAGTTTTAAAGCCTCCAAAAGGATGGTGGAGTTCCACAACCACCCGGGTTGTAGTAATGTCATTAAGCTGACAAACACTACCCAAAGATCAGCTTTGAACTGCAAATTACTCAGAAAAATTTCAAGGTAGTTAGCTGAGATGGATCAGCCTCACAGACTACTCCATTCAGGACTTCAGATAAGCCCTGCACTTTGCCATTACACACAGATTGAACAACCAATGTCACAGCTAGTTTTCCCAGGTCTTGAATATTATCACAATTTCTTCAGGGTCCCCTAAAGATGGCATTGCCCCCAGACAATAGGAAATAATTATAAGAATACGATGCCTTGGGCATGTTGACAGGTGTTGTGGGAGTAGATTCTGGCAGGATGGATATATAAGGGTGTTACCCCAGCATGGAGATTATAAAGTCATGTTCAGAATTATGAAATGTGTGTCTTCCTATCTTGATGATTAACATGGTTTACAGTTTTAAATCTAAAAAGTCCTGTGAACACCCCCCACAAAAAGAACATGATGCCAACATTTCCAAAATGTGGGTTATGATTGTTTGTCATCATTTCAGTGGGTTGATTGCAAATTGTTACTTGTCATGATAATGGAAGAAACTAAGCAAGGGAGATTGGATTCAATGATCTCTTTCTGAAAAGAAAAAGTGGGATATGGAAAGGATAGGATAAAGGAATAGATTATTGAATCTACTTTAAACTAAAAAGCAACTATTAATCTCAAATATTTTATATTGGTGTGGATTTTTGTATACTGATAGAAATTTAAGGTTGTTTTTGTTATACATATATGTTTCTACTCTTGTTTAAGGTATTGTACCTAAGCAGCTCATTAAAAAATGTAATGTATAATTAAGAAATATGGGTTAGTAGTTAGTTATCTATAATATTCAAACTTATAGTCATGTTAAGTATGTTTTCAAGGACAAACAGATGTATTTTAGATAGACAGATGGTCTTCAAGCACTTCAGAGACCTACTTAATATGACATTTAAGAGGTTTTAATAACCTACGGCTTTTCATGACAATGAAACACATATGCTCTCAGCAGTACTAGCTTACCTCAAAATGGATGATGGGCATCAAAGAACCTCCATATGGAATTTGGTTTCATTTGTTGCAAAGTCAGCCACTGGGCAAGAATCTGCCCTTGCCTCAACTACTGAGAGCATGCTTTCCAAATTAGAGGAGCAGGACACAAAAGAAGGCAACTACCTAACTTTGCCAAGTCAAGGTAGGACAGTCCTTCTAAATTCTTGCTTCACAAAAAAAAGTTTGTCAGATATTCTCTATGGATGCCCCAACATTGCAGAGGAACCATGGATGACTGTCTAGCCAGCCACCTATTTCTGTCATTTATATAGTTTTGGAAGATGTTTGCTTTGC
The DNA here is from genome assembly GCF_949786415.1 of Peromyscus eremicus. NCBI lineage: Eukaryota > Metazoa > Chordata > Mammalia > Rodentia > Cricetidae > Peromyscus > Peromyscus eremicus. Next base: position 71,866,273 of record NC_081419.1, read on the forward strand.
ACTTCATGTTTACTTAGGTAATATTATCCTTCTCAGATCTCTGATGGAATTGAAGACAATATAGTTATAGTTACAGTTTTTTTTGTTACCAATTCAGAAAAGAAACCTACAAAAGAGATATAAAGTGTACAAGGTTGATAGACATAAAAGCTTAAATTGTTTATCCAAGAAAATGTTTGGAAGTCTGAAAAGATAGTTTTGGGTTGGTAATACAAGTTAGAATAGAAAGTGAATTAGGTACAGAACTTTGAACTCACTAAGATAGGACAGATAATAGAGTAGTTTCTCTGAATTGCCAAATACAAATGGACTGGACATTGTGAATGTAATCCTTACTTGATAATTGTTCTTATTGTATATAGTTTTACTATGTTAAAGTTAAAACCTTTTCTTTGTATTTGGACAATACCTGATAATTGTCCCTGTTGTATATAGTTTTGCTGTGTTAGAGTTAAAATTTTTCCTTTTTATTTAGACAAAAAAGAGGAAACGTTGGAGGATATTTGATCACACTGTGAACCCTGAGTTAGCATTTGCATTAATTAAATCAAATTAATCTTGAGTCAGGAGTCCAAGTTAGTAACTAGCTGACAAAAAGTAAACATAGATCTTCAGAGAATGTCTGAGAGAGATAAAGAGATGCACTGGAAGTAGTAGGGGAGGAGTTTGAGTGTGGTAGCTTTTTGTTTCTTCATTTTGGCTGATCAGAAGGATGGGCTTTTTTGGAAACGCCAGCAAGGACAGAAGGTTAGCTAGTTGTTACTTAACCTCTCTAAGCTAGCAGAGTTTCATCCCAGCCTTTGAATCTCAAGTCTTATTTATAAATAGAGCAATAGAGATTTAGTTAAAGCTACCTTTAGGAGCAGCAGCATAGCCAGAGCCTGTGGAAAAAACAATTCCCACCAGGCTGAGGCCTGAGCAGCCTTGGCCACTACCAGAGAAGCGGGCCAGTAACTGTGGAGTCACATTGCTGGCGGCAACAGGAGTAGATTAAGGCATAGCCACTCTGCTGAAGATAAACATTTCTTCCTACTGGGTCTTCTATGTTACACTACAGTGGGTATTCCTTACTCAACCCCCATGTTTCAATAAAATATACAATATTCACCCCCCCTTCTTCCTGACGCTTATTCTTTTTTTATTAATTAAATTTATTCATTCATTTTACATCCCAACTAGTTTTCCCTCCCTCTTCTCTACTCATTCCCTCCCTCTCCCTTTGCCATTCCCCCCTGAATCTATTCCTTCTCTGTTTCTGTTCAGAAAGCAGTAGGCCTCCCATGGGTGTCAACAAAGCATGACCTATAAAATTGAGGAAGGAATAAGCTGCTCATCTTGTATTAAGACTTAATAAGACAACCAAGTATGAGAAACAGGTTTCTGGAAGCCAGGCAAAGTATCAGAGACAGACTTCACTCTTACTGCTAGGAGTCCCACAGTAGACCAAGTTATACAACTGTCACACATATGCAGAGGGCCTTAGTCAGTCCCATGAAGGCTCCTTAGCTGTCAGTCCAGTGTCCCTGAACTATGAGCCTGAGTTAGTTCTGATTCTAATAGGTTGGTAAGATAAAAAAGGAGATTATTGAATCTACTTTTAAAGAGGAACTACTTGTTTTACATAGGATAAGTAATGAAAAATTTTTGTCTGAGTTTATCAAATGTTACTGGACTGGACACTGTCAATATATATAATGGAGTTTTTTGTCTGAGTCTGTCAAATGTTAATGGATTAGACATTGTTAATGTAATTCTTGACTGTATATATTGTATATACTTATTGTATATAGTTTTTCTTGTGTTAGTTATAAGCTTTTTTAATTTTAGACAAAAAAGGGGAAATGTGGTGATATCATGTTCCTGAATATATTGTGAACACTAATAAACTTAACGGGTGTTAGAGAACAGAACAGCCACTAGACAGACATAGAGGCCAGAAAATGGTGTTGCTCACACCTTTAATCCTAGCCTTCTGGAGGCAGAGATCCATCTGGATCTCTGTGAGTTCAAAGTCACACTGGAAACAGCCAGACATGGTGACTCATGCCCTTAATCCCAGGAAGTAATGGCAGAAAGTAGCAAGATATATAAGACATAAAAACCAGGAACCAGAGCTGGTTACGCTTTTAGGCTTGTGAGCAGCAGTTCAGCTGAGATCCATTTGGATGAGGACTCAGGGGCTTCCAGTTTGAGGAAACAGGATCAGCTGAGGAACTGGCAAGGTGAGGTGGCTGTGGCTTGTTCTGCTTCTCTGATCTTCCAGCATTCACCCCAATACCTGGCCTCGGGTTGGTCTGTATTAAGACCCTTTAAGATTCATGTTACAATAGGTTATGTCAAAACATCTTTTCATAGTTCCCTGGCCGAATAGTCACCCCATTAGGTGGAGCAGGGAAGGCAATGTAGGCAAGATAAGCCCCAACTTTTAGAAACTCTAGGTAGCTTGTATGTCAAATGGTCAGAAAATAGGCTGTTTCTTTAATACTCTCTTTCTTGCCTCATTGTGGAGTTCAGTTGTGATCACTGGAAAAAATAATTGAAAGAACGAACAACTTATAACAAAAAAGGCTTGTTTTGGGCTCTTGATTCAGTTTTCACTCCATGCTTGATTAATTCTGTTGGTTTTGTGACTATGGACAGTCAACACATCATGGTGAGATAGTGTGCCAGAGAAAATTGCTCAGTTCATGACAACCACAAGGGGAAGAGAGAAATAAGAAGACACTGGTATTTCAGTAACCCCATCAAGGGTACTCGTCTCCCCAGTGGTTTAATTTCTCACTAATCTTTACCAACTAAGCCTTCTACTACTTTCCCAAAATACTATAGGCTCAATATCAAGACTTCAGTGCAGGGGCCTTTGGGGGAATGTTATAGACCTAAACTACTGCATTCATAACTTCCTCATTTTCTGTTGCATTTAGTATAACTACGTGTGAGTAGGTCTACAAATGGATGGCTGAATGGAAATCATGCCAAAGAATGAAGCAGCAGGCTTTCCTTCCTATAACCACATTTTATTCATTAATCCTAAAGGTTCTCCTTTCTTCGGTTTTAATAAAGGGAGGAGAGCTGAGTGTCTCAGTTCGATTGGACTTCTACTTACAAGGTTACTATTGCTCACTCCTTGTCCCCATTTTCAGCCGTACTTTGAACAACATAATAAAGCAATCTAATATGTTTGGTACTTGAGGCTAATCTGGAATCTCACTCAAATGAAGACCAAGCTTTCCTCAGAACACCTCCTTAGATTATTGATGATTTACTTCTCCAAAGGGCAGCAGCACAGTAGCTGTGTTTAGCAACTGTACTTCCTACCTCTTGAAGCCAGCTTCTCACCTCTCTAGCCATGAACTTCTCCACACGGAACTATATGGGCACTGAATATGAACAGATCTGATTGATGGGCTTTGCATGTCCTTATGTGGCATGGCTCACTGTCTTGTTGTGACCATGAGATGGCAGTGGCTCCAGAGTGGCTTCTGCTCTTCCTGGGATGGCTCCAGAATGAAAGACAGAGAAAGCAGACTTAAACCCATGCCCAGGTAACCCACTGCTGACTCATCTTCCAGGAAAGAAAAATAACTGTTTGAATATTAAGATCTTGTGAATTTGGAATTATTTTCTGACATAGACAAAAAAAAAGTCAGTACAAAATCAGATATTTATACTAGCAAAGGTCTCTCACTACGTTGTTCAAATCTGATATATAATCAAAAAATTCTTCTTAGTTTGTGGCCTATATTGCTACATGAGACCCAATGCATGGCTGAGACTTCTGTTTTGTCATGTTAAATTTCTTAAACCTTTTAATAAGTACCTTAATGTGTTTATTTTTAAAAATGAAATCTAATTAAATTTCCTAAGCCAGATGTATTTGGCCCACATCTTTCATCCTTGCACTCAGGAGAAAGAGTCAGTTGGATCTCTATGAATTCCATGCCAGCTTGTTCTACACAGTGAGTCCCAGGACACCCAAGACTACAAAATGAGACCTTCTCAAGAAAACAGTTAATTAGTTAATTAAAATCAATCAATTAATTAAAATGATAAATAATAATAATAATTAATTTCCTACTTGTTCCTGTACATGATACATAAATTTAAGTGAGAATTTGGTAGAAAGCAAACAGCCAACTCTAGTTACAGGTAAAATAACTGATTTATACATTACTATGTAATTCACACATGCCAACATATGCATCACACAGCATTGGATTTGATTGCTGATAGAATAATCCTGATTTTGTAGCTATCAAATTTGGAAAACTGTTCAATTCTCTGGGACAGATTTGATTTTATTGTCAAATAGTTTGTATAGCAGTGTCTATAATTGTGGGGATGCTATGAGAGTTTAATGGTTGATTTATTAGGAAGGAAACATCTCCCACTCTCTATGATACTAGATGATCATTTACTATCTCTACATCATCATTTACACATAAAGTTCCAGCTGCAATTGTCATGATTTGAATAAGAATCGTCCCTATAAGCTTATATATTTGAATGCTCCCAATTAATGGAACTGTTTGGGAAGGATTAGGAGATGTCTCCTTTTTGGAGAAGGTGTCACTAGGGCAGGTTGTGAGAATTCAAAATCGCATGCCATTTCCAATTCTCTCTCTCTCTCTCTCTCTCTCTCTCTCTCTCTCTCTCTCTCTCTCTCTCTCTTTCTCTCTCTCTCTTTCTTTCTCTCTCTCTCTTCATGCTTGTGGATCAGAATTAAGGCTTCAACTACTGTTTCAATGTCATGCCTGCCTGCTTGTTGCCATGTAGCCTCCCATGATGATCATGAATTCATCCTTTGAAACTGTAAGCAAGTTCCCAATAAATTATTTCTTTTACAAGTTACCTTGGTCATAATGTCTCTACACAGTGATAGAAAGTTGCCTAAGATATTAACTAAGCTTTTTAAAACCACTGTCAGCTAGACAGCTTGATTAGCAAATTGAGGATTAAACAGGCAGGTTAGAGTTAAGGCAACAAAAGTGGGAGATGATAAATGCATTAGGTTTTAGAGTCCTTTGGCAGCATATCTCCTCAACCTTTTAATAACTGTGGAGTGAGCTGAGGCATCAATTTAGTCCTTGAGTCATCAGGGGTACCTGTTTTCATATGGAATAAAGTTTAAATTGCAATACTTCATGAATAAAAACAATTTGCATAAAAGCAGACTAGAAAAATTTCGTGGAATTCGGCCCTGCATCCAGGCCTTAGATTAGTGTGATCAACCAAGCCCCCTTTTGGCAAAGCAGAAGTGAACAGCATGACCTCCATGCATGCATATTTACTACTGAGTGCCCTGTGAGCAACCAAATGGACTAAAGCACATTGAACAGTTTTTTTCTTACAAAATCATCCAACAGTGTTTTAATATATTCATAAGATAATTAGTATGAGGCCAAGGAATTGGAATTTCTTCCACTTTACTTTATAAGGAGTCCTATTATAAAAAGAATTTCTTTAGGCAGGAGGCAGAGAGCCAGCAGTAAATGCAAGCTGGTGCCTCAAAGTTTTCCAGTTATTGAGAGAAACATGACATCAAAATGCTTTTGCTGTCCCAGTTTTCAGCTGGGCAACTTAGTTTACTTTGGAGCTTCTCAGATCATTGTTAATGAGAAAGCAACTTTACATCATTTCTGTCAAAATAACCAGGATGTCTGTGAAGGCCTTATTTAGGGCTTGATCCACTCTAAGTTTACCTCCTCCAAAATATGCATGCCAATTGAGGGGGATGTTTGGAGTTGAAGACTAAAGGATCAATCCTGGAGGTAAGAGATATCTAAGTGTCTTTAGACAGGAGGTATAGAAGAATTTTGGTCCTAACACTTAGGTCATTCAATGTATACATTCACTGAATGACTATACTTACTAGTCACCACAGCTGAGTGATGGGCAAACAGGGTGTTTAAGTTAAGGAGCTAAATCTGGCAACTGATGTTCAGAAGGAAAGGAAAGCAGAGGAGGGAGAGAAGGAAAACAGTATGCTATCTTTTAGCTAGTGGGATAGCAATATGTTGGTGCCTAGCTGTTTCAAATGCTTTTCTGATGGCGATTCATAGTTAGAAGCATGTGTTTATGGATCACTGTGTACTAACAGATTAATAATTTCTATAGCCATACTCATCTTTACTTCATGTGAGGAAAATAAAGTTTTTTCTTTTTAATTGTATCCATGTACACCTTGACTGAATAAACTCATGTTAGTCTTTTCTAATGGACTGTGACCAGTTGTTAGAAAAACACAACTACAGATTAAAACAATAATAATAAAAAAAAAACTTGGTGTAATTAAGAGTGTGGATGGGAACACACAAATCCTTAAATCATCTTAAACCAAAGCCTCTCTCTCTCTGTCCCTCTCTCCCTCTCTCCCTTTGTGTGTGTGCATGAGCACATTCATATGTATGTATGTATGTATGTATGTATGTATGTATGTATATATGTGTATGTATGCATGTATGTATGTATGAATGTATGCATGTATGAATGTGTGGTATATTATACATACTAGATTCTTGAGAATCAAGAATCTATACTAAGAAAATATTCCTTGTATTAAACATACCTATTTTTTTCTAAACTCCTTTAGCAATAGAAAGCTGCCTATTATTAGCTTTGCCCTAGAGGAGATAAGAAGGAGTAAAGCAATAACTGCCCTTCAGTTGCTTATCATATAATTGGTGAGCTGTAGCTATTCCATGCAAAGCAAATAGTGAGTAATTAAATGGTAGGGAGGTAATCTGAAATACCAGAATATCTTAGACCTTGGATTCAGAATTCAGGAACTAGATTACAAAGAGCCATTGAACTTACACTATGTCAAGTTTTATTTAGGGCACTGGTAATATAATAATGAATATATTCATCAGTTTCTGTCTTCCAGGATCTAACAATCTGGAAGGGAGAGAAGAATATTTGGAAAGGGTTTTCATTCAGGTGTAATGGTGCTACACAGAAAGAATGTGGAGACACATAAAGAGACCCCAATTCAAGGAAAAGCTTAAGGCAGCAGAAACTTGTGACCGTGGAGGTGAGAACATGAGCTAAAAGGATAGGAGGAACTCGAGCAGAAAGAGAAAAATGACAGGTGAAGAGACTCTGGAGCAAGAGGTCTAAGATATGGGCAGACTTTTGGTAGTATAGGCTGGCTGAAGGGCAGAGGATGTTCATAGGGAAGAAGAGATCAGGAGATGCAATGTGTAGGGCCTTGAACATTATATTAAATAATCATGACTGCCCGTTGAATGATTTATGGAGGCAGAGGCTCAAGATTAGATATGTATTGAGGGACAGTACTTGGACTTATGAATGGGAGACAGAGAAGGGATACTGGCTTATAAAGAAGTAAGATATGATCACACCTTGATATCCAAACAGGAAGAAATCAGATGCTTTATGCCATGGCCATAGTGAGCAGAGCTAGTAGGTGATGAAGTGAAACAAGACGTAATGGGTCGGAGAATTTATGGCAAACATGTACTAAGTCCAATTTTGCTACAACCTTGAATCTGTATTTTGTATAGGTCATTTAACAACTTGGAAAACAATAACATCTAAGATTTTTTTGTTTTGTTTTGTTTTGTTTGTTTTGTTGTGTTTTGTTTTTTTTGCTTGCTCCAAATTTGGATAATTACAAATCTTTTAACATGATCCTTTAGATGGGTGAGCAGTCAGTGGTCCTCAGTATGGGATGGTGATTGTTTGGTGCTGAAAAATATTAACTTACATTTTAGCTGTTTATTAAGATGAGTAGAATACCTGAAAACCTGACAGATATAAACTATGCTAGATGCATTAAATAAAGGCTCTACATTCATGGCCAGGTAGAAGAAAATCTTCCTCTTCACTCTCTATCTCCTTTCTCAGATCTGCCCAGCAGAGGTTTTCCTAGACGTTCAATCGTAGCTTCACACTTACACCTCTGAAGTTGGATTTTCTTCACTCTGCGAGTTTCCTCTTAAAAACAAGTGTTAGAGCTGTCTGGTAATTTGTAGCTCGTTGTAGATATTAACATCACTTGTCTCTTGCAGCTAACTAATGTGCTTATTTTAGGTAGCTCATTCATTTGATGGTAAAGATTATGTGCTGGGAGATATTGAGTGCCAATTTTGTGGAGAGATATTGCTTATGCTAATTCACATGCCTGGGCACTTAATTTGGTGCATTTACAGTTCAGCAAAATGCCTTGGTTTTTCTTTTGTGGTGCAAGGAGAAATAGATTTCTACAGAGTTTGGACTATTATTAAAGGTTATAGGAACTAGAAGCTAATAATCATAATAATCACTACCATTCATCAACTGCTTGCTGTGTGCCAGGAGTTATTCTAAGTTCTCTCATATAATTTTTTTTTTTTTTTGTGGGCTGGAGGGATAGCTCAGCTGTTAAAGGCTAGGCTCACAACCAAAATATAATTTGTGTGTGTGTGTGTGTGTGTGTGTGTGTGTGTGTGTGTGTGTGTGTGTGCATTTTCCCATAGAACACTTTCAGGGACTCTGGATGGCAGGTGCAGTACAATTCCCATTTTAGAGACGAGGAACTCTGGCATATGTATTCACATTCCATTCTAGGTGATGAGTTTTATAATTTAGAAGGGTTGGCTCTCTCTTGTATTTCACTCTTCTTTCTTTAGATTTTCTTTCATCCTTCAGGTCTCTCTGGCTTCACTGTCCACTTTTGTCTTTAGGAATATACTGATTGCTTTATCCATCACTTAGCAAGCCATTGCCTTGTGCCCGTCGTACAGGTGTTCCCTTCAGATTGAAACATTCCCTCATGGTCACAGCACTCATGAGGCTTCTAGAAGTGACTTAAGCCATCAACAACAGCCAGGGAGGAAGGAAGAGGCTCCACTCTGATGTAGCTTTCTGCGAGTTGAACTTCTACTGGTGAAATTATTAAGGCCAATCCTTTGCTGCTGTGGGCTGGCTGATGCCACTCAGGCTTCCGTAAGAAACCCCAGATTTGAATTTGAATTGAAATCCAAAGTAATCACATTTTAGATTAGATCTATACTAAGAAAATATTCCTTGTATTAAACATACCTAAGATTTCTCCATCTGTGATGAACTGGGATTCCTGTGCATCCCTTCAGGATATGTAACAAGCAGTGCCAAATAAAGGCTGTTTGTTCCTCTGTCTACTCCTGGGACCCTGATGTACTGTCAGAGAGTGACTGGATATGCTTAACACACAAATACTGTCATAGAGTTTAATTTGGCAAGTTTTCATAAATAATTTGTTTTTTAACGTGCATTGGTGTAAGGATGTCAGATACCCTGGAACTGATTTGCAAAGAGTTATGAGCTGCCATTGTGGGGGCTGGAAATTGAACCCAGGTCATCTGGAAAAACAGCCAGTGCTGTTAATCACTGAGCCATATCTTCAACCCCCTAGGAATAACTTTTGCTTTTAATTTTCAACCTGTTATAGCCAGTTCAGAATGTATCTAATTACAGGTACTTAATGGCAGATGAATGGTTCTCACCACCAGATCCTACACTGGAAGCCTCAAGAAGAGACCTCTTTTCATAAGTCCTAGGAACATGAGCTGTGCTGCACATATCTTGTTCCATGAGGGACAGCCTTTCCCTGTTCACAGACCTAACCAGCCACAGCAAGAAACTCCCCTGTCTCTTCTTCTCTTCCAGCCTCATTAGCATTAGTCTTGTTTCCAAGTCATTTGTGACATTGGGTGTAGACAAACTGGCAGTAACTGCGAGTCACTGTGATTCAAGGACACACAGAGGAGCAGGGCATACTGTGGTACTGTTTAGCATAGGGGCTGCATCACAGAAGCCCAGACCTATAGAGGAGCCTGGAAGGAAAGCCCTTTCCAGGTTCCTCAGAGCAGACTCTTTTGTTACTATCGCTGAATTTCTGTGTTTTATTTGCCTTTTAATATAATTTTATAAAAGATTCATGCCAGGCAAAAAGGCCCTAATATTTTCCTATTAGGTCATTTGACCTGGCAGCATCAGACTGATCATCCATTACAATCCTGCAAAAAAAGGACCGTGTGAACATAGGAATGGATGTTGAGATTCAGCTGCTTAAATTGAAGCTGGAATTTACACCCACCTTACCATTTCCTATGAATTAACCTTTTGCAGCTCAGTTTACTCATCTCTCAAATGGGCCTAGCAAGAGTCTCACCTGAATAGAGTTCTTTCTTTGAAGATTTATTTCTATTATTTTAAAATATGTGAACGTGCATGGGTGTGTACATATGAATACAGAAGCCCATAGAGGCTAGAAGTGTTGGATCCCTTTGTGAGTCACCAGATGGCAGTGCTGGGAGTAGAACTCTGGCCCTCTGAGGTCATTCACTCTTGATGGCTGAGCTCTCTTTCCAGTGTCTTGCCTATATAGATTTATACAAGATTACTAATAAACAACAAATATCATAGCTGAATAAATGTTGATGCTTCCTGTTTTTAATCACGTTTTTTAGGTCTGGAGAATTGGCTGAGGGGTATGAAAATCAACTTGTCCCGTTATTCTATGTTCCCCATTAACATTGGGCTATGAACTATTAAAATTAGGATGACAGCTGCAGGTGAAGCTCAGTGGTAGAATGCTTGCTCAGAATATCTGAGGCTCTGGGTTTGAGCCCCTGTGCCAAAAGTAAGCAAATCAGTGAATAATAAAAGGCTAGTACACACACACACACACACACACACACACACACACACACACACACTTTATCTCTTTGTCTAAAATGTGATTACTTTGGATTTCAATTCAAAGGAACATTTTTTATGCAAATATGCTTTTATACACAGCATCTTCTGCCCTCTTCTGGCTTCTGTAAGAAATTCAAGTGTATGTGTGAATGCAGAGTACACTGCATTATTTTTATTTTATTTACTGGGCATTAACATTTATTATATCTCAAGTTCTAAATGGGACAAATACAATTGAATTATAAACAGGCATGAAGACAAAAATTTCCAGAAAACTTTGAGATTTTTATTTTGATCCCTTTCTTGGGACTGCCAATCCTAAATCTCATAATTACTAAATAAATAATTGAAACAGGACTACACATGACTTCAAAGACTGTTATTTGAGGTTATTAACATGCCCGAGATGATGAACCAGGTGCATACAACAGAACCTACATGTAAGGAACTTTGATTGTAGTAAAAGCCCAGGGCTAGATATATCATTTGTATTAGCCATTATATTGGATTTTAGCTGAATTCTACCAACCTTTAAAGAACAAATGAAATTGTTTATTTTTGAAGAGGTAACAGTCTGAATCAAGGAGTAAGCATAATTTTTCAAGCAGGGTGATTGAGATTACTGACAAATGAGCACACTTCTTCTTGATTTTCAGATACAGTACAGATTGAGCATCAGTTCCCCACACTTTTGACAGCAACCTTTGAAATTATCTGCACAATCTCTCACTCAGCCAGAGATGTCAGAGATGGCAAAGCTCTCCAATTAGAATACAGCAGCAAAATAGAAATTTGTGTTGACAAATTCAAAGACAGCTTGCTGCGACCAGACTTGTTCTGTCAGCAGAGGTCCACCTGCTAAGAACAGGACTTACATGTCTTTGTGTTTAGTGCAGTTGGAAAGGTCGAGCCAAATGCAATGAAAGCAACAATCATGGGGAAGCCCAGTAGTCACGACAAAAATGCAAAGAATAATTAACCATAAAAACAGCAAAAAATTGAAGCTGTGGTTTTGCCACCTCTGTCTATATGTGCCAGTATATGTAATGCACATCCATGCAAAGCTGCAGATTCACAATTCAGACTATTATTTCCCAAACAAACTCTCAGGGGTTATTGCTATCTAGGATATATGTCATTCTAGTATTCCCATGTCAATAAAAAATCAAGTGATTTTATGACAAGAAATCTTACTTAGTCACTGAAATGTATCACTAGTCCCAAGAATTATCCCAAGCAAATTGCCAGTGTGCCTTGAACAAAAAGAACCATGGGGATATCTCTCTTCTCAAACACTGAAACGTTCAGTACAATGAAACAATGCATCAATACGTTGTATATCAATCAGTTTTGTGGATTTGTGCTCAGGTAAGAGTAAGATTAATTTTAAAAAGATACAATCAGAATAATGGATTAAGGTATAAGTGTAAGCAAAAAAAGCTAGCTCCTATCAAATATGAAGAAGCAATTGTGAAGGATGTAGTTGATACAATGGCATAAAGATCCAGAAGAATATATTAAATCTTTCATTAAAATTTTACCAAAATAGATTCCAAGGAGGTTTTAAAGTTACAAGAATTTAAAAATTAAGCAATGAAGTTAAAGGAATGTTGGTATGTTTATATAATAGCATATTTCATTGGACCCTAAATGGAATTTTTAATGAAGGTCTATTGAAAAAAAGATGTTAACTAGTTCACTTAGAAACAAAACACAGAAATATATTTACAAAGTTTATACAGTAAATTTAATAATGAATATTAATCAGTTAACACAATCTCCAGGGCAGTCCAATAATTACAGTCTGAAATCAGACAGCCACAAGAAGTACCCAATTTCTATCATGCATTAGTGTGCACAATTCCCCATCTTAATCACAATGGAGGGTCATCATTAGATTCTGAAAGGGGACCCTGCCATGAATACCATGAATATACATTGAGGTTATTGAAATCTCTGTGCCTCTGTCTAAGCAGTGCTGAGAAATTCATCCCACATGAAATCTCTTTTCTCATGTCATTCACTTCTCAACTCAGGACTGAGGCATCTAGTGCTTGTTACTGATGAAGCCTGGATCAAGCAGACCAATTTTCTAGCTTTCAAAGAACATGAATGATCAAGTCTGCTTCTGAGTTTATACCATGGTACAGGGATGGCCACAATCACAATTAAGAGGTTTGAAGGAGGATGAGAGTTAATGGATATAATATATTTTCCCTACATTCCCATGATAGAATCAATATATTCAAACAATTCCTGCCACATTGGAACATTAATTATTCAAAACATAGTACACATTCTTGAAGACAAGTAATAAAGACTTTGAGGAATGAAACCCCATGCTGTAGTATATTAGATTTGAGAGAGGATAGTAGATATGTTCGTGTACTTTTATACTTTATCACTTTGTTTTATTTTGAAGTTCTCCGTGATACATATATGTTAATTTATACAATATGTCAAAGGAAGCATCTGAGCTTGACATCCTCAAGTGCTGGAGGATGCTGGAGCCAGTGTCTGCAATATCTGACTTGGAATGAAAAGTATTGCAGAATTTTAAATTTATATCTGGAGAGATAGCACGGTCATTAAAGTAATGGCCTTACAGGCATGAAGGCCTGAATTTGATCCTCAAAATCCAAAAGAAGAAAATTAGATGTAGTGATACATTCTTGTAATGCCAACAATGGGAGATAGAGGAATACGTATTCCAGCCAAACTAGACTATTTGATACGTTCTAAGCCAGTGAGAGATCCTGTCTCTGAATCAGAATGGATAGCTGTGGTTAATATATAGTACACCCCAATAAATTTATCTGGAGGTCAGAGAACAGAACAGCCACTATATTAAACATACAGGTTAGGCAGTGGTAGCACCTGCCTTTAATCCTAGCATTCTGAGTCAGAGATCCATCCGAATCTCTGTGAGTTCAAGGCCACACAGGAAACAGAGCCAGGCATGGTGGCACACACCTTTAATCCCAGGACTTGAGATCTCATGTCATTCTTGGGAAAGACACATGCCTTTAATCCCAGGAAGTGATGGCAGGAAGCAGAAACGTATATAAGCTGTGAGGACCAGAAACTAGAGGCTTTTTAAGGTTTTAGGCTTTTAGCAGCAGTTAAGCTGAGATCCATTCAGATGAGGACTCAGAGGCTTCCAGTTTGAGGAAACAGGATCAGCTGAAGAGTTGTTGAGGTGAGGTTAGCTGTGGTTTGTTCTGTCTCTCTGATTTTTCAGAATTTACCCCAATACCTGGCTCCCGGGCTTTTTATTAATAAGACCATTTAGCAATCTGGCTACAGATAGCATTCAAAGAACAAGTCACAAAGGTAAACTCTAATTCCCATCTATGTGGACACACCTGTAAACCCACGTGCACAGGAACACACACACACACACACACACACACAAAAAAAAAAAAAAAAAACAAAACAAAACAAAACAAAAACCATAAAACTCTCTCTTTTCCTATAAGAAAACTGAGAAAAGGATTAAGGAAAAGACACTTTCACATGCAGATGGTTGAAAAAACAGTCAAGAAATCACCATTTCCTCTTTTTTCAGGCTTGGGGAATTTTGTGCTTCATTTTGAATACTTGATGTTTTGTCTGTGGCACCTGGACAGGGGACATTGGCATTTTGTGTTATACACTGTAGTTAACACATGGCTCACCTTCTTCCTATGAGAATTTCCAATTTCCAAAGAGTTTCTTACGAGCATCCCTGTTAGGCAAAGGAAGGAACAGTGCATTGTCAACTGCCCTTCTCTGTCTTACATCTAGAATAGCTGTTTCCATCCTTTTTCTTCTGCACAGCTATGGAGTGAGAGGCACAAGGCTAATATCACCTCCTAAAAGTTGTTTGGGATATTTTTACAGGAAGACTCACATCAGGGATTGCACACCACAATGCTTATTTTGCAAAAAAAAATAGGGCTAATTTATATAAGTGCTTGTAGAAAGGTCCTATCTTTTGTCTTAAAAAATAACAAAATGGCCATATTCTAAATCCAGAAATCATTTCATAAAGGTCACAGTTTGTTGAGCTAAAGAAATAGGAACTAGATATTCCCACCCTTTTTTACATTGCAAAAAGATCCTTCTCACTGTTTTCAGGATGTGGCCAGCCAGTATTTAAGTTATAATCAGTGCCTCAGAAAATATTCATTCAATGATGGCATAGGTGAGGATTATCTTTACACATGTCAACTTTAAAATTAATTATGGGCTCTTATTCAATCCTTGCTACTGACCAAACATTATGTCAGGTATTTTATGTATCTTATTTCTGTCATGAATGAATCTTAAAAAAATTTAGAATCAACACAAAGATTCCAGTGTATTTTTCAGTGAATAGTATTCCTTCCTGTGGAGACACCAACTCCATATATGATTTTAAGTTACTCTTTCGGTAGTCCCAATCCTGTCTCATGTACCCTGCTAATTAGGCTAGACTTGGAAACTCCCTGAAACAGAACAAAAGAGTTTCTGTATCATGCACGAAGTTGCCATTGAACTCGAGACTCAAGGAGTGATAATAGTTCTCTAGTTACAGCTTAAAGTGAAACTAAAAATGGTGACTTTCAGGAAGACAGTGGATTGTGAATAGTCGGACAAAGCAGAAGAGACCAAGGGTAGATTCTTGACTTTTACCTCCAGGATTTGTTATTTCTTAAACCTGGTTTCAGTAAACTGCAAGACCATCCTTTCTTTGTCTAAAAGTTCTAGAATGGATGATGAAGAATAAGAATAAAAGCATCCATTATTGTCTTTGTCCTTGAAAATATGCCATCCTTTATCCTCCCAAAAGCTGATATTATCATTCTTATCTTACAGAGGAGGAATAATTTTCAGAAAACCATTTATTTAGAATGGGAGCAGATTTTAATGTGCATTTGAGACAGCCTCAACTCGTGTGATCTTCCTAGTCTACATATCATGTCACATCTAGATTCATTCATAAGTTTAACACGAGATTTTAGAAACTGTTGTTAAATTCTGGATGCCATGTTTCTATGGTTTCTCTAGGGTTGTCAAGCTGTTGTGTTTACATGATGCTGCATCCCACATGTGTGCATTTTCACTGCCAAAGGGATACTCAGCTCAGGCCTCAGGAATAATTTCTGAAACTCATTATTCATACATTACACTCCCATTGAGGATAAAATTAAGGCAAAAATCAGTTTTCTGAAGACAGGGGATGTGAGTGTCTTTCAAAATATGAAAATATCTGAATTACAAGCATTTAGTAAGCTGCCATACACCTTGTAACCTGATCAGATTCCATCTGGTATGATTTTGTCTTCAGATAGAATGTGGATTGCTAATGAGCACCTGCTTACACTGCTTTTTATTGGTTTTGTTTAATGCTTGTTTTGGTTTCGTATACTATGCAACCAGGCAGGTGTATTTCATACTACATTTAAGCATCTTTTCATAAAGAATCCTGGATGAAATATTATAGTTTGATGACACCATAATGTCTTAAAATTCCTACCAAGCCTAGCGAAGATGTGCAATATTCTCAAGGTCACAGAGTCTCTTGGATGCACAGATGAAAGTTGCCAGCTAGAATCAGCTGCCAACAAAAAGCATTTTAAATAATTTAGGTTATTTTTTTATTTCTCCAAATAATAATACATGTCAATTAGATTTGTGTCAAAATGTACTCTGCCTTCTACCTCTACAATGTCTTTCCCTGAATTAATGAAACATAAATGGGAAAACTGCAGGTTTTAGAGTCACACTCAGGGATACATAGGGTAGAGTGTAAAAAGACTCTGTGTTAATTATGTACATTGTAGCTCATTACATAATTGTGACTTTTTGCTGAAGCACTTACAATTGCCCTAAATGCTGAGAACTGAAAGAAAGCACTGTCCTTTACACTTTGAATTAGAGTCTCAAAATATCTCAAAAATGACACAAGTGACATGTCACACAATGTCTTGGTTTGGAGATTCCCGTTTGTCATCTTCTGTAACATAAAACATAGGTAAACAGTATATGGAAAAACGTGTCTCAAAGGGTAAACATGAGCATGTGAGTTTTGTTCAATCACTTTAATTTCATTGTAGGTAGTTTATACAAAGAAAGGAACTCGTGTGATTGTTGAAAACAGGTTTAAGAAACAACAGATCCGCAGGGTAACCATCAAAACTCTACTCTTGATCTGGGCCACTTTCTCTGAACCTGCTCTGTCATCCTTTCCCCTTTCCTGAGATTCACAATTCTAGCTTGTCTTCAGCCATCGCCAGAAAGCTATCCTTACTCTCTGATTCTTAACTCCACTTGCAATACCAGGCACAAGAAGACGAACAGACATTGCCACCTCAGCTTGTCTAACTAACTAAATATTGATTATTCATTTTTTAAAAAAGGAGGGAGCACATAGCCCTTCTCCTTCCAGAATCATCTTCTGCCAAGGAAGATGTAATGAAATAAAAGGTAAAGTGAAGGGACTCTAACCAGCTCAGCCCAAGCATGGCAAACATGGCCCTGGCATGTCTTGTCCTTTTCCCCCATGGCCTCTCCCTTCCTAAAAACCATTAGATGACATTCCTAAAGCTAGCCACCAAAGTCTAGTCCCTTACTTGGCCACTTTCTCCTTTTCAGGCTGACCACCAAGGTCCAGTTCTCAAAGTATTGAAGTTCAGCAATCAAAAGCCCATTTGGCTCTCCTAATTAACCCGACCAATTAAAATTAAATACCTCATCCTAACACAGGGCTTCCCCCTTTAGCTTTATAAACTGCCATTTTCCTATGGGCCAAGTCTGTCTCCTCTCAGTCCAGAAGCAGTCCTTTGTCCCATTTCAGGACAAATACCCCTTTGCCCTCTGGCTTATCCCCTTCCCCTTCTCTCCCATGTCCTCTGTCTCCAGTCTTTGTCTTTTATTGCCTGCCTTCTCTCCCTATGGGGCAAATAAATCTCCTTTGTTTTGAGAACTTGGTCCTGGGAGTCCTGACCTGATACTGATCTCTTACAGAAAGGCCAGGAGTTCTGTGGGAATTGACTTCTTCCC
Source organism: Peromyscus eremicus (assembly GCF_949786415.1). Lineage (NCBI taxonomy): Eukaryota > Metazoa > Chordata > Mammalia > Rodentia > Cricetidae > Peromyscus > Peromyscus eremicus. Next base: position 71,883,985 of record NC_081419.1, read on the forward strand.
AAGTTAAACACTTCTGAATGAATAATGAGTAAATGACCAATTGTGCAAACCTTACGTGATTTCATCAGGCTTTGCTGAGTCTAAAGTGTGAGGGGAGCAGAAATCTTGCTTTACCTGAACCTCAAGAATAGACTCAATTACCTCACACAGCTGAGAATCTTAATAGGATGTTCACCAGGTATGGTTGAATGACTCAAGAGAACCTAGTCAGTGTCACACAAGTTGGAATCCCTTCACCTCTGCTCCTCTCAATTTGAACCCAGGGCACCTTCTTTCTGCTTTCCTGACTTGTCTAAGAGTAAGATAGCCATCAGCATCTGGCAGCTGTTTGAAATATCAGTTATTTTAGTAGAAGGGGGCTTCACTTCTAAAAAATGTTCTCAAAAGCCAGAGATTGAATGCCATTCCATAATGTATGTTTGTGAGATAAAATTACACACACACACACACACACACACACACACACACACACACACACACACATGTATTAGCTTAATCAGGCAGTCATGTTACAATTATGGTCAAAATCAGTGGTCAAAATCAGGCCTGAGATAGGGAGAAGCTCAATACAGAGACATGGGAACACTCTTGCTGCATAAAGGAAAACAACAACAATAAATGTCCCCACATGCACTATTCCTAGGTCAGTGGAGTGATGGACTTGAATGGACCAGTGAGTCAGTACCAGTGAAAACTATTTCTAGGGAAAACAGCATTGTCTAGGTTATGCTTATTGTTAAATGCTCATCTCCCTCATCACAGCCAACCACAGGACCATATTCACTTCTGTTAGTGAAAAATCAGACTTTCTTAAAATAGCTGGATTGGGAAATCATTTTGCTATACAGAAAATATTGTTGCTGTGATAATTGTGGCAATAGAAGCCTATTGGAAAAGAGTCAAGAAGTGGATAAGACACAGTAACAGCCATTTCTGCTGTTACAGAAAAGGAGGGTGTGAGTGTTTGCATTGTAATTTCTTCTCAGCACATTCTCTCTCTCCTCTCTCCTCTCTTCTCTCTCTCTCTCTCCCTCCCTCCCTCCCTTCCTCCCTCCCTCACTCACTCTCTCTCCCTCTCCCCCTTCCTCCTTCTCTCCCTCTTTCTACCCCCCATCTCAATCTCTCTCCAGGAAAAATCATCATTTACTTGAAACTGATAAAAAAAAAATCGTCTACTGAACAGAAATAAAAATACTTTCTGAATTTTCACCTAAATGGTATGTGTCAGATTGTACTGACTCACATGTGAAAGAAAAATTGTGACATTACTCATCCTGCTTTAAAACTCTTTCAGTTGTCTGCGTGATCCATGCTGATCAGCTGCACCGACCCTTTGTGCTCTGCTGCACACTGGCAGGAGCATCTCTGCCAGCTTTGCCAACGGCCTGGCTGTGTTCAGTCTAATGTCCTAATTTTATTTTCCTCACTCCTCTCTCTTGCTGTTTTTCTTTCTCTTTCTCTTTAATGTTTGAAAAGTACAATGGAATTGTCTTCTCAGCATGTGGATATCTGCATGTGTTAAAATTGCATTTTCTATTTTAAACTCTCTTTTTAATTTAAGAGGTCTTGTCCAAACAAGCAATCTCTGTCCCCCACTCTACCCCCCTGTAGAAAGTGGACTATGCAAGCTTGATCTTGCATAGGCAAACTGCCAACTTGCAGGGGATAGAAACAGATAACAATTAAGTACACAAACAAAAACAGGGAAAGAAATAAAATACCTAAAGGTCTGCCTGATTCAACGGGCCTTAAAAACCACTCAGACTTGTTAGGAGAATAACAGTACATAATAATAACAGCAAGGTCATAGAGAGACACAAGGAGGAATTTCTTATCTAGGTATTATTATTCTAAGTGTTAACCCCTTCCACTCCAGTTTCCTGGAAGATATCAAGATGAAATAATCGCAGTTACTCTTACCCATATACTTACTTCTATACTGTATATTGCAAAATCAGGCACATAGCACATATTTATTGAGAACTTTTGAAAATAGTTCACTAAGTGAATATGTGTGTATCCCAGCTCAGCATCTAAGTATTTAAGGAGCATATTATGATGTGCACACAATACTTGTTGTGTTTCCTTTGAACAAATGTTTAACAAAGTTCTGTGTGGTAAAGGCTTGCTTTCCAGTGTGACACTATGAGGAGACTGCAAAACCATTAAGAGGTGGTCCCTGCTGGGAGGTCTTTAGGTCAATGATTGGCTGTTCTGTATCTCCTCCTCTTCATGGTCTTCTTCTTCCCTCTACTCCTCTTCCTCCACTTTCTCCTCTGTAACAATGCACAATGTCACAATTGTACAAAAGTCCAACTTCATAAATAAATACGATTGTGCTTACTGATATGAACATGAGTGAGGGGGTACTTATCAAAGAACAAGGATGATTCCAAAGCAAATCCATTATCAAAAAGCTCATCCCAATACTGGTGATGACTCACTAAAGCTGCAGCCCCCAAACTCTGCACAGCTTGCAAGCATCTCTACTGTCCAAGAACGTCTTCTCTGCAACTACATGTTCAGTCTCCTCTTTTTGCTGTTGTTTACCTTTTTGCACTGTAGGAGAGAGGCCCTGAAGAATCTTCCAAGTTTGTTTTTTTCCCCAAACACAGTGACTTTTTACTGACCCGCTGAGCTGTCTGTCTCCTGACCTGAAGCTCTCTCCTGGAAATAATGTTTCAATCCCAAACAAACTAGAATACTACACTGCCAGCCATGTTCAGTGTACTTGCTGGTTGTTAAAACAGTACAAAGGGTGTAGACTCTTGGATTCAAGGCCCTTGCTTTGATGCCGGACCCCAAGGTCTCTCTGAAAGGCTACTATAACTTTAAAGTTACAAGAGATAGTGGATACAGTGTTAAAGTCACACGGCTCTTCATCTTCTTCCTCTGTTCTGTCTTGTGTCCATCAGTCCTCATAAGTCTCGACTGATGAATATTCTCAGTACACATTTACCATTTTGGGAAATCCCAGTCTAAGCCAGGCATGCAGAACAGCCACTGAATAAAAGTATGATGTTGTGGAGAGTTACCAGAGACAGTAGTGATTGTTCTACAGAGACAGAGAAATAGAGAGGTGGAATCCTTGTTCTTTTATGCTAATGTGTGAAGCAGTGGTCTTTGACACTAGGATCCCAAACTTAATGCTCTACAAGTTACACAACAGCCAATTTATCTAAAAGGTGTAGACCTGTGGCATAAAGTGATTCCGCCCCAAATGCTGCTGGCTCACAAAAAGTAGGCCCAGTGATTTTATTGGTCTTTTTTCTTTTCCTCATGTTATACAGTGTATAATAAGGGAATGTGTGGTCGTCAGTGCCTGAATGCCATTGTCAGTAATAGAAACGCCTTCTGGGGGAAGTCGATTGGTGCCGTGACTAGAATATAGAAGCAAACTTGAAATAGTTTCATTTCTGTTTTGGAATTGCTTTTAAAGCAGAGGCAACGAAAGGAAGGAAGGAAGGAAGGAAGGAAGGAAGGAAGGAAGGAAGGAAGGAAGGAGAGAGGGAGGGAGGGAGGGAGGAAGAGAGGGAGGGAGGAAGGAAGAGAGGGAGGGAGGGAGGAAGAAAGGGAGGGAGGGAGGAAGGAAGGAAGGGCCTCCTACATGCAAACACAGAACTCTCTGGCTGATGTGTAAGCAGTGTCACCATAATCTGGCCATATTGTCCTCTTCAGTGACTCTTAATGAGCCTTATATTTTTGTTACTGTAAAGTCAGCTATTGCTTGAGTGAAAATAAAAGCAAATGTACAAAAGAAAAAAAAAAAGATGTGCCACCAAGGTAGTATATGCCTAACATAGTCATTTTCTCCTACCAATAATTACAGACCAATAAAACAAAACACAAAAAAAGAGTAAATTACTGAAAATGAATAGGAGAGGGAAGAATTGTGAAAAGGAATGACCTTCCTTTTGTATTTGTGTGTGTGTGTGTGTGTGTGTGTGTGTGTAGGATCCACAGCTTATCTGTGACAATAGTGGATTGAAAAGACTAGTAAAACTCAATTTGTTGTTGTTGTTGAGTTTTTTTTCATTTGTTTTCATTGTCTTTGCTTGCTTGTTTTTCTCTAAATCCTCACAAAAAGAATCTTTCAACGATGAAGAATGAGGGCAAATATCAGAGAGAAGACATCTGGGGGATGACATCCTGATATAAACCTGCACAGATCTTGAATGCATTGTGAACCATTAAGATAGACACCAAGTAGCAGAGAAAAGGTTGGAAAGCAAAGCCCTCCTGGACATATCACCTGCAGGTGATTTATAGGACTAAAAGCTTCAATCAAGCTCTGTTGATCATTTGCCAAAAAGAAGAACAGAAGTTCTACAGAGATCTTTAATAAGGCCTTGTATGTTTTTGACATAATTGAAGGTTTTATATGTATACCATAATCAAATTTGGTTTCATGTGCAAAGCACCAGAAAAACATGTCATATTCTTACGTGAAAAGACTGTTATTAGATGCTACCTATGAGGTGACCCAGATATTGGACTGGCAAACTAAACAATAACTGTATTCAGCTATCACAACTGTACGCTGTGACTTAACTGTAAACACCAAAGAAACAAGTGGAGGATTTCAGAAAAAAAAAGAGAAATCATAAAAATAACAAGATGAAAATTCTGGGGTTAAAAACATTACATCTGTGTAATGTGCCTGCGACATGCACTGCTTTATATACATGAAAACGCTATCCACTGCACAAAGTAATGGATGCAGGAAAATATTTGAAGAAACGGTCACTTAACACCTCTGAAATTTAGTAGAGGTCATATTTATAGACTTAAATACCTGTGAGACTGGCCCCCTTCAAGAAAAGTGAAAAAGTGAAAATCTTACATAAGCATCGTGCCAAAACTGAATATAACCAAAGCTAAAACAAAACAAAACAAAACACCTCACCAAAAATAACAACAAAAACAAAACAATCTTAAAAGCAGCTGGAGAAAATAGAGATGTTCAGTAGAGGATTAAAAGAGTTGTTTTCTACTCCTCACCAGAGCAATCTAGGTCATAAGACAGGAGAACAATAGATTTAAAGAGCTGAAAGAAAAGCCAACTGTGACTACTGTGGACATTGAAAATCACCTTCGCGACAGAAGATGAAATAGAAATGTTCATAGATGAGGAAGAACTCACAATCTGTCACCAGTAAATCTGTTCCGAAGGAAATGTAAGTCAACGACGAAGTCCCACAGCCAGTGGAAAATGAGTCTGACCATAAACAGTAGCTTAGCAATGAAGAAACAGTAAAAATATTAAATGTCAGAGTTAACTCAAAAGACATTTGTTCCTTCCCTGCATTCTCTAAACATAAATAAATAGTTAATGTTTCATATTTGTGTGTGTGTGTGTGTGTGTGTGTGTGTGTGTGTGTGTGTAGACATCAGTGGAGTTCAGAGGACAATTTCTAGTATTTGGTTCTCTCTTTCCACCAGCTACTGAACTCTGGAGAGCAGGACAGAGGTAAGCATTTTCACCATGCTTAGCCCTATTGATGGTGTGCAAGCGATATTGAAAGCACAGATATTGAACACATAAGAGATTGTGAATGTGTGTGCGTGTGTGTGGTCATGCTGTGGAGAATGAGCAAAAGGAACCAAATGACCATGATACTTGTATTTTACTTGATATATTCAAATGTTACCTTTTATAAAGTTTTAGGGGAGAGTTATAAACATTGTTGCATCTGGAGCAACCACAGAAATTTCCTAATAGAATTAAACTTAAACAAATAGAATAAAATTAAATAAAAAGTACAAACAAAATTGTGGGAAATGTAATATTCACAAGAAACACAAAACTGACCCAAACCTCAGAAAACTAGGGAGAGATGAAAACATTTGAGGTCTAGGGAATTAGCTCACAATTAAAACAACTGTCTCTTAAGTTCAAAGTCCTGGATTTGAACCTATGTATCACAAAAATCACTCCTTAGCAATTTAAGCATTATCCACATAAGCATGCTGGGTGAAGACTAGGTCCATTTGGTTATAGTTTCAGGTCTGAGGTATCTCAAAACATTAACATCCACCAAATAAAAAAAATTATATAGATCCACATAAAAACTATGATTCTTTCTTAGTGAGTTCTTAGACGTATAAATAGAAAACATTAGTAAACCGTGTAGTCACGCTTACTCTTCGTCATCAGCTTGAGAGACTATAGTGTCACTTAGGAGACAAACTTCTGACAAGTTTGTGGAGGTGTTTCCAGAAAAGTTTAAGTAAAGAGGTAGCCCCCACCCTTAATGTGGGCAGCACCATTCCACAAGCTGGAGATTCATCCCTACAGGGCCTCAGAATACATAAAAGAAGAAAAAAGAAAAGAAAACAAAAAGCCAGTTAAGTATCAGTTTAGGCAGCCTCATGCTCCCATTACCACAGAGAGTGCCATTTTTTCCACACCTTTCCCTCTATGAGGAACTTAAACTGCCAGTCAAAGCATAACTTTCTTTCCTTAGATTGCTGTGTCATATATCGTTTCATTAGAATAAAAAAAAAGTAGCAATATAAGAAATTGGTCCATAAGATCCAGGTTCTTGTGATAAAATTGACCAGGAGTCTCTTAGGCCTTGGGAACTGATTGGAAGAGAAGTGTGGAAGAGATTAGAGCTACAGGGTAGAGGAACTCCAGAATGTTGTAAGCATAGTTCAAAGGGACACTGGAAGCTCAGAAACCCACAAAGTCTATAGACATGCAGACAGTGGAGGCCCAGCTCATGAGGACTAACAGGGACCCCATTGGGAACTGAGTGAATGGCTATTCACATTAGCTTCGGCACTTAACCTTACTGTCTACTTAGGCCCTGAAAATTTGAGTACAAAAGTAATGTACCAAGTAGTTTGTTAGAGTGCATTTTAACATGGGTTACCATCCAGGTTGTGGCATGGTTACATCTCATGGTTCTTAGGTAGATCCACCATGGCAGACAACTAAAGGAAGAGAAATAGGCAGCTTGGTGAAGAAAGAAATCTGAGTGAGTTTGGAATCGGAGAGAAGGAAGGTGATGGAAAAGCAGCTGTACTTCCTAAAGAGATGAACTCCATTAAAGAGAAACTAGTGCTCTATATATAGACAACTGGAAAGCTTCCCTGAGGGCAGGATCCCACTCACTGATGACTGTAAACTCCGAAAAGCAAAATCTGAAAGAAGATAGTCTGAATATAGAGAAAGGTACTCATGTGAATCCCTAGGGAGCAGAATGGCTTAGAGAATTTTTTTTTCTGGTCAGTGAGGTAAATTCACAGAAGTTACTACCACTGTGGTGGAAGTGGGGCACGGTATGTCTTGAGCTTGAAGGTAACCTTAGTACCATCATACACATGACACGACGTTTTAGGCATTCAAACATTCGACTGTAATGGAGCTATGGCAGAGTGCATGAATGTTCCAGAAGCTCCTGATGTCAAACAGTATGCCGCAGGATGGAATTCCATGCTCGATGACCTGAGGAGGACATTGCATGAAGGTGTGAAGGTGCAGCCTAAAAGGTATAACAGAGAACCTCAGGCTTTTGGAGACACTAGAACTGTGGCATTGCCCATCAGTGGAACTGCAGGCATAAGAAAGAGCTGGTCTAGGAGAGTATTTGTGTGTGGTAAAGGGACTGATGCTACTAGAGTTTGTTGGAATCCACGATGCTGCCAAGAGTCTCAGCTGCTGAACAAAGAGCTGAGGTCTGTGCTGTCTACCTTGTGGGGTTTCAGTCATAATTTGGCCCTTTTTTTTTCTTGTTATACTCACATTCCTTCCTTTTGGAACAGGAATGATAGCTTTCCGCAAATATTGCATATTGGAAATGCATAACTTGTTTTCTGATTTTATATGGGCTCCTGGATAAAAGATTGCCTTGACTCTCTGAAGAGACTTTTAGGCTTTTGAACAGTGTGAAGACTGTTGAAGACTATGGGAACTATTGTAGATGTATTAAATATATTTTTTTATCATGACACAAACATGAGACTTTAAGGGATAGAGTATATTGTTCTAGATTAGAGGGATTATACTTATAAATCAAATTAACAAGATGTGGATTTGTAATGAGTAATCTTATCAATATGACTGGCTTGAGAATCAACTTTTCGGTAAATTCTGTTATGATTCCCACATCCTATAATGAGCACAGTGGGTCATACAGTGGAAAATATCTTGGCCAAATTTACATTGGTTATTGGAATTAAGATCTGGAAAGAGAAGGCAAAAGTTTAAAGTCTCACAAAGCCACACATCATCCACATTCTCGGGTGTCAGTCAACACTGATACAATATGCACTGATTTCAGTCTTTTCTGCTTATTTCACAATGATTTTCTAATAGACTAGAACTTAGTAAATATCTGATGGACAAATAAAAGAAAACAATAAATATGTAAAGAAGTATGGAGTGAAAAAAATCAAAATAAAATTCCCCTCTTTTATGTTCCCAAGTAGATACATTATTCCTCACTTCTCAGGATACCAGAGACACATCACACAAAGCATATTTATTTCCATGTTTCAATTCACTACAAGAAAAACAATTTGGTCATCTAGGAATATGTACTATCTATGCCTGAAGATAATAAATATAAATGATTTTGTTTTGCTATTGATCAAAACTTAGAAGCAGTGACCAATTTGGAAATTTAATTATCTGTCTTTCTGTCAATAATTAGTTGATATAATTGCCTCCTTCTTGATTTAGGGAATTGCATTATTCATTCAGAATCCATCATTATGTACAGCTCCTGGGGGTATTGTTGATACTGAACAAGTATTGATAAGAAAAATTAAATGTGAAATTTTCTTTTTTTTTAAATAGAAGAAAATAAGAATTAATTCCAGTTAATATGATCTACATAAAGTTGAAGCATGCTCAGAGAAAATAGACTATTTGTGATAATTTCTCACATATAAAACCTAATGACTTGAGTTTAGATAACAGCTTAGACTTTATAGTAAACCCATAGCACACAGAAATGTACATGGACAGAGAAAATTAATCTGATATAATATTGAGATGTTGTTCCTACAAGCTTCCCTGACATAAACAGATCCTTATGAACAGCAACCAGAGACAATAAGAAGCTAAAATTCTGAAAAAAAAAAAAGCAGGAGGAAAGACAAAACATTAAAATCTTAAGTTTACAATCAGCAATCATCATATTAATTAGAAAAAGGTATTTGGCTATTTGAATAATTATTTTTATTTATTCTTGATACTATGGTGTGGCAAACTTATTTCTAATCCTGGTACTTATCTTGGCTATACACTGTTAACTATTGGGAATTTTTGTTATTTTCTTTGATTTCTTGTTAAATGAGCGTTATTTGGGTTTTTTTTTTTAATAGCCTCCTTCAGTGAGAAAATAGGCCTCTTGTAGTTGTCTTTGCCATCCATTTTACTGAGCAAAAATACTTAGGAAACATGTTTACATCTTTAGTCAGCATGTGCAGACATTTTTCCTTGTCATTGTTCTGCAAGCAACATAGTGTGACAATGATTTACATAAACATTTGAGTTACACTGGGTAGTATGAGCAGTCTGGAGACAATTCCATGTTTTAAATAAATTTACAGAAGACTTTACCACTGTAGTGAATGTTTACAGGCATTACCTCCCCTTGTCCTCATTCTGTATACAATATAGTATGACAATTATTGATATAGCTCTTCACAGGTGGTATTTGGATTGTAAGTAGGCTATAGATGATTTTATGATTTAAAGTGGAGAGGAAGATGTGTATCCATTATATGCAAATGCTGTGCTATTTATATAAGGAACATGAGCTTCTGCAGATTTTGGTATCCACAGGGCATCGTGGAATGAATCCTCCATGGATACCAAGGGAAGATTGTAATTTTCATTTTATTCTTTGTCATAATATTAATAGTAATATTTATAATGCTACATGGGAGTGTTTATAATGATATTTATAAAGATTTTAATAACATCACTGTATCTGATCTGTATTTCAAGACTGGTATAGAAATAGTTCATTTTAAGCACTTAGCTTTTGGTAAAAAAGTAGAAGAGAAATTTCCTTAATATCTCATGATACTGAGTCTTAGTGACAACTTCTAGTTCAAAAATAGTATTAATACAATGACCTAGTTGACTTATTCTTATCTTCTAAAAATCTTAAATTAATGAATTTGTAAGGTATTATTCTATTCTAAATTGTAAGTTATTTTATATTACTTTTAACGAATAGAATCTTGGTTACCTACATCTGTGGGTACAGAAAGCAGGTTTTTGCTCAGATTTTCTAAAAATTTAAATCAAAATTTTATGTAAATCACATATATTCTAACTTGTGACATGTTAACTAATTCCTTCTCAGTCTAAATGTCAAGTAGAAACAGTGATGTGTCAAACATACCTAGTCTTCTGTGTTGGAGAAAATTCAAATTAATATGTTCTCTATTAGGAGTTTACCACATTTCAGTGAGAAAATCTACTTCTGCAGCAATTAGGACAAATGGGAAGGTGAAATCCATAGCATCAAAGATTAATATTGGAAGAAAAGAGTTTCACAATTACTTTCAGGGTTTTGGAGGTCTGAGACTTCGATGGAACTTTCAGAATAAGCTGAAAATAGCTACCCAATTCTCAGCCTCACTCTACATATGTAACTCGTTGTGAAGCTAAAAGGGCAGAAGACTCAACCCAATATACCCACTCTTCTAAAAGTGGCTTTGAAGGAGTGTGATTGAGTAAGTATTATTGATGTGATCAAGACCATTCCTGTGGTCATGACTATCTACAAGGAGAATGGATCTCTCATGTTTATATAGTTTAAGTGTGTATCTATGTATTGGGGTGCACATGAGCATGCATATTATAACCCACCCTCTTTAGGTAGAGGTGTCTGTCTTCATAGATTTCCTGAATTCTAAAATTAAGCCATTAGAAACAGTGTTTTAACTAGCCAACAAGACAAGGCAATTCAGATTACCCCCCCCCCAAAAAAAAGAGGGAAAAATGTAATCTAAATTGCAATTAGCATTTTAAGAAGTGATGTAATGAAATATTTATAGTAACAAAGGCAATGAGCTTGTTTAGTGTCTTCAACTGTCACAGTGTCAATTGATGCTAACCTTAACATAGAGACAGTAGTAAGTTTAGAAAATCTCCCAAAAAAAATGAACAGTCTATTTAAAGTTATTAATCATTGATACCAATTCCCCTGTAGAGCACTCCTTGTCCCTGGGCAAATACAGTTAAAAGAGTGAAGCTGCCTCATGACCTTGGTCTTCTCTTACCTATTGGCTGAAAGTGGGTATGAAAACAGGTTGTATGCTTTATTTGGCCCCTTTCTTATGGTGGGAAGACACTACTACGAGGGATCTAGTGGAAAGGAATATCAAAAAAACAAAAACAAAAACAATCAAAAACAAAAACAAAAAACAAAAAAACAAAAAAACTGTATCCCCCATCTCCTTAAAAAAACTGATTCAAAACAAAAAACTCAAGGTCCTGAATGGCACAAGGAAGGTAAGGAAGTTAGAGGGACAAAGAATTTCCCAAGTGAGAAATCACTATCATTCCACATCAGACACTTCCAAGGTTGAAAACAGAAGAGAGCCATTACCTGCAAACACAAGCCTCCCTGTCCTCATAGCTAGGTTCGTGGCCTGAGTCTTTTTTTTTTTTTAGAGACAGGGCACCATTGACCCCTGTAGTTGGGAGCACTATGAGGACAACAAAAAAGTTTTTTTGTTTTTGTTTTATTTACTTAGCAGTGCTTAAGTCATCCCAGATCCAATGTGTCTTTGTTCTAGTGGGATTTTTTTTTTTTCATCTAAGTGTCTCAGTTTATGACAGCATCTTGAAGCACTTCAATGTTGCCTTCTTGTAAAGCTTGCCTCTTGAAATCAGGCATCACATTTAAATGTAGAAATTTCTCTTCAAAGCTGCTGGAACTTTCCCTAAGGTAAGATATTGCCTTTAAAATCCCAATCATTTTTAATTGGAGTAATCTAGTAGACCACATTAATGATTCGAATTCAAAGAAAGTAAAGGAAATTTGGGATACTTTTTAGTTAGTACTAATGACCTGATCTTTATACTCAGTGAATGATGCTTTCAAGCAGAACTTGATCTCAGGGTAGATTTCTGTTTTCATGAAAGCTATGAATAAATAGAATCTATGGTAGAAGGTATGGTCTCCATTGGTAGTTTGTTAAAATATCCATGGCTTTTTATACAATTATGATAGAAGTCAGCTGCTCTACCCCTTTAAAGTAAGGTGATATAATACATCTCCTATTTATAAATAGAACTTGAGTGGGAACAATATAGTGAACACTTTTAATGACAATATGTTGCTTTCCATAATTTCTTTGTTACTTGAAAATTGTTATGAACTCTGTTGTCCTAAAGGTTTTATGGACCGGGGTCCTAAGTGATTGCAGTGAACCCAGCTCTTCTGCCAAGAATCAAGAATGTACTGTGACTGTTCTGTTTAGTTGGCTGGACCTTTTTTTTATATATATTAAATCACATTGGAATATAGTTCATCCTGATTGATTGTAACACAAAGTTCCAATTCTTCTTCAGTAATCTAGCATCATGTTAACACTATTGGGGGAAAATCTACATAATACACACATGGCCAAGAAAAAGCAAATAAGTGACTTTTTAGATTTGACCAGTTTGTATCACACTGTATACAGAAATGTATATAAAGACTGCCAAGCTAGTGTAAAGTTTTTTTAGTTGATATTACAGAACCGATTTTTTTATCTTTGCGCCCCACTGTGCCTGGAGAGCACAATCTCCAGAGCTTTCAACAGCCAAATCATCATGATTCAATTATTAATCCACATGACACAAGGGGGATTTGATCACTTGGTTTAAAATAATCCTCTAACTCATTGGGAATATTATAGTCTTTCATTTGATCATACCTCTTAAGCAATCTAAGGTATCTATGTATATTTATCAACTGATTTACTGACAATATGATCTCATTAGCACAGAAGCTCTATGATTGGAGAGATGTGTTTACTCTGGTTCAAACCACCTAAAAAAATAATGACAAATATAAAATACTTTTATTGTCAATTTAGCTGGATTTTATAATCAGCTATTGCCAGAGGCCTTCTTGGGGAGAGGGTTAAGTCTCAAAGAGGATTGTGGAGTGGGAGGGGAGAGAGGATATGGGTGTGGTCTGAGAGTGAATCAGGATGGCTGTCAGCAGCCTTTAATTGAAAAATGATTACACCATTTATACTGTGTAGTTGCACATAAGATTAAATGGGAGACAAGGGGCGTATGAGCTGGGGTGTAACTGAGGTCAGGGATTGAAGAATGTAGCATTGCCCTTGACAATAGGCACTGGTCATAAGTTAATGGAAGGATAGTAAGTTTCTCTTGCTAGAGATAAGAATGACTGCTTCAGCAAGCAGGAACTTTCCTCAAGCTCCAAGGAAATGGAGACACTTATCCAAATGCCTGACCTTAGGAAAAGGACTTCTTCTGGGGAGCTGACACTATACTGCAATTTCTTGGTCATATTATATGGATGTGTTCCCCTCATATGCTCCCAAAAGGGAAGGTTCTGAAGTCTTCCCATTCTACCGTACCATTCTGATTTCTCTGTACTATTAACTGAACTGTTGCCCTTAATGGCCTCAAGCTTGGGATCTGAATTGTAGGCATTTCATCCTTAGGACCAGGTGTATCTAATAAATCTCTAATTTTCCTGTTCTTGGTATAATTAGGAGGGCACAATGGAATTCCTGGTTCTACAGTGGTGGGGATTTTTTCCCCCAAAGAATAATTTTGTTTAGAGAGGGTACCATTGTACACATTTTTATCCTTTACCAAAGCCACCACAAAATTTCCCAAAGGGAAAGGCATTAATATTGAGAATCATTAAAAATGAAAGTAAATGAGTACTGGAGAGGTGTGGGCTGCAGTGTTGAAATGCTGGAACTTTGTCAAGTAGCAATAGACACCATGCAGTCCTTGCCAAGCTATGCCACATACCCCTGGGGATATCTGTGAAATGGTTATTAGAGCTTGAACTGAAGAGGGAGAATCACTTCAAATGGCAAGGGAATTCCAGGCTGAAAGAAAAGAATAGAGTTGAGTAGTGGCATGAATCCTTGTCTCTTCTCTTACTGGAGACACAATGTGACCAGCTATTACATGCTTCTGCTGTCATGGCTTCCTCAGTATGATGAACTAAACCTGTGAATTATAAACTGAAATCATCTCTTCACTTTAACTTACTTTTGTCAGGGATTTTAGCACAGTAAAGAAAAATATTCACTAGTGTAGTGACCTCTTCCCTCTCCCCCCCCAAACACATACACAGACACAGACATAGACACACACAGACACACACACAGACACACACAGACACACACAGACACACACACACACACACACACACACACAGACACATTGTTTGAATGGGTAATTTAAGACTTCCATATTTAGCCAAACCAGAACAATAGCATACAGATTTGCTCCCATTCTCTAAACAACAGGAACAACCAAACTGAAGTATTTCAAAGAAAATATTCATTGGCGGTGGTTAGCACTGGACAGTCATCACTGAGTTGTAGGGGAATATAAGATAGGATTTATGAGTACTTCAACTTATCACCTGGAGAGTTTCTTGGCCATACGTTTGGGGAAATAAACTCTGATGGGAGCCATCAGTCTCTCTGTGTTGACACAATAGAAGTTGGGCTTTGATGAGGTGAAACCATTTCAATTTGACAGCATAGACTGTGGAAGAGAGAAGACTACAAAGTGAGAATACTTTGAAAGTCATCACATGGTCCCAGTTAGTTTTCACCGAAGGGCTGATTAGATAAGGGGAGGAAGAATTTGCTAGACAGAATCTAGAAAAGGATCAAAGTGAATAATCCAATAGCTCACAGAAAGGCAGGATGCTTTCTGTTTCTCCAACTGGAGTTGGGAAAACATTAAAATAGAGAACATATACAGTAGAGTGTGCACAGAGGCATGGCTTCCTTGTTGGGGAAAATGAATCTTAGACCTCAGGCTCCCTTTCTCTTCCTAACAATACTTCAAACTGCTTCTTTTTTTTTTTTTTTTTTTTTTTTTTTTTTTTTTTTTTGGTTTTTCAAGACATGGTTTCTCTGTGTAGTTTTTGGTGCCTGACCTGGATCTCACTCTGTAGACCAGGCTGGCTTCAAACTCACAGAGATCCACCTGGCTCTGCCTCCCGAATGCCAGGATTAAGGGGGAGCACCACTACTGCCCGGCTCAAACTGTAGATTCCCAAGCATATTAGTAATCATTTTTGAGGACCAGAGTTCAATAAAATAGATCAAAATTCTTGTCAAACAATAAGCATTGCCAGGAATCCATGAAAATAGTAATTTATGACCCACTGTGAGTGGGAGTCATAAATCAACTGAAGCCAGCCTAGAAATAATGCAGATGAAAGACCAAGCAAGCAGGCAGGGATAGCAAAATATATACTATGACTGAATTCCTTGCTTCTAAGAAAGAAGATAAAAACAGAGCATATTATGGGACAGTAAAGCTAGACTGAAAATATCCAAAACATATTGCCATAGATGCAATACAGAGACATAGGACCATAATATTTGAGGTTTTAAACAAAAATATAGGCAGAGTTGACATTTGACTCTATCAAAAAAAAAAAGAGCATACTTGAAGATTTGTAAAATGAAAATTCCATAAAATGAAACATAGAGGAAAAAAGATTAGAAAAAAAAGAACAGATTTTCAGTGGGAGGGGCACCAAAGAAGACTAAACTGAAGAATAATGTAAAATATTAATGCTTTAAATGCTGCTAATTTTCATGAAAATCATAAACTCATAGATTAACAATATAAGTATGCAAAAAACAAACGTACACATTGATCAAATTATATAAAATAATTTTGAAACCATAGATAAATCAAGGAAAATGCAAGTTAAACAGAAGAATTAACAAAGGTATATAAACTTGTGCCTTTTAGCAAAAACCTATCATCTTACTACTTAGGAGGCTCATGATTTCCAGCTAGCCTATACTACATGGCAAGTTCAGATCAGCCTGAGCTACATAATGAAAGCCTGTCTCTAAGAAAAGTAAAGAAATTAAAAATTAAAATGAGATCAATGAAATCAAACCAAACACAGAGACCTCTTCAAAGAAATCAATAAAGTTGATCAATCTCCAGCTAGACTTTAAAAAAGAATGCAAGTGGTCAGGGTTGGGGATAGCATCATATAGATGTTAAAGGAGTAGAGTGATTATGAATTGCTGAACAAATGATGAAGTATTAATTTTACTTCACCACAGTCAGCTTACTGACCACTGCAAGTTCACTCAGAAGCACATGTTCAAAGGAGTAAATGTGAAACAAGATATTCTATATCTCTAAATTGAGTTGTATAGTGCCATATTTTCATCAGTAACATCCAAGACTAATCTAGTATCTGCAGTTTTGGGTAAATGGGTTAAGCTTTCTCTAGGAAACAAATAAATTACAAAAGTTAGTTTAAAAAATCAATATTATAAAAAATTCACATTGTGCATAAAACAATAAGTAATAAATATTACATGATGAAGAATAAAATAAGTATTTTTTGATTAGTGAGTAGAATTCATTATAAAAATCCAGGTCCAAAGCTCAGGGGAAAAAGGAGTTTAGTATTTATGCTACAATTTCCTAAGTTTGTGACTTATGTTATAAATAACTGGGCTAAATAATTCTAGACATATGATGGTGTCGAATTCTCAGCAACTTGCTAAAACACTTTGAATAAAAGACCCAAGTTACACCGAAGCTGTGAATAATGAAAACTCCAAAAGATGAACTAGTGGGGTTTGACTGTTTAGCAAACTAAGAGTCTTCTGCCCAGTGGGTTAGGCGGCAACTCAGACTAGGAAACCATTACCGAGTGGTTGGCATGTAGAGAACGAATTTTACAGCCAGCCATGGAGGACCAATATCAAGCCCCATTTGCATTCTCCTGTCCTTTTTGTATATCACACGACACAGGGAGCGAACAGAAGCAAAGTAGCATGCTGTAGGTAAAGTGAGTTTAAAAGAAAATCTGAAGTTGAAACTGTCATGTGGGAATTCTGAGAATATTATATTGACTGGGATAGGATCCATTTATAATCAGTATTGAGTCCCCAAAGTAAAACGTGTTAAGGTGACTCATATATCTACTGTCCACCCTAGATTGGATCATTTTCCTGCAGAAATTCTGAATTTTAGGATAACAAGAATATAAGTGTCTAGGGTATGTAGGGTTGTCCTTAATTCAAACATGCTGCTCATAAAGTTCTCAATTGTTTGCCCACCTTTTAAAACTGAAGCATCCTAATACTGACATCTAAAAGAGAGGCCTGCTTTCATAGGTAGAGAGAAGAAAGGCCCCCTTGGAAAGGCCATCTCCTTTGGAATTGTCTACTTCTATTATTACATGCATTTCAGTTTATAGCTAGGGAACCATTACGAAACTAAGAATGATATAGAAGATAATCTTTAAAAATCAACTTTGTTGGCAAAGGAATTTTTGCTTAGCTGTACTATACAAAGTTTTCCAACAATAGTACAACTTGACACACTCACTGAAGAACACTGGGTACATCACCAAGCATTCAAATTATATGACCTAAACTTTTTATCTAGTACACGTGTTTTTGAGACTCTGTGGGATATCAGATGTAATTGACACTCTGTGACCACGATTTTAGTTTTGTTTCTCCTCGCTAAGTGACTTACAAGATAGATAATAACTCCTCAATGATCAATAGCAAAAAGTTTAACCTTTAGACTTTTTAATTGATATCTAAGTTGTAGTGATAATCTGCCATGTTTTGTCTTGGAACTAATTACTTATGATCATTTATGAACTGTACCAATTTCTTGTACAGTTCATAAAAAAATTCTTGTACAGGAATTTTCACCTATGTCATAGCTCAAGCAGTCCACTATAGAAGGAACAGTTTAAAGGGAATAAATAAATTTATTTCAGTTTCGGAGAATAATTAAGTTCACATTCAAGTTGTCACTAGATAGTCTGGCCCTGGTAAGGGTCCTCATCCTTTTTTGTAGATGGACCCCTACTTACCACATCCTCATATAGAAAACAGATATCATCTCCTCCTAGTTTCTTCTTTGGAATCACACTCATGAGGGAAACATCATGACTCCTGAAGGAAAAAAAAATAGATATTTCCTCATACATCATAAAGTTCCCACTTGAGTGCTCTATAATGAATGATAATTTAGGTGGAGAAAATCATATTGACTTTATTAAAATAACTTTCGTGAGACATGGGAAACTTCAGAAACAAAGATTCAACAGAAAATATCTGTATTTTTATGAGCAGAAGTGTCAAATAATAGAAGGGGATCAGAGAAAGTTTGGATCAATGCTAATGAACTGGGAAAAACTGGCCAGGTCCTGTTTGTTCAGATTCTTCTGGCCGTGTCTGTGCCTTCAAGAAAGAAAAAGAAAAAAAAAAAAACAACTGTGCATTTTTGGAGACTGGAAAGATAGCTCAGTGGTCAAGAGCAGATACTGCTCTTGTAGTGGACCTGAGTTGATTTCTGAGCATCTATCACAGGCAGTGCATCATTGCCTGTAACTCTAGCTCCAAGCAAACTGACATCCCTTTGTACTCCTCATATACAGACATACACATAAATAAATAATCATAAAAATGTTTAAAAACAAAATAAAGGAAAAACGCTTGTGCATTCCCTCCAGGGTTCTAGGAATGAAGGCTTTGAGCAAAGTCAGCTAGGTATTAGTCCCTGTTTGTGGGACGAAGGGGACCCAGGAATGTAAGAGTGACTTGTCTGTTTCCACAGTTTGCTTAAACATCAAAGCATCATTCTGGGAGGTAGCTCTTCCTGGATCCCATCGCTGTAACTCCACATGTTATCTCATTGGGAATTAGGGTGTCCACTTTAGTGGATTGCAGACCTTGTCTTGTTAAGGAGCAGTACTTTGAGGCTTGGTGACACTACTGACTTCAAAGCAAGTCTCAAACTAGGAAGCAGTGCACGGCCACTAAATTGTCTTTCTAAACACATACTCTATTTGAGTCCAGATGTCAGGCAATCAAGAAAGTGAAATTTTCCCCCACATTAGTCTTGAAATACACAGATGAATGCAAGCATGCATATATAAATACACATGTAGGGAACTACCAAATGTTATATAACTATAGCCTTACAAAAATAAGATTGAAACAGCTATTTATAAGAATACATTAAACACACACACACACACACACACACCTTTCAGCACCAAAAGGCTTGACTGATTGATTGATGTCACTTGATGGTCTATGTAGGCAGAACTACTACAGTGAGTCAGTACTATATCTACTTTATTCATCAACACACGTGATACTTTTATATCATAGGCTGTGTCAGTAAATACATCAAGCATACAGTAAATGTTGATTTATTCCAGCCTTTATATAACTTTATTTAGGTATAGATGTCCTCCGAAAAAATGATGTCAAAATGGCCTCTCCTTTATCACAAATAAAGTGATAGAGAGGCACACGGCTTACTGGAAATTATCTTAAAGGAAGGTAACCGATATGCCAACCTCAATCTGTGTCAGTTCTAAAGGCCAAGCTTTCAACACCATGCTTTATTGACATATGGACCAATTTGTGCTATGAGGCAGTAGGTTTTGATTAGTCACATTTAGCTAAATAAAGGCTAAAGTGATTCGTAGATTTTTTTTTTTAAGCTGTCAAATAGTATGTAGAGGAAGTCAAGTGGTAACTTGGTGGCAGGGCTCAGCTTAACATACAGAAGATCCAGGGTTCAATCCTCAGCACAAAATAAACTTTAAAAAGAAAAAAAAATAATAACAGAATTGGGTAACAACCAAAAGTTTTGCATGTTTTTGATTATGTATTTATTAATATTGTATATCTCAGTAATAGTAGACAGTGATATTATCGTGGACAATAATAATTTTTTAAAACTGATGTTTATGAACTTGATCAAGATCAAACAGGATTATTGCTTTAAATTTGCAATCTTAAACCACCTAACTTGTTTTATCCCACAATCTGTCCTGTGTCTTCATCTCATATCTGCTGTATCTGTAAGGCAATATTGAATTCTGTATTTCATAGCATACAAAGTCATCAGAGATAAAAAAAAAAAAATCCCAATCTTGAACCTGAGACTGGAACAGGAACAGAGTGGGAGAACAAGGAAAGAGATACCATGATAAATGAAAGCATCATGGGAATAGGGAGAAGCAGAGTGCTAGGGAGGTTCCCAGGAATCCACAAAGATGACTCCACCATAGCCTACTGGCAATGGTCGAGAGGGTGCCTGAGCTGACGTACTCTGGTGATCCGATGGCTGAATACCCTAACTGTCATCATAGAACCTTCATCCAGTGACTGATGGAAGCAGGGGCAGAGATCCATGGCAGGGTCCCAGGTGGAGCTCCAGGAGTCTAATTGACGAGAGAGAGAGAAGGGATTCTACAAGCAAGAGATATCGAGAGCATGATTGGACAAAGTACAGAGACAACTAGCCAAACTAGTGGAAACACATGAACTGTGATCCAATAGCTGAGAAGCCCCCATGGTACTGGACAAGGCCCTCTGGATAAGTGAGACAGTTGTTTAGCTCGAACTGTTTAGGGGGCCCCCAGGCAGTGGGATTAGAACCTGTCCCTAGTGCATGAGCCAGCTTTTTGGAGCCTAGTGTCTATGGTGAGACACTTTGCACAGCCTTGGTGCAGGAAGGAGGGGCTTGAACCTGCCTCAACTGAATGTACCAGGCTCTGCTGACTCCCCATGGGAGACCTTGCCTTGGAGGAGGTGGGAATGTGGGATGGGTTGGGGGGAAGGCTGGGAGGTGGGAGGAGGGAGGACAGGGGAATCTGTGTTTGATATGTAAAATAAATAGATAAACCTCTTAATAAAAAAAAAAGAAAAAAATCCCAATCTTAGTGGTGAAGGATTTCTTGTAATATTAGTGATAGGTGTGAACCATGTGGAATGGTGATTGGAAGGAAATACTTGGAAAACTATACATGTCAGGTTGTTCTCTGGGTACCTTTTCTCTTTAAATTTTATAGAACTTCAATATTTCAAATTAATGCCATCCATTTTATTAAAACCTGTGTTTACTTAATCAAATTAATGTTTGCAGTTCTGGGTGGCATTCTTTTGCCTGCCTCCTATTTTGTGACATCTGCTGGCCATACCCAGTATTACAAAGCTCCATAATTCACTTTTTCCAATTGTGCAATTCTTTTCCAGAAATACCATTTTAATTGAACTGGAGGAATTCAGTGAGTATTCTTGACTAAAGAAGAGGTATTGTAATGTGAGTCTCAACCTTGAAAGAGAAAAACGGAGTCCAGCATTTAGGGATTCTTCATTTAGCATATTAGACATATATTAACTTTCATGTTTTTGGTACTAAAAGGGATACAGCATCACCTAGCCACTCAAATATTCTCTATAACTTAATAATGATAATAATAATAATAATAATAATAATAATAATAATAATAATAATACACTAACATGAATCTGCAGAGGTAAAGTTTAAATTCACATTTGAAATGAATGAACTTTGGGTTTCAGCACACATTGGACCAGGTTAGGAAGAAGAAGGCATGAGCAAACTTTTTGTATCCCCAGAAATCCATTTGTCCACTGTCCCATCAGTCAAATTCAGATACTTGTTGCCAGCTCTAAGATTTATAGGCTAAAGCTGGTTTTTGAAATTGCTTTGTATTTCCACTTAACAGCTAGGGCAGCAGCATGTTAAAAATCTGCCATGGTCTCCTTAGAGCCTATTTATAAAGCTAATTTGTCTCCCTGGACATTTTTTTTTTCCTCCACCTCGTTCAAATACCAGCTCCAGGCTTCTAAACCATTAACCCCCCTTCTTCATCCCAAGCAAAATACTGTCAGAGACAATGGATGCAGGACAGTGACGATTCTGATGATAGAGTCCTCCCCAGCAGAATGCAAGCCATCTCTCCTGCTGGCGGGCGATGGATTCGCTGCCCTCCCTGCAGACAAGCAGGCACACACACACACAGAGCCCTGGGAAGTCCACATTTACTGTACTGCGTGCCTGCCGACTGCCTTGAAGAAACTGTAGCTAACCACCTTATTAGTATTCTTGCCTCCACTGTGTCTCACTTGCAGCATCAGAGCGCTGAGCAAAATGCAGTAGAGCAGGGACAGACACGGCTCTGGCAATCATCTCAATGCAGGCTGCCGAGTGTTGGGGGTGGGGGCATGCAGCGCATCAAGATTAATAACCTTGCCATAATCCGGGGCACCGTGCAAGCAGACACCTCTGCTGATTGACTCGCTCCTGGCTTGATACATCTGCCTGGGGGAGAGGAATCCGGAATCTAGTTCTCACCCCCACCCCCCTGATTTTGGATGTTCTTTTGATTCTCCACAGACCTGGGAAGGTAACCGCAAGCCATACCATCTGCAGCTCACAGCACCTCTTGGAGGTTACTACTGACAGTTTTCATTACACGGGCTTCTGTGAGTGCTTATGTGTTTTTATGTGTTCCTGCGTGTGGGTGCCTGCTTTCTCGTGAAAGAGATTGTGTGAGTGTCCGTCCTGTGTGTGTGGGTTTGTGTGACAACCAAAGCAGGTATAACGTACAAGAGGAGATCTCAACAGCGTGAAAATAATCTCCAGGCACTGGGACTCCCAATCTGTAGTCCCCCACCTCTCACCGCCCCTTCTCTGCCCTACTCCCCGGGCTCCTTTCGTCTTTGATGAGTTTTTGGGTTACTTTTTGGCGGAGTCTCTTGGACACGTTCTTGCCATTGCTGGTGGATCAAATAAATGGAACCTTTGAAAGTTGATTTTTTTTTTCTTATGTGACAAACACGCACACACACACATAGAGAGAGAGAGAAGAGGAAAGGAAATTAGAGTGGTGTATGACCAGCTAGAGGATTTAAAATTTTCCCTGGTGAACTTGGAGGATCCATTGAGAAGGTAAGTCACCAGACTACTTAGCTCTGGTACCTTCTTTTCTTACAATGTTTATGTTTTCCGGCTTGTTTTCAGAATTCCATATGCAGTTTTCCTAAGCGCGCACTTTCAGATTGTAATGCAGAGAGGAACCAGTGTGTGGCATTTGGGGTTATTCTCATGCCAAGGAGGTTATTTCCATTTCCATTTGTATGATTACCCCCCCTCGCCTTACCATTTTCTTAATGTTTTCATGGTGAATTCTGAATATATGAAATCTGCAAATTTATGATAAAAATAAAAAGTCCAGCGTCCTTTGAAATAAATCTCTAGAATTCAGGGGAAAACCATTCAGGTTAGCTGCTGGCAGAAGTACTGAGACCGAAGCCAAACTGAACCTACTCAGAGACTGGCATGGGATGGCAGTGGGGGTGTAATCCAGACCTATGATAATTTAAAAGTAGACCCCCTGCAGATTTCTTTTCAAGAATGGTTCTCTCTGCACTGGGGAGTAGTGTTGTGCCTCCGCAGCTCTTACTAGGAGCAAATGAGAACAAAGTGGGGATTGTTTCTGTTGTCAGCCTCACTTTTGGACTGACTTTCTTCCTATGGCATCTCATTAACCCTTTTGAACACAGTGTCCCCTGCTTAGGACTAGTGGTGTCTGTTATTTTGGAACATTTTCTCACCCAATGCAGTCCCTAGAGAAGGGAGTGCGGTCGCAAATTGCTCTTAATTGTGTATTCTTGGCTGTAAAATCAAGCAGCATCAGAATTCATGTGACCCGTCAAACGTCTTGCTGGACTCAGTCTCCTCAGTGTTCCCTGGTGGTTGGTTACCTGGGCCTTACATCTGCCCCTCTTTTCCTTAAAACTGCAATGCTGGTAACATTTTACCTTTTTTGATCTCTAGAAAGAAAAATACTCTTTCACTGTAACAGCGTCTGCATCTCTGTATTTGTGAATATATTTATCCCTGAATTGGCACCCAGCTTCTACCAAGTAGGGAAAACTACTTGTAAATAGATTTCTAAAATGCTGAAATCCCCAAGTGAAAGCTCTAGAAGGTTAGTCCTCCTCAGGGAATGTCTATGGTGGTGTATCTGAAGTGGAGTGGTAACGTTCCATGGGCTGTGAGCCAACTCTAAGGACTGTTGTGATCATGTTCATGGCAGAGATGACAAATATGCTAACCAGGTAGAGGAGGACACACCTAGCTGCTTCTTTCCAACTACTGATGACTATATTTAGCTAAAAGATGCTAATTGCAGCATAGAAGATTTATTCAGACATGACTGATTGAGTCAAAGATTTATAAGTGCATCCAAGTTTGGAGATGTCAGACCTCACACTCCAACCACTAATATTTTTTCTTCTTTCCCCAAAGGGGAATTACCGAAAGAGCAAAGAAACAAAATGTAAAGATAAGGTTATCTAATGACTCTTGCACAGGAATGTTGGAGGAGCCTGACTGCAGCTGCTGAGCTGCTCCCTGCCCCCAGCTGGTCCTGTGACTGACACTCCACACAGTACCTGATGGACAGACTGTGGGGAAACTCTGAGATACACATCACGATATATTCTTCTTGCTGGCTATTTTTTAACTGGTGTATGTTTTCCTAGATTTCAGCTATTGATTCATTAGTTAAAAAAAAAGGAGCATTTTCTTTTCTTCTTCTTTTCTTTTTCTTTTTTAAATTGGCTGGAGCATAGTAGCAGTCATAAATAGAATTTCAGTTGTTTTTTTTTTTTTTTTTTTTTTTTAAAGGAGAGAATGAGATAAGGATCATGAAACCTAAAGGCAGAGATAGATACATAAATAGGAAACACAAAGTTTAAGAAGGGAAGTACAGGTAGCTCCAGATGCCAGCAGTTCACAGCAGGCCATCAGAGGCCTCACAGACTGACTGTGAAGATACTGATTATTCCCTTCCTTCTTACCTGCTTATTCACCTGAAGCTTCTGGTAACTAGTCCTAGGGAGAGTGGACAGTGGTTTAGGTCATCTATTTGATATTAGAACTGTTTGGAATAAAGAGAAGCCATTCTGGAAGCTGGCAACTGGTGCCGCTTTTCTTAGAGACTGTTTAACTTTAACTGCCCCTGATCCATTCACATTCTCATGCAGTATTAATGTGTATTCAGACTGCTGGTGCTGGGAAATTAATTGCATAGATTAATTCTCAACACTATCTGAAAACAAAAGGATACTATTTTATCTTTTATTTATTTGAGATTTAATGATTGTAATGAGAGAAACTTCTAGCAATTGTAACACTTACATTATCAGTTACTTTAGGTTAATAATAGCAGTGAAGTACCAGCCAACCCAGAAGGTTCTGACTTGTCTCATACAAAGTGTAAAGCAAAGCCATTGCATCTCAAGGGCTCCAGATGCTGTTTGTGCAAAGGTAACTATGCATCACTATGTTTAGCTCAGGTGTAGCAAGGGTAAATAGTTTCTGCCTAGACTTGACTCCAGGGTCCATGGCAGACTTTCTTGAACCTTGTTTTTTTTTTTTTTTTTTTTTTTTAGTAGAGAGTATTTTGAGCTTTAACAGGCTTGGTTTTCTTGCCCAGTGAATTCAAAAGCAAAAAGCAAGGATGGGGAGGGGTGGGAACTTCCATTTCATTAGGGGTAGTATGTCAGAGTAGCCAATGAAGACAATGATGTTCCTTCAAAGAACTAGATGCAAGGTTATTTTTAAAGAATGAATTGATAAAGGGCTGCTTTGAATTTATTGGAGAGAATAAGGGAACTTCCATTTCCTCCTCCGTTTAGTTCCAGTCAGTGGGAAGGCCTTTCTCTGGCTCTTTGCTCAACTCAGCCAACCAGACCCAACACTCTCCAGTGTGTTTCTATGCTTTTAATTCCCAAGACACTTAACACATGAATAGTTCCTTCCCTCTCAAACAGACAGAGCTGACAGCTGGAGAGTTAGCTACTGAGATCCTTTAAAGGAATCCAGGAAGACTGTCCAGTCAGTTCAGGAAGAGAAAGAACTCCTAGCTCCCTGGCTCTAGCAGTGAAGACAAATCAAGCATCCTGAACTTGAAATTTCGATTGCTGAGTCATTACTACAGCTTGCAGCTGCGTCATATCTTAGGCTGATGCAAACAATGGTGACTGCAACAGGGTCAGAGCTTCTACCTACAGAAGGAAATGCAAAGTCTTGGGATGAAATAAGTATTCTATAGTAACAGATGTATTATATGCCCTTGCTCTTGGCCCCTGCTCTTGTTCCCGACTACTTAAAAACAAGTTCTCTGGGACCTCCATTATTACAAAATAAAAGATGATTAACTGTTACATAAATTGAATAGGGAGTCTGAAGTTTGCAACAGACTAAATAAACCCATTCAGTTATCTGTATTGCGTTTGGGACCAGATAGCCATCAACTAAATATGGCATGGTGGAGGCTTAGGTTACAATGAGGAGATGGTAAACTCTGGGTTGCGATCAGAGGATATCAGTCAGGCATTGACAGTCTAGGCTGTTTATTGAGTAGAAAGATCCTCTAATGTAGTTTGGAAATACAATATATTTGTCTGATGCAATTTCAAATGAAATTAATTAAACAAGATGTGTTTTCTCTGTGATCAATTATTACAATTTTTTTTGCTATAGTTTAGTTGTTTTTCCAAGTGTTAACTTTACCTCCTTTTGGTAATTTCTTGGTAGATTCTTAGGGGTGTGTGTGTGTGTGTGTGTGTGTGTGTGTGTGTGTGTGTGTGTATGTGTGCATGTATATATGTTTGTGTATATGTATATGTGTACATGCACATACATGTGTGTATAAATTGTTAAGTGACTGGTCATGCTATAGAAGCCATAACACTAGATTCATGAAAAATAGAAAACTGTGTGATGATCACTGGTACTGAATTTCTAGAAATGACTATAAAATGATGAAAAGAAGAAAGGGAGGAAGGAAGGAAGGAAAGAAGGAAGGAAGGAAGGAAGGAAGAAAGGAAGGAAGAGCAAGAGGAACGGACGAAACAAGTCAAAGAAAGACACTGGGGCATTCTAACCTTCTTGGCAAGGATACACAGGCCATTACTGAGTTTGTAAGCTCCCAAAACTCTAGTCCATAATAAAACTGTTCACTAGAATTTTAATGACATTTGGAAACTGCATAAATAAAATATTTATCTATAATAACAGACAGGTCTTAATGAGAACAAGCATCATCGCACCAAATTGCATTTATGAGATAGACTAGGATTATAAGGCAGCGATGAAGACAATGATAACCATATTAGCTTTGTAGTTTATCTCAGAGCCTCAGTTTCCTATTCTGTAAAACAGGAGCAGTCAATTATAAAGATTTCTGTGATGAGTGAATAAAAGATGTCTATAAGACAATTAGTAAAACCTTTTGTATGAAATAAGATCTATGTTGGTAGCTCACAAATATTTTTTCATCTATCCTAATCTAGTTTAAAGAAGAGAAAGACCAACCTAACTCAGGATATTTTTATGCTTATTCAGAGAGCTAAAGTGGCAAACATAACTTGAGAGTTAGGTAAAACTGGAGAGATGAAGCTACATTTCTTTAAGTTAGCATGAAGGTTTTATCAGATCATCTCAGAGCAGCCTAAGCACTTCCAAATGTTGTTGTATTTATGCTTACAACTTTCAAAACGATTCGGAATGTAAGTAGAATCATGTGCGTCCATCCATATGTGATTACAGAAACAATTCAAATGTCAGCAAGTGGTGTTAACATTGCTCTTTATCTACTGTCTCCTTTCATTCACAAACAACGAAAGGGTATCTATTTATTATGTAGCTAGATGGCAGGTATCGCTACTGTGGTCACTGCTGTGAAAAGTACGGAAGGTCTCTCTTCATTTCTCTTTGCTGCAATTCCAGCATTTAGATGTAGCATGCTGCAGTCTTAGGACTGCTCCTTAGAATTATGACTTGATAGTTAAACAGAATTAAGTTTCCTCTTCTAGCATCTGACCCATATGGAGCTATGTCATTGTATACGACCTTTATTTAGTTCAAGAACATATTGCTAAAGATGTAAAAAGCCTTGTTCCTATTAATGTAGCTAGCTGAGCTGTCAGCGATGAGGCCAATTCTGCTTTGCTAACTCTGCACGGCTGGTACCACTTGACCCAGGTATTTCTGTTCTGCCTAGTCAGCCTTTTCCTGTACATGAAGAGAGCTGGGCTTTGCCCTTCAAAATGTGGACTCTTACTATCCAATAATGAATGGACTCTGCCTTATGATTTGCATGGAACAAAGACCAAATTCAAACTCCCAGCATTTAAAAATCCTTTTCACATAATCCAGGTCTAGAGCAGCAAAATAGGGAGAAAGGATGTCAGTGATTCACACACATACTCATACTGCAACTCTAAGTGCCACAATCTGAGGATGGAACTAAAAAAATCTTCTCCACAATATACTGTAGATTATATTGACAGCACATATCAAGCTAGTGCAGTAAGTTACAATTTTTACAAATAAGCAATGGTTGTATTCTGCATGCCAGACATGTTAGGCTACGTAGGTACTCTCTTAAAATATTAGTAATTTGGGGGCCAGGGCAAAGTATCAGGAGTTCAGAGAACTTGCTGATCTTACAGGGGACGAGGGTTTGATTTCCAGCACCTACATGGTGCCTCACAATCATTTGGAAACCCAGTTTCAGAGGATCTGATGCCCTCTTCTGATCTCTCTGTTAGTAGGCATGCAGATGGTACTCACACATATGCAAAACACTCAAACACAATTGTCTGTTCACAGACAGTGAGAGGGTATATATTTATTAGGTAGCTAGTTGGCAGGTACCGCCACTGTGGTCACTGCTAAGAAGTATGGAAGGTCTCTCTTATTTCTCTTTGCTGCAATACCAGCATTTAGATGTGGCATAAAATAGAGATAAATAAATATTTAAAAATTAATGAGGTAACTACTTTTCTCAGTACATGAAGTAAAAAGAGGTTAAATTTTTGCCCCAAATATTAACTCATTTCAAAACTCATATCTATTCTTTTACATCATGTTTTTTTCTTCATATATATGACATAATTGTTTCTAAGAGCTCTGAGAATGTTTTCTCTTTGAACCAGTTAATATCTGTTATAGTACATCATTAGTGTTATATATTTTACGGTATTTAGAAGAGTCTAGAGCACAAGTCGGGTGTCTTTTTTTATGATTACCTTAGTCTTATTGGAATGGTTGGTGTCAGATGGGGTAATATACTTCAATTGAAAGTTTGGAGGCCTTGGTAGAATGTACATTATGGGCTGTTTCACTACGTGTACCCACTTTTTAGTGATGTCACTTTGGGTAGATTAGTTTTATATCTCTACTTCAGCACCTTGATTTGCAGAAATGTTGTAAAATGACTAGGAAAATCTATTCTTATGAAGCAGTGAGAACAGAGATGGGAATGGGATTCGTGCTCATTAAAAATGATTTCATTATGATACTGATGACCATCATTTAATTATAATCATCACTAATAGTAGTTATGATATTCTGAGAATTTTAGTTTATATAACTTTTTTTTGTACATTGAAGGTATTAAAACAGTTATCTGACATGAATGAACAAACTACTAAGTGTGATTGTCTGTCTGACATACAGACATGAAAGGCATGAAGAAATTGTGATTTTAGAACTCCCAGACTGGCTATACAAAGGAGGGGAAAAAATCACATTCTAGAAACTTCTGTATGCTTGTATATGTGTGTACACTCCTGTGTGTATGGATGCACAAGCCTGTGTATGTGAGTGCATGTGAAGGTTAGAACAGCCTTGAGTCTCATTCCTCAGGTGTAGTTCACCTTTTCTAGAGGCTCAGCCTTTCACTGTCCTGGAACTCACCACGTGGACTGTGGACTGGACTGGCTGGTCAGCAAGCCTCAGCTTCACTCTGTTTTGCCTCCCTAGCAGTGGCATCATAAGTGCACCACCATGCCTGGGAATTTATAGATGAGTTTTTGAGAGTGAGTTCAGAACTTCATGCCTTATAAGGCAAGCACTTTATCCTGCTGACAGAACCATCTTCTCATCTGGAGAAGTCTTCTAGTTAAAGATAAGAGATAGCAATCTTCCTTTGACCTACTTGTGTCAAAGAAAATATGGAAATTTCATTGCTAATTTATCATCCCTGAACAAAATTTATCTAGATTTTTGGATATAATGAAAATATTCAGTTACATTTCTATGTCATTGTTTTAGCTATACCTTTATATTTATGTAAATATGTATGTGAAAAACAACTTAGCTTTTCAATGTTTGGTAATAAACTACTCAGTGATGACAGGTTTCAGTAATTTACACAAGACTTTTTATCTACACAGGTATGTTTTATGTGTCAGGTCATAGAAGCAAAGATGGAATCGACACATAATCTTCACAGTACATTTGTCAACAATTGCTTAAAATAAAACCTGTGATCATACATATTGCGAATCTAGACAGTCAATATACAAGATATACTTAAGTAAAACAGATTTTCTACACATACAAAGATAATGTTTGAATAAAGAGTAAAAAATGTAAAGGACAAACTTTTTGAATGGGTATCCTAATAAAGCAAAATCTTTTGCTGCAAACCTAGTAGCAAGCAAATGGATTTTCTGATTTCTGCCTGGTGTAGATGTTGTATGTCATGACCATAAGCAATTTGGAATACAGAATTACAGGAGGGCAGAACCGAGTACTTCCTTCTTTAAAGTGAAACCATGTTTACATGGTCTGGTTAGGATCTTTCATCTACTAAGGAACCTGGACTATTGGGAAGCATTGAGCATCTTACTAGTAAATCCATTTTGACCCCAGTGTTGAAGAGAACACATGAGAATAGATCTGAAATGTCAACAGGTCCACTTGGCTACCAGAACTTTCCTGAAATAGGACCTGTCCAAGAAGTTCTTTATGTTTCCTTCCGATTGATGCTACATCTCCTGCATTCTTTTTCATTTTCTTGATCCTCATGTTCCTCCTTGCCTCCCTCTTCTGCATGTCTTTGGGACTCCAAGTTTGACTTTCTTTTCTATCATCATTGTCAGCATGCCTACATTCTACCCTCCTACTCCCACAAGATTCTGCTAAGAGTAACTCTGTTCCACATATCTAGTATATTCTGTGTCCTCTGACATTTATCAGATGGGCAAATAAATCTTTAATAATAATCAACAAACAAACCTAATTCCTACACCTGAATTTCATAACTATGCCATGAATCTCAGTGAAGAATATCTTATATCACTGAGTCAAAATTTTCAGCGAATGTTCTCTATGAGAATATTCTATTCTTCAGTGATCGTTTTGTTGATGCTGTCTGCCCTGTATTTGTTCGTTGAACACATCGTGTGGTTTACTGCTATGTGCAACCTAATTATCATGTAGAACACAAAGATGTAAGCAATATGTGTTCCCTCTAAAACATATTGCCTTACAGTTGCCATTACATTGATAATGGAGATGTTAACATGGTAACCAACGGAGTACAGAGTTTTGCAGAAGAAAACTGAAGCGTTCTTGGTTGGAGATGTTTGAATACAGAAGGGCAGCTTGGTGCTGATACTAAATAGACAGTTCGATAGTGAACAAAAATGAAGAAATGGTTTGAGATCCTGTAGAGTCTTTTGAAAAAAAAAAAAAGAAGAAGAAGAGCCCACAAGATATACCTAGTGAAGCTGTTTCAATGCTCTGATGCTGCAGATGCATGCAGTAAGCCCCACAATCATGCAAAGAGGGGCATCTTTATTCTGGAGATGCTGACAGGGAAACCAAGATTCATTCAACTTGTGATTTGCCAAAAGAAATAGTTCATTATGAGCTGCGCAGACATCTGTTTCGTTGCATCTGGCTACACAGCCCAGGTGCCCCAACTCCTCCAATTTGAGGCTTTAGTCTGCCTGGAACAAAGTTTGGCACTATTCTCTATTTCCCCTCTGTTTTCCTTTACATTTACCCATGCCCTTTGGGATAATTATTTTTCCTGGCATTACTGGAATTTTTCCTGCATAAAACAATTTATCAAAACTTCCCTTATCTTATTTATTGCTGTAAAAATGAGAAGTTGGAAATCAAGATATACACAAACATCCATCTGGTTTCTTTAACTTCACTTCCTGTTTATAATTTGTTTACGTCCTTCTTTTGTTTCTGGAAAGGATTCCAGTACCTTGAACTGGCAGTTTTTTAAAACCATTATGATGCCATGTTCTGGAGGGGAACATATTTAACCATCCAGAGCTTAGAATGGAATAACACTTTACCAAAGCCCAAAGAGCTGATTGAAGGCTAGCCCTTAACCTTCGAGTCTTAACATCACTCTTTGGCTTGAGTTTTGAGAGATGTTAGAGGCACTTTCTCTGCTTCAAGGAAATGTAAGTTTCTCTTTTTCTCAAACTAGAGCTATGACAGCTGAGAAGAGAGCAGTATACAAATGTGCTTGGTTTCTTCCTAGGGTGACCTGGTTTTTGAGTTAGGGTCTTGATTCAAGATCAACTACCAGGAAAAACAGGGTATTCTAATTCAAATTGTACCATATCACCTACGTGAAGAGGTGAAAGAGTTTTGTTTTTTTGTTGTTTGTTTGTTTTTGTTTTTATGTTTTTTTAACTACCAACAAATAACTTCTTAATCAGATGTTATCTTCAATCACTGCTGTCAGTGGTCAGTGTTAGTGGACATGAGGTTCTGAGTTTCAGAAACAGGAAGAATAAAGAGTTAATTCCTTCCTGTGTCTGTGCCCAGGGCTGGTTCCATGAAGACTTTCCATTCCCCATTCCAATCACCCTTGGTAATGGTTTGTGAATCGGGCATCCAGAATCAGAAGAAACCTTTCTCTACTTCAGTCATTTTCCTGGTATCTCTTACCAAGGACACTTACTTCCCCATCTGTCATATTTACTCACAGGATCCTCCTTCTTCCTGGCTACCAGGTTTTCCTATACTTTCAGCTTTCTGCTCAGCTTTAACTTTCCAACATCAGCCTCAAGTTCACTTTCTCTCATGGAGGTATCATTAACTCTTTCCCAGTCAGCATCCGTTGTCATCTCTGACCTGTGTACTCCTTGTTTTAAGCAGTCTAGGACTTCACACTGGCAGCACTGAGTTGGCTGCCTACCACCCACAAGGCTGGCCCTTCAGCTTCTTGAGTGGGATTGTGACTGATTTTGTTTCAAGATTGCCAAGTCTTCTCAGTCTGCAGACCCACGTCAAGCCTTTGACAACTGTAACTGTCTGAATTTGCTGTTGGTAGATGTAAACATCCTTCAGAAGGAGCAGTGTTTCATCTGCCAAATCAGAGTCACAACAGCTGGCATGTATTCTGTGTTTTTCATTTGTCTACAACTTCATATTCATTTCTAGAGCTTATTCTTTCTGGAAAAATTATGAAATATATATTTTTAAAAATTGAAAGGTAGAGAGGTTAAAGGGATGTCAAAAATCTTGGAGCATACCTCTGGATAAACAAATACCTGTGGTTGGAAATATTAAAATGTTCTTTCTAGGTCACTTAAAATATTTAACATCTTCCTTCTTAAGCAAATATGTGTATACGTATGTGTGTGTACGCTTAGATATGTCTTTAAAAGCTGTATAAACTTTAAAGTTCTATGCAAATGATAATTTTGTTATGTTTTATCCTAAAATTATTTATGGATTATACGACTTACATTTGTGTAGCCCAGTGAGACAAACAGCTGATTAAGGGGCAATCATTTCCCAGTTGTAAAGCACAAATATTATGGATGATTATGAAATAGAGCTCTAGAAACAGATGTGTGCAGCAGCCTTGTTTGTGTGCCTGTTAAGATACAGTAGAACCTGGCTAAATTACACTAATGAGTTGGAGACCCATTACAAATCATCACATTTGCCCAATTAATGGAGGAGCAACATAGAGAAAAAAGATTAAGCAAGCCAGCCTATATAAAGGGAAGAAAAACCTTCAAATAAACCTAAAAGACATGAACCATGTACACATACAGGTATATGTGTGCCTGAATGTACATATACACACATGCAGTTGAGTCCCATTTTATTACACGCTGTGAGGTAAGGGTTGTTTTACCTTCACATCAATAAACACTGTCACTTGGGATCCTGTCAGCTATGGTGCTCCCAGAAATTGTTCTGTACATAGTCTCGGGGACCACTATTCTTACCTCCCATGTTTACACACACACACACACACACACACACACACACACACACACAGAGCAAATTATATTCCAAGTTCCTTGAGATTCTAATTTTTTTATATAAGTTAAACAGCATATGCATTTCAGATAAGTTTTATGAATTGTTTTCACACTTTGAATATTAATGCTCATTTGGAGCAGGATTTGGGAAGATGTAGATCTTATTTCAAAGGTGCTTATAGTCTATCAGACATAGAGTCACATTCACTTTATACTTTAGGTCAAAGTTTGCTTTCTAGATCTTCTACATAATTTAAAGATAGTTTACACTGCTTGCTTTCTTTTCTTCCTTTCTCATTGCTATTAGACTTTGGTTGGAAGGCCAACACAACACCATTTTCCCCCTTTGCCCCATCATTTCAAAATGCCTTTGCATTTTACTTTGAACCTACATATCTCATTTTTTAACTTGAAAGCAGATAATCCTTCTGTAACTACGGTCTTCTTGGCAAGGATGTCACATCTGAGCTGTCTCCTAGCTCAGTCCTTTGTTGGGCTCTATTTAAAACCCTTTTGGATATCTACTAATTGCTTTGTATTGTGCTGTCTACATCTTCAGAATGGAGGATCCAAAAGAACAGGGGTCATGTCTCTCCCGTACTTAGTCAGTCCTTGCTGTGTAATAGATTTACTATGTATGTCTTTTGAATTGCTCAATAAGTTATGTTGATCTGAAAATCAAACAAGAAATTCAGTCTTAACATCATGTAAACATCAAGTACAACATATGCTAAATGCTATTTGTAGAAGTGTGTTCATTTTTTTTATCTAGATGTTCTATGTTTCAAAAGACTGTGAAGATTGCATAAGACAATCTTCACATACCACGATCTTTCATTCCAGATCCAACATAATCTCTATCACACTCATGTACAAAAGTCAATGGACTTTCATCCTAAAAAATGTCATGAATGAATGAGGACATTCTTAGACACCTGGACAATGAAAAATGCTACATTCCTCAGAGAAACAAGAGATAGTATAGCTTTCAAAGGGGCATGAAGGAGAACTGTCAAAAGGCTTGCAGACAGAAGGTATGAACTGGGACATTTATTTGGCCTCCCCCGCCCCAGTGAATCCCCACAGACAATTGTGCATCACAGGTGAGTACATTTGATGGCTGTATGTCTGTGAGAAGCTAGACAGAAAAACATTGCAAGACACCATTGAAAATAGTAAATGACAGCATAATTTTAGTGGGACTAAAGCATACAACTAATTAATTAGAGCCTTATCTTTTGCACAAAGTTTGACCTTTCAACATTTTCATTGCATTGGAAAAGGTGAGTCAATTCAGGATTCTGAAGTAAGAGAGGGGTAGAGTTTGTTGTCAGATACTATCAAGTCTAAATTTTAATGATGTTAATTGCCAGGGACTGAGCTGCGGTTTGTGTTAGCTGTGAACTGTATCTAGAAACAGTATTTTTCTCCAGTAGAAAGACTGGAAAAGATTGAATATTTGGGGTCAGAAAGAAGAGATTAACTGGAAAGATTTTCAGATGCACAGTTACTTTTATCTTATTCACACATCATCAGATTTGGGCATTTATCAGATTCATTGGGTTGTCAAATAGAAAGTCATTATAGGAAAGGTATTTGTGATTAGATCTTCCTCCTCTTAAATGCTGAGTATTGAAACCCCATTTCAAAGATACTAATTCTTGGAAGTCTTAAACTATGAGCAGAGATTTCTACTCCACTTATGGGAAACACTGGTAGAGGTCATTTGGAGCTGGGCTGTGATGTGCATGGAAAAATTATTTGAAGAAGTGGAATTTTATAGCCTGCATCCCACTGGCTCAGCATCAGAAGTAGAAGCTGCTGTTATAAAATAGGCTCTCCATGATGATTATGGCCACATATAAGATTTCTGTACATCAGGCAGTGAAAGCTGGTGACTCATTTCTGTAAAAGATTTTCTTCTTTTTTACACCAAGTTCTGAGATGTTATTGCTACTATGGGACTTTGACAAGTTGAATTTCTTTACCCAAGCTGCTTTTCCATCGATGGGTGTACCTCTTTATGAAGAAGTTCTGACAATTCAAAATTGAAATCAGTTGCATAAGAACTGAAATTGATAGGAGTGGGGCTGCTTAAAAACAGGACTAAACTTGGGGTTAGTTGCAGCCTTTTAAGCTATTTTTTAAGGGTAGAGCCATGGTCTGGCATGGATTATGAGGGAATGGAAAGTGAAATTTGTGGGACCTCTTGGCTCTTCAACAACAATTTTCTTCCCTAGTTCTTTTTGGTTTAGTAGTAAATTCCAGTTTTGTTCTGAATGCTATCAAACCAATAGGCAAAGTAGAAAGGCTAAATGAATTATAATAAGAAGGGATATACAATGTTGTCCTGCCACTCTAGAATCTTTAAAATGATGTGTGTATATCTTACACAATTGCCACAGAAAAGCATCTAATATACTTTTAAAAACCAAACACTGCCCTATGTCCAAGGAATGAGATATTAGGCCTCATAGGTCCATAAAATTTCCCATTCTATTTTTTTTCTTTTAAAAAGGTATGTAAAGGATGGTATTTGGAAGAGTATTTGGGAAGTATTTTGTATTTGGGATGTCTTGTATTAAACAGCCATATTTAATTTGATACAATTCAGTGTTTTCCAAATTTATTCAAGTATGGAACACTATTTTTATGGAACATCTGTTAACATTTAACAAATTAATAGTGCCCCCTTGAAAGCCATGTGTAAACAGTGACTTATATAACAATTGTACTGTGGATGGGGATATGCTTAATAGATAATCCTCATGCGATTCATATATAAGTGCATAAAGATGAAATGTTGCTTTATGACACAAGTACCTATGGAATATAAGCTTTAGGGTACCTAGTCATCTTCAATAAGGTGCATAAAGCATGCTCTTGGATGGTTTATGGTTAAACCATGGTTCAATCATGAATTCACATTGGGAAATCAGCCACTGTTAGAGGTTACATGCTGTTAGAGGTCAACTTATGCTCTTTAATAATGGAATATGTGACCATTTGTCCATGGTAACAGCATTTCCATTTCCATAAAATATGACTATAGAAACACTTTGATATTGTTCCAATATGCATATTGTCTTACATTTACAACAAGCAGGTATGCAATAGCATCATCTTAGATCAAAACGTATTTTAGCCATATAGCCTTTCAATCACTTCCAGTGATTGAGACTATATTAAGGGGCAGCATCAATAACTGGGTCTAAGTGAACATCCAGGAACAAAAACCTTGTGGATTATTAATTTCCAGAGTTTTTCCGACATTGGCTGCTTTCCTGGAGGACCAGGTAGCCTCTGTGTTACTGAGGTTGGCTGAGAGAATTCACTGGTTTCTAAAATGCAGGGTAACTATGAAAGGCATTCAGATACTGCTTCTTTCCCTAACACCTCAGCCTCAAAACAAAACAAAACAAAACAAAGAGCAGGCAAGAATAGAAAGAGTATTCTTAGCTGAGCCAGCATGATATGAATGCTGCATTACCAGCTGCTCACTGAGCCGCAGCTGAGCAGATCTGCAGTCTTCAAGCTGCCCCACATCTTCCCTTTAATACTGACTGCAGAAATTCCCTTGTGTACTTCCCAAGCAGGAAGTCTAACTTCCTCAGGTTGAATGATTTTTCCAATCTCTGTAGGATGGGAACTACCAGGATACAAATGCACAAATGCTAGGAATGTCTTTAGGCTCCTTGTAATAATAATAATAATGAATTCTTTTTTTGTTTGTTTGTTTGATTTTTGAGACAGAGTTTCTCTGTGAAACTGTCCTGGAACTTGCTCTGTAGACCAGGCTGGCTTTGAACTTACAGAGATCTACCTGTCTCTGCCTCCTGAGTGCTCAGATTAAAGCATATGCCAGCACTGCCTTGCATGAATACTTACGTTTGTACGACTTGTGATCATGAAATCCTTCCCAGTGTAACACAAAACTAGGGGATTAAGTGGTCTAGTGGATATTATTTTGTAGTTGAATGGTGAGGTTGAAGAAAGAAAGGCAATTGGACTAAAAGCCTTGACAAGACATCATCACACTCAAGGTCAGAGGCTGCCTTACATAAATGTAGGCTAGGAGGCAGTGGAGAAGGTTTTTAAAGTCTCGTTCATTTCTTTGAAGATAAAAAATCCTCAGAGAAGTCTGTCAAACAGATTTACAGGCCTTTGTGTGTTTCCTCTACTTCCACCAGTTGTGGGGTTCCATAGGCTCCAGGGGAAAGAAGCCAACAATGGGGGTAACTGATAAGATATCCTCTAACAATGCTTTGTGGGTCCCAGTGTACTCAGAGAAGTTTAGGATTCAGAGGGGAGGCTGGAAAATGAACATTTGTAGGAGGAGTCCAAGTACAGCTGCAGGCCCATGGGTTGTCACTGAGTCCGTCCACACATGCAGTGAAAGTCTTTTGTATGCCATCCACTAGTCGGTTATTTAGTAATTCAATTACAAGGGCAACACGTGGAACTGATCTGATTTTAACTGAGAATCTAAACATGTAGAATTATGAGTTAGTAAGAACGACTTTCAAAAAAAAGTTAACAACCATGGAAGCCAGATTTAGAATTCATGTTACTTTTCTTCTTCTTCTAGAATCACTGGTTTTAATTTAAACCTATGATAAAAATTGCAGAGAAATTGAGATTGGCAGGATTTGACTGAAATTATTGAGGGAAAAAGGAAAGCTGCACATGCTTAAGGTAGAATTTTTCCCCTAAAACTTGCACTGTAGATTATCAAATATTATCCAGATACAGGTTTCATAATTAAATAATTTTGTAAGTAGAACATTAAATAATTCTAGGATATAAATTTTAAAATCCACTAAGTTCATAACAATTTACTTTCTTCCTTTTATTACTCTCTAAACATTTACCTTATGTCCTTCACTTGAGATGTCGTGGCACTATTTGTTGATATCAGGATATGTATTGGGGTATGGAGAGTTGAAGTCTCAATGTGGCCAGTTGTGGAATCTCCCCAACCCTGATATAATATCCTCTGAAACAACTGATCACTCCCCCTTCTTTCTAACAAACTATCCAAGTATCAGGAGTTGAGTGGTACCTTGAATACTAAGGTGCTTTGCAGGATAGCAGGCAGATCACGGGCTTTTATTATTTCCTCCTTGTCCATCTCAAAGACAAAAAAAAGGTCTCAGTACTGAATTTCCTGTCATTATTTTGGATTTAGATTGTAATGAAGCAAATGGATTTAATTTTTAACGTGATCAAGAACATTGACCATGGGGACAGCATTTTACAGGTGATTAGACAGGGGAGCATCGGCTTGTGTGCCGGAGCTTGGGTGGAGACAGGGTGAACACACCTGTGTGCCTTCAGTGTGTATTTCCACCATTTTTTTTCTTTGAGTTTATCTTTATTTCCTGGTCTACTTCTTAAATTATTTTTAAAATTGTACAATAGCTCCTAAACTATGGGTTTTCTTGGAACTTTGATGTTACAGTACTATTTCATTAATTAAAAATCAGGTCATGTCTGATGTTGCTATAGCTTTATGATAGAGGCACTCCCTGTTATCTTGTCATTCTTTTTCTTTTCTAAGAAAAAGATTGGGGACTTCCATGTTGATCAGAATGACATATAACTCCTGGGATCTAGCCATTTCCCCCTCTGAACCTAAACCTCCAGAGTAGCTGGGACTATAGGTATGTATTACCATGCCCTGTTAGAAAAATGCTGCTTTAAATCTTTCATTGCAGAACCATCAAGTTCTGCCTGGGCTCACTCTCAACTTATTGTAATCAGATTCATATCACAGTGCTAGTGAGAGTTCTGATTGGTTCTAATCAATTTGACACAAATCTGTGCATTTCTTGGAAGAGGGAATCTTAACTAAGAAAATTCTTCCTTAAGCCTGGCCTATAGTAAAGTTCTTGATGTATTTTCTATATTAATGGTTGATATGGGAGAGCCTAACCATCTGCAGACCTTCTATATTAATGGTTGATATGGGAGAGCCTAACCATCTGCAGGCCTTGTGACCCCTGGAAAGGTGGTCCTGAGTTGTATAAGAAAGCAAACTGAGCATGCCATGAAGAGCAAGTTAGTAAGCAGCACTCCTCCATGGCCTCTGCTTCAGTTCCTGACTCCAGTTTCCTCTCTTGAGGTCCTGCTCTGACTTCCTTAGCTAATGCAACTGTATCCTGATATCAATTCTTTCTTCCCCAAGTTGGTTTTGGACAAGGTATTTTATCACAATAGAAACACTAAGAGACTTAGTAATACAAGATATTATGTGACCTTTTTTAAAAAAGGAAACAAGTATTTTGATGTACAATGAAAATCATACTAAAGTTTCTATGTTTAATATTGTCATTTCTGAAATGAGAAATTTTTTTGTGAGGATTCCTGGTGGTAGTGGATAGTACTTCAGATAGCCTTCTTTTAGGTAGAACAAAATACTGAAAACATACCTAAAAAGAACTTCTTAGCACATTGTATTTTAAATTATTATTCACTACATCATTTTTTTCATCCCAATGTTTGCTAAGCTCCTGGATAGAAGAGTCCTATCACTTCAGAATAATGGACCATTTCAACCAATCTTTTTTCACTGGGTACCACTTTTCATAGGACAGAGTCAGTGGTGCTTCTATGGAAAGGACTCCACTTCCCTATTAGTTTTCCTATGATGTACTCCTAAACCTGACCACTAGATGTCTCTGTGATTACATGCTGGGCCAAATCAGACACATGGTCTACCACAGCAGTGAAGGTGAACCTTAGTGCAAGGCCCAAATTCCAGACAACTACTATCACTTCAGTAGCATGCTCTATAATGCGCTAAGGTGCTGACTCTAGAAACTCTGTTTGACTGTGTCCATGTGATTGCATAACTTAATATAAACAGTTAAGTCCATCTGTCCCCAAGAGAACCCTTGGGTGTGAAAGTACCATTTCAACTTGTCATGTGCAAGTGAATATGTGTACATATATACATATATGTGTATGTATATATAATCAGAATATCACAGTAATATACATGCAAAGATTCTGAGGTGATGTTTAGCTTTCAAAATGAAACAGGATAATTGTGTGTGGAAATGTTCCAAGATTTTTGGCTAAGCTGTCCTCCCTATTATATCTTGGTATGTGAAGCTGTCATCTTGTAGAGTCCCTTCTCTCTTTCTCATTCCTCTTCTCTCAGTCATTTTTTTTTCTATTATTTCTTTCAAAACTTACTTTGTCTCAGGAAATAACAAGATTTTAGATTGGAACTTGTTTATTTGTTTTTTAACCCTAGTGCTTAAAAAGCAGCCTATATCACATGTTCTCAGGAAATACTTTCACTGGATTTTACATGATGAGGAGGACAATCTGTTCATACAGTAGAAATGTAAAATTAGTGGATAGTATAAATTATTATTAACATATAATTACATTATTATGGTTACATATTTAGAATTTTATATGAATGAACATCTTTATATTTTAAAAAATAATTATGTTTGCTTTTAACATTATTAGACAAATCTAATGTGTCCAACAATACATGTTCAAATCACCTGAGGAGAGCATGAGAATGGGTCCTTAAACTGTGACAGTGTCCACCAGTCTCTGACTATGCTAGCCTTATATGAATTCCACATACTGTTTAGTCAGGCAAAAATAAGTTGAGAGGGAATACTAAATAAATTCTCTTAATGATTCATACTTACAAAGGAATCACAATTTGTAGGTAAATAGCAGTGTGCTCAAACTATCTGAAAATATTTTGAAATGAAGTCTTAATTCTATTACAATGATATTCATTCTAGTTATTTATGAAGACATCCTTTCTTATAGGAAGTATCATGCCAACTGAACTTTATTCCCATCCATCTCAAATGGTTACAGACTCATATGGGACAAGAGGATAAAACATTGGCTGTTTATTGTGTTTTTTAGCAGTGACTCCCTGATCTCCTTTGAATTCCTGAGGTACAGTCATTTCCTGAGGGCAA
This sequence comes from Peromyscus eremicus, assembly GCF_949786415.1. Taxonomy (NCBI): domain Eukaryota; kingdom Metazoa; phylum Chordata; class Mammalia; order Rodentia; family Cricetidae; genus Peromyscus; species Peromyscus eremicus. The sequence continues at coordinate 71,926,089 of NC_081419.1, forward strand.
GAACAATAGTTGTTAGGAATTGGCACACAGCTGTCTGAGTTTACTTTTCAGCCACTTGAAAGTGACCAAAATGTCAACAAATGTCTACTAGGTAATTTTATTTCTGAGTATCAAAGAAGAAACAGAGAAGCATGGCATTTTCAATTCTGAATGGTTTAAAAATGGCTGATAATAACTAACAATTACTGATCTTACTACGAGTTGTAAATTATAAGGCATTGTATCTTTAAAACAATAGCTCGCATTTATTAAGTGCCTTTTATATACCAGCTGTTATTCTTTGACCTTTGCAATAAATAAATCGTGTACTCTTCAAAGCCAACCTTATTATTGTTGCTGGGATCCGAGGCATATAAAGGTTAAAAAACTTGTTAGTACCTACAAAATCAGACTGGAACCCAGATGGTTTAGTTCTGCACTGAATGAATCGTTAGCTTCCCAGGAAAGTTTTGAATGGTACTGGGGTTGCTTTAATTGGTGTGATTGATTCCCTCTCACTGCTTATTTCCTAAACAGCATCATTGGCCCGTTTAGCTGGAATATCATGAGCATCACTTTAAGCCCCTTTCCTCCTTTTATGGAAACTCTCAGTGGCCTTTTGATTTCTTAGGTCCATTGCATTTTGAACAATAGGTAGACCAGGAGAGTTTTTCCTATTATATTTTATTCTCATCATAATGTTTAGTCATTACACATAATACAAGAATTTATAAGGACATTTTCAGATCTCATGCCTTCTTCCCCTCGTGTGTCTATGTTCTCTTTTCTAATAGTTCTATTCATTGCCTAGAAAACTTCTTCATACTTTCATGTAATGAATACAAACAAAATTTCATGTCTTTCTATAAAATTTAGAATCCACAAATAAGAGAAAACACATGAGGCATGTATTTTCAAGTCTGAATTATTCACTTAATGTGATCATTTCCACTTGCATCCACTCTTTTACATGATGTGATTTTATTTTTATAGTTTTATATATATATATATATATATATATATATATATATATATATATATATATACCTTGTATGTATATATGTATGTATTTCCTCTCCATACCTCTGTTGAGAGTCTTTTTAAAACTTCCTACTTACTCACTACTATACTTATACTTTTATTTTTCCCAAGAACCATGATGGTGCCTGAGTTGATGATATGCTTGTGCAACAATATCAACGACATAGTCATTGTTCCTACAAAGCAGAGGCTCATCCAGGTTTCTAGGCTTGACTTCAAGCTGTAACAATGCCAAAAATTTTCGCCAAACTTCGTCCCAGTGGCCTAATTCATCATGCAGGTTACCACTTGCATACAATTTTTTTTTCCTCTTCCTTTTGGACCTTGGTGGTCAAAACCATCCAATTCCATGAGAGAGATTCATGGCTAAATATGGTAAAGGATATGCTGAATATTAATGGTTTTCCTTTAAGGAGGCATGGTTATGTGTGCATTTTTCACCTTCTTCCCTGTGGGACGCTGTTGACTTCATGGACCTTGAGGATAATTTAAGTCCTTAGGCTTCAGCAACTATTTGATAATCCATGTACTGAATGTTAGTACTATATTTGATGCACAATAGACAATTTGAAGGTTATGAAAGGGAAAAAGGAAGAGAGAAAAAAAGGAATAAAGAATATAATTTCACTGCCTCTGGTAAGCCCTTTGTTTTGTTGAAAGAATGTTTGTTTTTTTCCACCAATGTGACAAAAGTGCTAACATTTGGACATTTGCAAAATGGAGCTCAAACCTTCCTCTGTATTTTCATGTAACACCAAGGTAATTCCTGTTCCAAGAGCAGCAGTAGCACCACCACTACCTCCCCCATCATCATCACTACAACCATCATTACCTCCAGTATCACCATTACCACCATCACCACAAACACCAAGAACAAAAATTTCTGGTCTCCTGGAGATATCTGTTGGTTATAAACAAAAGTGCTACAAGTGTACTAATAAACACCTAGACTTTACCCATCAAAAAGAGAGCTCATTTTTAATTTTCTTTGTCCATGTGTCTGTTCTTTTCCAAATTTACTCAAAAGTGGTAAACAATACACTTACATATATGGTAATGGAAGAGTCAGAGTTAACCATAACCCTTTTTTTCTTACTTACCGTATCTAAATTATTAGCTGATTCTTCAAGATGGCCTTAAAATACAAGTTAGAAAAATATTTAAAATAAATTGATGATTTCTATCAGACTTGAAATGGCATAAAAGCCCTGGAAATCTCTTACAAATATCTCTCTAATCAAGTCTTTGTTGCTCTTTTTTTTTTCTTTCCCAGAACATCTCTCTGTGTTCTAGATTCTATGCCATTAGGGTACTTCCTCATTCCAATGCATGGTAGATGTGTCATTGCCTGGGAACTTCACACTAAACCATCCTGTAACTCAATTTTTAGATGAAATTTTTCTTCTTTGGATAATATAACTCAACTTTATAATCATGGGTAGATAATTTGCTACTTGAATTCTTTGAGAAACACATCACTGGGTTATTTCTTGCTGTTAATTTATTGACCTTGTTATGGTTTATGATTAATAGTCTATGTGCCATAGAAAAAGAAATGTCACCTCTTATTCATTATTATGTTCCCATGTCCTAAAGGTGTGTGAGGCATAAAGCCAATACTAAAAATGACTAAATAAATAAAGTAAATAAAGCAATAAGAAAAGCTACCCAAACTGAAAATGTGATTCCCAATTTCAAATTATTATAAAAGGCAAATGTATGTACACTGAAGAAATTCCAAAGCCACCTACCATTAGCCCTTTCCTTTTTTGTGTCTATTCTAAGTCTACCATCAAAGGGTAATGTGGCTCTCTTCTTGAAATACTAAGCTGTCCAGTTTGTTCTGATAAAACAATTGACATAGAATTAAGATTCTTGCTTTGTCTGATCGTTTTGTTCCTTTTTGGTTTGGTCTGCTTGCTTTGCTATGGCTCAAAGTGAAGACCTCATAAATGTTTGGGAATTGAGCTCCACTCCTAACTCTAAGATCCAAGCCTAGATTTAAAGAAGACTTAGGGATTCCTTTTCTGTCTTGGGTAACATTGATTATTGAAGATTGCACTGTAGTTACATGTTTTGTGACCATATGGAGAGGGGCTAGGAAAGACAGTCATCATATCTAGACATTCCAACATGTCTCCAAGCATATCCTCATCATATGAATAACTCCAGACTGCGTGACATGGAGCAAATAATTGACAAAATGAACCTTGACTAAGAGAACCTTGGGAAGTTATCATTGTTAGCCATTAAATCCCAATACAATTTGTTTCTCAGCAAGAGATGACTGAGATATAGCAATGATATAGAAACACAGATCAAGAAGAAGTGAGAACAATAGGCATTGAGCCTACTTGTTTCTAGAGGACGAAGCACATACATGGGTTATGCATTGTTGTCAGTTCACCACCGTAGTGCTAAGATATAAGACTACCTTGAGACCATTTGCATAGTGATGCTTCAGCATAGCACTAAAGTGGCAGAAAAAATTCCAGGTAAGACAGTGCCAACTATGAAAAATCAGTAGAGGTAGTAGTTGCAGATCCAGTGTGAGCTAGAATGCTAACTCATGGCAACAGCCCATGAAGTCTTCAAAAGACATGAGCCATCAGAAACTAAACTGTATGGCAGAAACTGAAGAGTAGGAAGTAGAAAGTTAATCAGCGTTGTGAAGTGGCAGACATTTGGAGAAAAGCCAATAGGATGCTATCACTATATTCTCCATAGTGCTGTCTTCAGGGCAAGGGCCTCATGACTGTCCATAAAGGACAATCCAAACCTTGTCCCATGTTCGGTACATGTTTCCTAAAATATAAGTACAGTTTTTCAAATTTGGAAGCTACCCAGCAATCAAAAAATGTCCAAGGCAACATTTTAGGATGGACTCTTGATTACATTTTTGTTCTAAAAAAATATCCAAGAGGAAGAAATGCAAAGAACGGGTGTTTTACCTTAAAATTCAGAAGGCTACAGCCCTTCTTGGTGGGGAATGCATGGTGGCAGGAGAGGAAGAACATCTTGTATCATCAGTGTATCCACAGTTAGGAAGCAGAGACGGAACAGGAAGTGGGTCTGACCTGACACCTCCCTTCATGATCTGCTTCTGCCAGTGAGGCGCCACTATGTCCCAAAGAGCCCACAACTTTTCTAAGCAGTGCCATTTGCTTGGGACCAGATATTAGAGCACATGATCCTATGCAGGATATTTCACATCCACAGCAGAGAGTATTTCAATTCAGAAGTTAAAAAAAAAAAAAAGTTTCACATTCTGAAGGCCTTAAAAAGCTGGGCAATGGGAAAATACTGTGCTCTTTACCCAAAAGAGACTCTTTCCTTTACTCTCTCCTTACTCCTTGCACCTTACATCATGTTCTTTCTAGAGGACCTTTCTGCATGAGCACATTGCCTGTCTTTATATTTCAGTTCTCTCCTTTATAAGACTGGAGGAGTACTCTTTTGTCATCATGCTACATTGTAAATTAAATAATTAGTAATTTGTTAAACACTTTGAAAATGCTAAGTATTGTTATTATTTCAAGGGTAATTTACTTCTTCTGATTCATTTGTAATTAATTCATCAAAGTATCATTCAGTGAGAACTGTTTGATGCACCTAATGTCTATTGGCCTTTCTTATGAGATTTTCATTATCAAAATTGTTAGGAGGATTTTTCCAACTGAACACTTTTGTATTCAAATGATTACAACAGTGTAAATATCAAGCCATACCTTACTTAGCTTCAAGGCCATTTGGAAGAAACAAAGCCTACAATATGGATTAATTCCTACATTTGTCTGTAATGATCCTTCCCAAAAACATAAAATATAATGGACCAAAGCCAGGCCAGTGTTCTAAGTAGAAACCTGGTCAAATGTTAATTTAGTCTTCCTTTGAATCTTCATACCTGGGTGAGAATTTTTCCTCCCTCAGTTTTAGTCACCTAACGCTCCCATTCTAGAAAGTTCACAGCTATATGTCATATTGGAAGACTGATGGGATGCACTTTGCTCCTTTATAAAAGTAATTCCGATGACTCTTGAGTCATGATTTTCAAATTACTGTCTACTTAGAGTGGAATGCCTGAGTAGTTAGCTTCTATAACCTGATACAGCCAATGACAGACAAGATACCTTGATTTTTTTAAACATATTATATATTTCATTCTAAAAATAATATTTGTTATTGCTTATGGGTTAAATTATACAATTTCTCCCACCCACACTTTAGCTACTGGTTTAAACATATCAATGTTATTTATTCTGTTAAATTTAGACAACCTCCAGGAATATCTGAACATGTTGTGGAAAAGCATGACTCCAGATGTGATCTGTTTGAAGGGCACGTTAAAGTTGCTTGTCACTTTTCTTCAGGGCTATAGGACAATTAAAGAAAAAAACTCATTATATGAACACCTGTTTATCCCTTAACTATGTAAATTAAACCCCTTGAAATCCCAAATAGGTATCCTCTTTCAATTTCCATTAGCTTTTGTTTTGTCTCTGTTTTTCCAAACAAGCCACAGACAGTGAGTTGTTATAATTCCTGTCCTCATTCTCAACCCCAGCCTTTTGATACTAGTGATTTTTCTCATTTTAATTGCATTTTTAAAATTAGTATTTCTTCTTTCCATATATTTCATCAAGTTCATTTGCAGGACAAAAATCACAACCCAATGTACTTTAGATAATAATGGAAACTTCCTTCTTCCAACAAACCCAAATTATGGGGTTAGTGAGCTTTTTCTACTATCACGAGGCATGAAGTAGTGGCTTATTGATGTGACCAAAGCCCTTACCCCAGTCCTTCTACCTGTAGTCTCCCATTCCTGGGGTGTTTTCTTGTTCTGTGGGATCTTCCCTGCAGTGTTGGCTTGGCACCTGAGTGAGGTCTGAGGAGTTACTTGCTTCCAGGCATCTATTTCCTCTTCACTTATCAGAACTTCCTACCTTCATTTCTTTCTCTACCCATCTGTCCTACATCCTGTTATTCAGAGTACTGTTTCTCAGACATCACTCATTTTTGTCATTTTTTTTTTACTTAAATCCATTAGATGATCCCTGTCATCCACAAAGAGCAGCTTTTAAACTGTGCTTGATAGATACAACCCAATAAATTTCCTGCACTTAAAGTAAATACAAGGTTATGGTTTTGGTTGAAGTAAAAACTTTTTTTTTTTTTTTTTTTTTTGGTTTTTCGAGACAGGGTTTCTCTGTGTAGCTTTGTGCCTTTCCTGGAACTCACTTGGTAGCCCAGGCTGGCCTCGAACTTACAGAGATCCGCCTGGCTCTGCCTCCCGAGTGCTGGGATTAAAGGCGTGTGCCACCAACGCCCGGCTTGAAGTAAAAACTTAAGAGTAGAAGAAAGTTTAGAAACACTGAATAGTATTCAAATCCTGTGGCGTGAAATACAAGTGCTCCTAGCACCTGGGCGCTTTTCCTTACTCTGACACAGTTGCTGATTGGCTCCAGCCCTTGTTTCCTATCCAATCCTGTGTTTTCCTGTGAATATCCAAACTGTCCCATTTACTCACCTTGAGTTCTGCTCCTCCACCAACCCTACAGAACACTTTTGATTTTTTTTTCATTTAAAAAAACCCATCCTAACCATTAATACTTGATACCTCATAAATTGGTATTTCTATCCTGCATAAAAACTACAAAGAATATGTTTTACATACTATTATATTACCACTATACTATTCATAACTCTCTAAATGAGAACATCAATCCATAAAGAGATCATCATTATTTTTATATTTGCACACCTCTCATTTAGTATAATGAATAACATCAAAGAACTGTTATTTAAAATTCTACTGAAATGAGTATACCGTGTTCAAACTCAAGATAGCAAACTATAGAGAACAATGTTCTTAATCATCTTTGCCAATAGACATCCATTTCAGCAATGTTACTTAACAGATGGGTCACCACTGGTGAAATTATTTATTTAAGCACATTTTTCAATGGTAAAATTAGGAAATTTATTCCTGAAAACCTGTTGTAAATATACATTAATGTTGCAGAATCTTTTTGCATTGAGAATTTTGAAGATAGTTGAGCTGTGATTAGCAGAAAATTCATAAAAATTTCTTAAAAGTGGGAAATAATGTTGTGTAAACAGATGTTCAGGAATGGGTACATCTAATGTTTAATGAATCAACTAACCAACAACACCATCAGAGATTATAGTCTATCCTTTTTATCATATCATTGTCAGGATTTTGAGAATCAACCTAAAACATATGACCTCAAGTTGGTTGTAGTAATCTTAAGAATGAGATTTGCACATAGTTCTTTATATACTTCTCATTTGTAAAATCAAAGAGCTTTTATTAGATGAAGTGCTAGCAGACTTCCCTATAGGGTCATGGATAACCACTACACCACAGGGCCTTTCCTGCATCAATCTCTGTAAATTTTAAATGATTATTAAAGGTTGGGCACATCATGATTATCATGCCAGGCTAGCAGGTGGTAGGACTCTTTAGAAGACAATGATTGTGGAACTGTGGAATAAGGCCAGTATCCTATCAACACAGAAGCATCAGTATACAGACAACAGAGCAAGTAACTAAGACCTCTTCTACCAACCTTGTATTTTCTTCTCTCATCCAACTCTAGGGAATAAAAAATATTCTGCTTTCTCATGAAGTCAGTTCCTTTTTCATTGACCCTTCATCTCCAGCCACTGTCAGTATCATTACATAATCATTAGTATCCTTTAGAAGGCATGGGATTTGTAATGCCTGTTTGATGAACAATATGCAGCAAGAAATATGAGGGGCAAGTGGGTCAGTTATCAGCCTCAATATACTTCTGTCCTACACCCCCAAACTCCTTCCTGCTTAATTAAAACTGCAGGAAGACAGCATCACTTCATGTCAGTTCAGCTTCCTGGATCGACAATGATGCTGATTCCACATTCATAATTAATTCTCCCCAGTGTTAAGAATGGAGCTTCGGCTGATTAAGGATTCTTGGCGGATTATTGCAGATGTCTGATTTGCTAAAACAACAGCAGCCATGCGGTGTCTTCTTGATCTACATAAACTTGGGATGCAGAAGACAAGAAGAGGCATTTTACTTTCCCCTCCAGAAATCTCACTTGACATTTAGTAAGGGACATTTGTTAGAATGTCAGTTTGATAAAACTGTTTGCAAGAGTCACTCAGCATTTGCTACTGAGCTATAACAATTGTTAAGAACCATAATTACTCCAGGCAGGTTGAAGAAAAAAATATTATCAGAAAACTTGGGCAAAATACCCCCAAGCAAATAAACATGCTTCTTCTGTCTTCCTGTTGAATAGTGTTACCCTGATACACTGCAAGTATCTTGGCAGTAAAGTACCTAACAGCTGAGGATGCAGGTAAGAGTTAGTCTTGTCTTTCAAAGGGTCAAGTAGAAAGGGCTTGCAGAAAACATAGCTGAATTGTGTATGTCACATCACTATAACCACTAATTTTATAACAACTATTTGGACTGTGTTTACTATGAATCTCTATAACGTTATATAAGCTTTTCATACAGGTACTCATCTCACAATTCCAATTCTATCACACAGGGAATATTATTATCCTTATTTACACATCAGGACACTGAGGTGTAGACATGTAGAGATCATCACCAAACATCATACTAGGGCTTGGCCTCCAAAATATTTATTTCATAACCTCACTCATAGCTGCTACATCTCATTATCCTCTTATGTGTCTTGTGTTCACATACTCTATTTTAAAATGTGTGTGGAACAGACCATTTCCTCATTTATGGAAATGTAGCAACAGAATACAATTTAATGATAAACCTTTCCTGTTGTATATTTTTAGGGTATGTACCCTTATGGATATATGACTATCTTGGTTAATCCTCAGTATGACCTCACCTTTGGATAGGTATACCTATGGACTCCTTGATTATGCTTTTGGACTTTGAATTGCAGGAAGATACACACTGACTGCAAAGCTTAAAATAAACAGAATCAAAAATTGTACAGAAGCCTGCATTTGAAAAGGTGAATTTTTAATAAAACAAGAAACACCAACCAAACTAAGATGTGTTCCCCTCTTTGTTTAAAGGAAGCCAAATACATTATGATAAAGTTGTTTTTTTAAGTCTTCATTCATTCATTCACAGAAAAGTGTTTTTGAAGTCAGTTTTCAGTGGAGGCTTTTATACACTACTGTTTATAGAAAAGCAAAAATGACAGTCTTCTTTTAAAGGCTCACATTAGAGGTAAAAAAAAAAAGTCATGGAATCACACAGATTGCAATACAGTGGTACTCAGTGCTCCATGATCTATTACTTCCTTGCAAGCCTTCTTTTGAACTGCCTCGGGGTCTTGTTGTGCTTCTCTTTGTGGCATAGTATCTGGGAGACGGCTGTGTTGCCCCCAAATCACTTTGGAGAAATGTTGTAGACATTTAAAAGTGGACTCCTGTGGAGTGCTTGGAAGGTTTCAAGAAAAGTTGCCTCATTATTATTTCAAGGTTCCATTATCCCAAAATGCCTCCTCAAAAGCTATTAAAGGCTCCTCTTCAGACATTCAGAACTGTTCTGCACACAAAATGAGATGTTCCTGGAAAGGAACAGCAGTCTTCCCTGTGGCATTTACCGATGCTCCGCACATCATTTGTTGCAAAAGAATGCTTTCCTTGGTTTGGCTATTTCTTGTTGTGTCAAGAAAGGCACAAGCTAGGGTATCTAAAGGTGGAGGGACCTCTTCTATGAGTTTGAAAAGGTTGGGGAAGTATACTCTTGTAATTCTAGCATTTGGCATTACTGTGAGATTGAGCAGCCTGGGCTATGGAATGAGACCTCATCTTTAAACAAAAGATATATATATATACCTTGGTTTACAGTTTTAGTCATTTAGTCCATTATCATCATGGTGGGAAGCAAGGCAGCATGCAGGCAGACATGGTAGCAGAGAAGTAGCTGAGAGTTCTACATCTTGATCCACAGGCAGCAGAAAGTGAACTGAGACCCACACTGGGCATAGCTTGAGCATATGAGACTTCAATGCCCACCCCCAAAGTGACACACTTTCTCCATCAAAGTCACGTCTACTTCAACAAGGCCACAACTCCTATGCTCCTATGTATGTACACACACACACACACAGACACACACACACACACACACACACACACACACACACACACACATATATCTGGATTCAGCAAAGGCAGGTAGAATTAAGTAATGGTTTAGAGACAATAGCAAAGTACAGATTGTGGTAGTTTGAATAAGTATGGCTACCATAGATTCATGTGTTTGAATGCTTGGCTTAATGGAATTGGCCCTATTAGGATTTGTGACCTTGTTGAAGTAGATGTGACTTTGATGGAGAAAGTGTGTCACTTTGAGGGTGGGCACTGAAGTCTCATATGCTCAATCTTTGCCCAGTGTGGGTCTCAGTTCACTTTCTGCTGCCTGTGGATCAAGATGTAGAACTCTCAGCTACTTCTCTGTTACCAAGTGTGCCTGCATGCTGCCTTGCTTTCCACCATGATAATGGACTAAATGACTAAAACTATAAACCAATCCCTATCAAATGTTCTCCTTTATAAGAGTTTCCATGATCATGGTGTCTTTTCAGAGCAATAGAAACCCTAAGGCAGCATGAGAATGATGATGCTGAAATTGGGTATTTAGGAGACTTGGGCTGTCATTCTGGCTTTAAAACTAGCCATGACCCACAGAACCACCACGTTGTCCTTCCTCTGCTATTGTAATTTATATGTGTGTTAAGTGAGAAAAGCTTATGTAGAGTTCTTGATGGTTGAAGACAGCAGCATTTGGAATGCACTTGCACAGTAGTAAGAAGTCAGTGTCATACAATGCCCTTGCTTAATAGTTAAGAGTCAGTAACAAGCATATTTTGAAGATCTTGGCAATGTTTGCTATAGCTATAGTTTTCTTCTCCGGGTCTGCGCCAAGCCCTGGCAGTCCCTCAACCCACTTATAACATAAACACACAGACTCTTATATTATTTAAACTGTTTGGCCTAATGGCTCAGGCTTCTAGCTATCTAGTTCTTACATCTTAAATTAACCCATTTCTATAATCTATAAGTTGTCACGTGGCTCATAGCTTACTGGTATCTTAACATCTGCTTCTCATCATGGAGGCTGGCAGCATCTCTCTGACCCAGCCTTCCTGTTCCCAGAATTATCTTCTCTGCTTGTCCCACCTATACTTCCTGCCTAGCTACTAGCCAATCAGCATTTTATTTATACAGAGTGATATCCACAGCACTTCCCCCTTTCTTTTTTTTTTCAAAACGGAAAGTTTTAACTTTAACATAATAAAATTACATATAACAAAACAATTATCAAACAAGAATTACAGTTACAATATCTAGTCTATTTATAATATCTAGTCTATTTGTATTTGGCAAAATTAAAGAAGATATCCTATCTATCTTATATTTGTGAGTCTAAGGTTTCATATCTAACATCTCTTATCATAACTAAGGAAATTATAACTATCTAGTTTTCAACTACATCAAAGACCCCAGAAGTATATATTACCTGAGTAAACAGGAAGTGCATTGTAAGCAACTTCCATAATTCCAGAAATGACAGAGACAGCTGTGTGCTGTGGATATCACTCTGTATAAATAAAATGCTGATTGGCCAGTAGCCAGGCAGGAAGTATAGGCAGGACAAGCAGAGAAGAGAATTCTGGGAAGTGGAAGGCTGAGGCAGAGAGACGCTGCCAGCCACCACCATGAGAAGATCCTAAGATACCGGTAAGCCACGAGCTACGTGGCAACTTATAGATGAATAGAAATGGGTTAATTTAAGATATAAGAACAGCTAGCTAGAAGCATACCACGGCCATACAATTTATAAGTAATATAAGTCTCTGTGTGTTTACTTGGTTGGGTCTGAGTAGACGTGGAACTGGTGGGTGAGAGAGATTTGTCCTGACTATGGGCCAGGCAGGACCAGAAAAACTCTAGCTACAGTTTGCATGTCAGGTTCTGTGTCTCATGGCATTTCTGGGATTGGTCATATGCTTATGCTAAGCTGTTGCTTAATGTTTCATAGGGACAATATAACCATGGTGTCTTCCCTTCTTAACCCTATCTCTTAGATCCTTTCATTCCCACCTAACTTTTCCAGTTGTATTAGTCTCTTCTCATATTTTTTAGTTCAAAAGTTCAAATTCCCAAGAAAGTAAACATTTTGATGATGGTCTGGAGAGATGGAATACCTGTTTAGAGTTTGCACCCAAGTTTAATTCCCAGGACATTTGTCAGATGACTCAAACTGTCTGTAACTCCAGGAGAACTGATGTCCCAATCTGACCTCTCCTGGCACTGTATTTACATGTGACACAGGCACACACACACACACACACAAAAAAAAAAAAAAAAAAAAAAAAAAAAAAACCAAATATAATAAATCTTAAATCTCTCAATCAAACCCAATTAAACATGCTTTGTGGATATACTTATTTATGAATGATACAATTGACTCTGTTATGGGTTCAAGCTGTTTTTATCAGTTTGTTAATTCTGTTCAACATCTTTCAGAAATGGAATTTCTGAGCTATAACTTACTTAGTACAACTGTAGTCAAAAGAGAAAAATGAGAAATCATTCATGGGGGATTTTTAGTCTGAATTATATTTCTTCATTGCAGTTTTTACCTCTACCTTAAAGTAAGACTGATTCATATTACTTCTTCTGAACTAAGTGTAAAACAAAACTGAAAATATTAGATGCTTAAATATACATTCAGTTTTTTTTTACTAAAGATTTAGGAAATGAATGGATATATACCATGAAGCCTCTATTTTCACTTATAAAGATGTTCAAAATTTATGCACTCTTTTACTTGTAAACTATTTAAGTAATTTAATTTTAGACTCTGTATCATGTTTTAATTTATGCTATATAATTTAATTTTTCCAATGACCCTATAAGATAGAATTTATTGTTTCCATTTAACATATGAGAACCTGAACACTAGGAAATAATTTAGATTCACATAAGTGTTAAGCCAAGAAAGCAGGTTCTGTTATCCCCAAATCCCTAGAGACATATTTATTTTATCTCAGAATTCAAGTTACATTTTAATCACAGTTATGTCTGTGTAAGTTTACATTCTATTTAAAAAAATAAGATTCACTTGTTTATTTAAAGTTTTTTTTTCATTTTATATACTGCCCACTGTTTCCCCTCTTTCCCTTTCTCCTGCTCCCCCCACATCCCCCATCCCACCTCCACCCACTCCTCATAGCAATGGTGGAGAGAGTGCTTGAACCTGCACTCAGATCGGTGACAACCACAATTGTCATCATAGAACCTACATCCAGCAACTGATGAAAACAGATGCGGAGATCCAGAGCCAAGCACTTGGCCAAGCTCCTGAAGTTCAGTTGAAGAGAGGGAGGAGGGACTATAAGAGCAAGGGAGGACAAGATCATGATGGGAAAAACCACAGAGACAGTTGACTCAAGCTAGTGGGAGCCCACGGACTCTGGAATGACAGCTGAGGAGCCTGTATGGGACCGCACTATGCTTCTTGAATGAGGATGGCAGATATGTGGCTTGATCTGTTTGTGAGTCCCCTGGCAATTGGACCAGGCCTCATCCAGAGTACATTAACTGGTTTTTTTTTGTTGTTTGTTTTTAGAGCCCATTCCCTGTAGTGCCATGCCCTACTCAGCCTTGAGCAGTGCGGAGAGACTTTGGCCTGCCCCAACTTGATATGTCAGCCTATGTTGAATACCCAAGGGAGACCTTACATTCTTAATACCACTCATTTAGCCATTGGTGTTCCTCTGGATATGTATCCCATCTTGCATCACATTTTCTATTTTTCTGTGTCTCTTTGATAGAAGAGTTCAGTGTGTGTCTTCATTTTAACATTATAGGAAAATGTATAGAACTCAGTGACCCCCATGTGTGTGCATGTTATGTATGCATGTGCATCATGTGCATGTTTTCAAATGCTATTGCTTAGTATTATACCTGACAGAATGGGAAATTTTGCCCAAATTCCTGAAGAAGTTAATGCCTGTTTACTAAGACCACATAGATCAAATTTTAGATATATGTTTCAAAAACTAGTAATTGTTAGAAAAACTGGTCTTTAAAAAAGCAGCATTAGATTGATGGATGGAGTGATGTACGCATGTGTATATGTTCATGAGTATGGGCAAGGGTGTGTGTGCAGGGTGTGTGTGCTGGTTATTGGTCGTTAAGTGATTATTGCTATTTTCCTCTCTCTCTTATTGCTATTTTCCTCTCTCTCTTATTGCTATTTCTCTCTCTCTCTCTCTCTCTCTCTCTCTCTCTCTCTCTCTCTCTCTCTCTCTCTCTCTCTCTCCCTCTCTCTCCCTCTCTCTCTCCACTTGCTTCTCTCTCTTTTCTTTCTTTTTATTTGAGAGTCTCTCACTGACACTATAGCTCATGAATTTGTTAAGACCAGCTGGTCAAAGAGTTGCAGAGGTCCTCCTGTCTCCTTCCCAGCACTAGGATAAGGAGCATATGCCATGCAGGCTTTTTTATGTGGGTACTGAAGATCTCATCTCAGGTCCTCATGCTTGCATAACAAGCATTGTACCAACTGAGTCATCTCCTGAGCTCAACATTATATTTTTAAGATTAGGTTGTGAGAGAAATGCAGATAAGACTAAATAGAAATTGAACATTTGGATTAGACAGGTAATTTTCTAATAGAGTGTAAGACTGTGTCCAGGAATTGTATATGGAACTTGTTGAAAATGGATGTATGAGATACAATGACTACAGACAGGAAAGGAAAGATAGGCATTAGGGAATATTAACACATAGAGTGTTCAGAAAGTGGGCATTTGGGGCACTTATTTTATGCATATAGAACATTTATATTGAAGACTGACTTGCCTATTGTTTTTTGTTAGTACAGTTAGATAATTTGGGATTAAGGGAGCTGAATGTTAGTAAAACCCAAACAGCATTTTCCATCTGATAGAAGCTGAAACCTTTTAGAGTTGGCTTATTAATTTCAAATTCTGGTCCCGAGAGACTGTGCTCATTTGCTGATTTGTAGATTTGTGTGATTGCCAGTCACAACTGAGAAAATAAGCTGAGAGCTATGCCAAACTCTCACATAGTGGATTTTAGTAAGAAATTTGCTACTTCAAGATACTTACATCATCACAAGTGTAGAACACATGTCACATACATTTAGGCACTTCTCTGTTAGGTCTAGGCTTATACAAAAGAAGATCTTTTCTCTTTAGTAGAGAAGTGACTTTGTCTAAGGTGCACCACCACTGCACTGTTCACTTTAAAGTTCTTTTTTTTTTTCAAGACAAAGTTTCTCTGTATAAAAATCCTGGCTGTCCTGGAACTCGCTTTGTATACCAGGTTGGCCTCAAACTCAGTGAGATCCACCTGCCTCTGTCTCCCAAGTGCTGGGATTAAAGGCGTGTGCCACCACCACCTGGTCACTCTGAAGTTCTTAAGGCAAACAGATTTCTTTTTTCAAGTCAGTACAGAAACCTTTCCTAGGAACCTGTAGCATAACTCAGTGTTTCTCTCTTCTATACTATATACGGACATTGGGAATTGTGACAATATTCCCTGTAAAACCACTCAAAATTATTAATAGTATTCCATCACAATTTCCCCAATAATTGTGCTATTTTAATTTGAATATGGACTGGCCTATTAATGAGTTGCTAGACTTTTACTCAGCTATGAGGATCTATTTCTATTTTAATTCAGTATTGGAATTCTCTAAGGAAATGAAAAATGCTTCCATCTGGAATTATGAGTCCTTTATTTTTCCTGGGGAAAGCTGTGCTCCTGGGAACCTCTTAAGCTTGGTTCATTACTCAAATGCTGTGCTGCAGGGGATGGAAAACAACAGAGGCTAAAATATCTACATATCATGAGGGATGTGTGAGTTGTTTTTAAAGAAATAGAATGCTCAGTGTCACAACAGTATTGTAGTATAGTTAGGTAGACATTAATAGGAATTAATACTCACATTTTTTTTCAAAACAAGAACCAATGAGACATGCCATTTTTAAAGAGTCACTGAAAATTTCAATTCAGGTACTGAGGCTTCAAGCCAGGGGCATATTGTGCCACTGTAATAACAAATTTGAAGAGAAGGGTACTATTTTCACAATTAGTACCATATACAAGTAGCAAAATTTATCTTGTTTTATTTGATTTTAATGTGCTTGATTTATGTAATATCAAAAGAATAGCAGTTTAATGACTGGCAAAGTCTAAGAGTTAAAACCAAGCTTGGGTTTTGTACATTTACACTTTTGATCCATCCTTCTTCTTTCTACAATTAAGAAATCTACACGTTGTCAATATAAGTAAACTGTGTTAGATGGATTCGTTTGTTAGGCTTTACTGTCAGGGAGGAATCCTAAACCAACACACTTCTAGGTAAAAAGATGGCCAGGGTTAATAGGGCAGGTAGAGTTATTTGCCCTAATCCTTCTGTTTATTTTATTTCTCTTCCAAGACTTCATAGAACCAAAGAAATAAT